>NC_083726.1:35334346-35641492 GCF_028564815.1 Eubalaena glacialis | reverse complement strand
GTCAATAAATGTGATACGTGCAGTGTTGCATGATGCTTCATGAGATGCTTCATGGAAAGAATTTGAACTCTGTCATTGTTGGCTGCAGATATGCATGGTAAATAATGTCAAGTAGGTCAAGCTTGTTAATTGGGATGTCACATCCTTTGAATCCTGACTGATGGTTTTCTGCTTGTTCTATCAGCTCTTGAGAGTATTCTCTTACAATTGTGGATTCATCTATTTTTTCCTTCTAATTGTGTTAGTTTTTTTTTTTCTCTGTATAGTTTGAAACTATGTAATTGGATGCATGTAGATTTAGAATTGTGATATCTTCCTGGAGGACTATTTTATCATTATGAAATTTCCCTCTTTTATCTTAAAAAATATCTTACCCTAAAGTCTGCTTTGTCTGGTATTAGTATTGCAACACCTCCCTAGGTTGATGTTTATCTTTCACATCCTTTCATTTCAACATTTCTCTGTGTTTAGATATAAAGTATGTCCCTTGTAAACAGCATATATTTGGGTTTTATGTTTTATCCAGTCTGACAGTCTTATAGTATTAAAACTACTAGTTAACTTATACTTAGAATAATTGCTAAAACATATGGGCTATAACTACCATTTTCTTATTTGTGTTCTATTTGACCTACATGATAATAATTACTTTTGTTAAATGAACAGATAAATTACTTTTTCTCTCCTTTCTTGTCTTTTTTTGAAAGTAATATTTTTCTTATCCTGTTTTTACTTCATTAACTTGTTAGTTATCTAAAGATTATGACTCCTAGATTTATTAAAATTTAATACAAATTTTGTTTCTCTCCTCTCCCAACAATGCTATAAGATTACAATGCTTTAATTACATTTATATCATGTCCACCTTTATTTTTATTGTTTTGTGCATTTTGATTAAACATATATTTTAAATAGCGCAACATACCATTATTATTTTTTAGCAGCAATAGTTATTGACATTTATCTACAGATATGCCCTTTTGCTGTCCCTCGTTTCTTCTTGCATTTCTATGTTTCTCTCTGAGATTTCATCCCTTTTATCTGAAGAATTCTACTTTATGATATCTTTTATTAAAGTTCTGCTGTCTCATTAATCTTTTAGTTTTTGTGTGCTGAATGTATCTTTATTTTGTCTTGATTTTTGAAAGTAATTTTTACTTTGTAGGGAATTTTATGTTGGCAGTTATTGTCTATCTGTGTTTTAAAATAGTATTCCATTGTCTTCTTGGCCCTATTATTACTGTTGAAAAATGAGCAGTAGATATTATTGTTGTGCCTTTGAAGCTAGAGTGCCTTTTTCCTCTTATGACTACTTTGTAGGATTTTCTATTTGTTTTTGTTTTTAGTTTATGATAATGAATCTCACTAATATATTATGGAAGCCATATTATTTACCACATTATAAATTGAACCTTTTACTTATGTTGTATATATGTGGAAATATCTAGAATATATGAAATGTTCAATAAGTTAATTTATGTTTTTGCTTAATATAGTATTACAATTTTTAAAATTTAAATTCTTAAAACTAAAATTTATATCAAAATAATTCATTTTAGCATAAATATGACAGATTATATTAGAACTATTACTTAATTGTGTCTAATATATTACTGATTTCTAACTTCCTTAAATGTTCCATAAGCTGATATAATCCAAAATTACTTTCAAAGGATATTACTTAGTATCTAGCTTTGTTTTAACTTTGCTTTTTTTATAAGCTATCTTGTATAGTGAGTGGCTTTTCTATTCTGTTCTCTTTTTATACAGTAGTTTACACTGAGATTCTTAGATAACATTGTGCATTTCTGAATCTGTTGCTTGTTGAAAAAAGAGCTACATGTTTTAAACTCCTTACTTCCATCACTGTGACTTGCATATAGTAGGAGTTCAAAAAATATTTGTTGAATGAATGCATGAATATATGATTAGATGAATGAACGAATGCCTTTGAATCTAGGTTTTCTGACTTAGTGACTTTCAAACTACTTCCAAATGCATTGTCTTTATTTGGCTGCAATATAGTTTTACACTTATTAACAACCATCTCCCTTCACTATATATTCCCCCAGGTACAATGGTTTTATGAGGTACAGCTTGTATGAGGTACTGATTGACATATGGTCCTGTCTCCAGAGCTTGCCAAAGAATGCAGGATATGGTGGAGGCAGTGAACACCCTGTTGAGATCAAAGTTACTAAATTCTCCAAGGCCAAGTTTTTAAAAGCCCTGCTCCTTGGTCTACTATGCCTCTTCTACCTCTGGATATGAGAGAGGGTAAAGTGTTCTATAGATTTACCATGAAGAATTGAAGGAAAGCAGAGTGAGTTGCTGTTCTCCAGCACTTAATGGCTGAAGAAGCTTTGTCAACATGCACAGACTAGAAGAAACAGAGGAAATCAATGAGGCTATGCTCTTTCCTCCTCCCCCACCAGGAAATGGATGACAGCTGACAGTTAACAACCAATCAGGAATACAAACTATGAAATCAGACTGACATGTCATCAGACTGGTAGGAAGAAGGAGAAACAACAGAGCAAAGTCAATATCGGTCACTGAAATATTGAACCTTTCCATGTTTATAGTTGAAATTCCCAACAATACCTATAATTTTGTGTATAGGTATTATTTTTCTGATTAAGCTTTCTGATTTTCATGATTTTTCCCTGCATTACACTGAACAATGATCAATTTCAATGCTTTAAACTCTTCCTTCTTCTTTATTCAGCCCAGCTATCACAGTGAATAAGCAATTCTCTAAGCACAAATTTGGCTATACTGTGAGAGATGTTGACTTGGGAAAAAATGTATTAACACCCATGGAAACTTTAGTGAAAATGCAATTAGGTTTTCTCTCATATAGAGAGATGTTGAGTTACTAGTAAAACGATTCAAATATTAAGTGTGGAGCTACAAGGCTTTTTTTAATGTGTAAATTATGAAGATAATAATGTGACTATTGGTTATTTTTAGTTCAGTTTTATTTATCTATTTTTTTCACAAAAATATCAACATGTATCTACAGAGTTACATTTTTACTTAATGGACAAATCCTTATAGCATTGATTTGTGTGTAGTTTGCACTAAATTAGCCAGCCTTTTATTTTCCTTATATCCTCAAATGTACTCAGTCTAATTTTTTTTTAAGTCCTTGTCCTAGATTTGGACTGAAGGAAATCTTTTAAGTACATTTTCAGCTAAAATGCTTTATGCCTTGGAGGAAAAATGCCAACACACAAAGGATAGTACTGAGGAACCAAGTAATTCTAACCTTGTGTAATCACCACCCCCAAACAGTGTCTAACAGATTAGGAGTTTCAGATAATAAGCCCAAAGGGATTTGTGTGATGGAACCCTGCTGAGGAAAATTCATTAACACATCAATTTATGAACATAAACAGTGTATCTGAGATGTTTGTGTATGCCCTGTGAACATATTAACAAGTTAATTTAGCATCATATTTGAATGAAATAAACAGTTTGACCTCATTCAAGATCAATTATACCCACAAAATAGATTTCCATTTTCTGTGTATTGGCAGCATGTTGGCATTGGAACAGAATAACTGGCACATGACCAAAGTCTCTCTTACACAGAAGCATTTCACAAAAGCAAGAGGTTGTTCTAGCCAGCAGAATTAAATTAAATATTAAAATTGTCACCCTTAAGTGTACTTCCTGACCAAGGGTTACTGGGATTTGGGGAATTAGGAATCATACATGATAAAAAGACTAAAGCCTGATTTTAAGTTTATTGTTCAAAGAAATGTAAACAAAAGCAACAAGTAAATAAAAGAAATAATAACCACAGAAAATTATAATTTACTAAGGTCAAATTTTTCTAGTTCCCGAAGGACAGTGTTTTCTTTATGGTCCTTATAGCAGCTAATCTATCCTAATCTCAGGACATTGGAAATTATTTATATTCTATGTACAGTTTCCTGTACATTACTGATGTACAATAAGATGATCTAAGACCAAATGTGAAGTAGTACATCTTTGGAAGTAAAGCATACACCTTTGGGAGAAGACAATGTGTACAGGAGAATCCTGTATCTTGGGAGCTAGGGAGAAATAAAAATGAAGGACTAAGGACAAAACTTTTAGCAGGATATCTTTGTTGTAGTTCTTTTCTTTCATGAATCTCCGTCTTCTCTCTGGCTTTCCATTCGACAAATACCTTCACTCTCCCTTCCCCACCCCCACTGTAGAGACCAGTTCAAAAGTATATAAATTACATCACATCTGTTCCATTGTCAGTTCAATGCTATTACTGATGTAGATGTTTCACAGAAATAATGTTTTTAAGATAAATCAATTGGGAAAAATAACAGACTTCAGGAAGAACAACTCATGTAGCCACAATTATCTAGTATTTTCAAAGCCACAGATTTCACACAAAACAATTTTCAGTCAAGCTATTTCATATTCTATAGGAGGATATGTGATGATTTTGAGAGGGAATGCAAAATCCTCTAATTAGATGTGCGTTCAGACTAGAATGATGGAATATAACAATGCAATAAACAATGCAAGTAATAGAGCAGACTATAATACACTGGTAAGTTATTCACATTGACATAAACGACCCTACACATGATCAAATAAATAGAAGTTCTGTTCTTAACAGATCTTCATTATCTTATTTTCCACATCATAAAGGATTAGAATTTCCTTGACAACTTACAATGACATTTTGAAGGTCAGAGCTCCCTTCTCTGCCTGAACATTCACTGTCTACCCAAATAAAATGAAACCTAACAAGTCATTCCCTCCTTTCCTGGAATATGAACCTATATATAAACCTCACCAAAATGTTTATGTTCTAGAAATGTGTAACAAACACTTTGTTCCACTACCCCCTCAGTCCTATCTCATGAACTTCTGGTTAGAATTTGAACTTCTTATTTACTTAAGAATATATCTTGAGCATCTAACTATATTTCAGTCTTATTAGGAGATAATCTTTCTACATTTACTTGTATTGTTGCCCTGCCCAGACTGACTTACTTAGGTTCCAAGTAAACTTTGGTTAATGGCTTTCTGGCAGTGATGACTCCACACATTTTCCTTTGGATGTCTAATCTGCAGAGTGGTCCTTACCTGAATTAAGTAATCAGTAACATAAAGCCTAATACAAAAATATTAAAAATGAGCATAAACATTTTCTAGAGAAAGGATTTCTATAAGGAAGCTAAGGGCACAACATATCTGACACCTATTAAGAGAAAGAGGTTGTAAACAAGGAGTACAATTTAGAGGGCCAATGGAGATGTTTTATAATTCCTGATTCTGAGGTGCATAATTAAAAATTATATTCACTCCAACCCAAACAGCCATTTTTCATTGTAAAATTAATTTTTTAACTTAGATTTTGTTCTTACTCCTCATTCCTAGAAGAAATGGCTATAAAGTAGGGGTGTGCTCAATATTTTTTCCAGTCAAATACTCATAGGAATTAATGCACTCATTTTCTAAAATATATTTAGATGAACTATAATTTTATTAGCAAAGTTCTTGGTTATTTCAATAAGTAATCTTCACAAAACAGTATGACCATAAAAAGCATAAATCTGATTACATCAGAGAACATTGCAAGTATTATATCTAGAATATGCTTAGTGAATATTAATAGCTAAAGTTCACATTTGGTGAAATTTTTCCATACTCAGAAATATAAGTAAATACAAGATTTTAGAATTTGTTTTTGGACTAACACTTCAGCATTGGAGGATGTGAACTTTAAAAGTCATTGTCAAATAGGTCATAGAATGCCTTGATTCATATTTACTATTTTTATAATGCTGTGATAAAAGTTTCACATGAACAACAGCAAAAAAAATAAGCATTAACACTTATTGAATAGTTACAATGTATCAGGCACGGTGTTCAGCGCTTTCCATGAACTATATAATTAAATCTCATAATAACTCAACAGGACGGTTTCTAATACCCTTGTTTAACAAGTGAGAAAAATCATTCTTGTTCATGGAAATGGTAGAAATTATTATTTTCATATAAAAATTATTAAAAATTTTTCTAAGACACTGTTTAAAAGTCTAATTTCTACCTGTTTTTGACATCAATAAAATACCCAGTTATTACATGGTATGCTGTATACAGCTTGGGATTTGGTTTTTCTTTTTGTTTTTTTGGCCATGCCACGCTGCTTCTGGGAATCTTGGTTCCCCGACCAGGGATGGAACCCAGGACCACAGAAGTGAAAGCGCCGAGTCCTAACCACTGGACTGCCAGGGAATTCCCCAGCTTGGGGTTTTTATTATATTAATGGAAATATTTTTTCATTATACAATCTTGAAATATTTAGCAATTCAGAATAACTTTAGTTGCATAATTTACACCTCAGTGCTATCCATATTTTCCAGTAATGCTTCTTATATGTTCCATGATGATTACCAAGGATTTTTTCATCACCCACAAAAAATGTTTTTAACTTTCTGCTTTTTAACTGTTTTTAAACAGTATCTTAACTTTAACTTTTTAAAAAATTTTTTTTAACCTAGAGTCTTCTACAATCCTGAGCACATAAATTCTATGTAGTTTGATATATTGGGAAAATGGAATGACTTGGATACACAAATATCTGGTTTATTTATATATTTATATATGCTGTGTTTTAATGTAGTAACTATGCAACCATATGCAGAAAAGACAAACACATACACACCAAACCCCGCTAGCAGGAAGTCAATAAAACAGAGATGTTCATATTTATTACAAAATAAAGTTTGGAAACTAATTAGTTTTTTTTTAAAGGTACAGAGCATATTTTTTGTTTTTAGTGAAGTAATTCTGATCAGAGGCAAAAGCACTTTTTACATCTGCAGAACCAAGTGTGAAAGATAGACGCCTAGTGTTCGAGTATACCCGTGATGGACCACCCAGACCTGCCTTCCAGAAGTAAGGACTGCCAGCTTTGCACACTGCCTCAGCTCAGGAGTGTGACCTTTCACAAGGTCACATTCCCATATAAGGGCAACTCCAAAAGATGCCTATTCAATATGAGGGTTATCAAAGCCAAGCCCCTTCACCCTCCTGGGGAAAATTCTGAAGAAATACCTCAGCCCCCGCCTCCAATGAGACCTCATCGAAGTTCATCTTCTCCCTCTGTCCATTCTTGCTTCATCACTTCTTTCAACAGGTGTTGATCTTGAAAGCTCTTTAATAAACCTCCTGTACACTAATCAACATCTCAGAGTAAACTTTCTGGAGAACCCACCCTGGGAAAGTATTGTTTGTTTCATTTTGTTTTGTTCTACTTGAATAGCTCCACCACTAGAAGCATTCAGAGGACGGTAATGTTAACAACTTATGGAAGGGAACAGTCCAACTGAAAGCAAACTTCAGAATTAAGTGGCCAGCTTAGTACCTCAATTGGACACTTCAAGCCTCAAAAAAAGTGCAGGCCATTTAGTGCTGCTCTGAAGGAAGTGTCTGTGATGAAATAGGCTATGACAACAGGAAGAGTTTTAAGGACTATGTACTGGAAAATATTTGTCCAGTTTTGAAAATAGATACAATTCTTTCTTATGAAGCATATTTAAACAATAAAAATAAATTTTGATAAGTTTGGCATCTGCTAAAGTGGAAATCATATTATTCCTTGCAAATCATGAATTCTTCGGTTTAAATACTACAGTGTATTCTTTTAATTTTGAAGAAAAATTGCCAAAATCTTACAAACTAATTCAGTCACTATAACTGACACTATATCCCACACAACATGAGAATAATAATTTTGTCTAAAATGAAATTTATCTGAGATTCAGAAGTTCAAAAAATTTTATTGAAAGTTATTTCTCATTAATCTGAGGTGCCAGGGATATTTTATTGTATATATGCAGATTTGAAGAGAGATATGGTTTTGTGAGGTAGAAGTAGAGGGATTTGGGTATAACTTCACTTAGCCCAGTTGCAGGTAGCATTTTAGTAATTTAAATAATAAATCTTTGTTGTAAATTAAGATTGTAATTCTAGTCTCAAAAAACGGCAATGAAAACCTGATTATTCTATTGAAAATGGCTGGACTCAGTTGTCTCATGGAATCAACTTTTCTGAAGCATTGCTTAAGTAAAAGCACACGTAAAATATATCACAAGGTAATTACATTGAATTACTTTGGCTTCACTTTTTGCTAGCGAAGCAAAATTTCTTACCCTGCCTTATCCTAATATGGATTGAAGGAACAAAACCTTTTATAACTATTCTCTATATTGTGAGATCAAAGATGAGTTGTTTTTAAAATCAAATCCATTTGATATTCCTTATAGTTTTCATAATGGTTCCCCAAAGTCAGAGTTGATAATAATTTCCTTAAGGAATGTGCTAAAGTACTAACTTTTTTGCTCTTATTTGATTCCAGTGAATCTTTACCTTTTTTTCATGCTCTGTTTCATCCAGCTATAAATCCTACTCATGCAATGTAATACACCAACAAATCAGTTTAAGGAGGTTGGCCCAATTTCCTGATGAGTCTTCAGGGTAAATTCTGTAGGTACTTATGAAATGGTATGTAATGGAAGAACTATTGGAAAACAATTTTCATGTAACCACACAGTTCATACAAGGGAAGAAAAATTATTTTTTTTTGTAAATTTCAAATGGAGAAATTTTTAAAATTGGATTCAGAAAAATATATTACTCTATATTTTAGCTAATAAAAATGTAGCAGTTATAAAATTTTCTTTACAATATGCAAAACTACCCTATATCACACTGTCTTTCTAAAAAGAGATTTTGTTAAAACCAAAGAAACACCATCTTCCCTCTTTTTTTAAATGTTATTTAGTGCTAAATATGTAGTGTGAAGGGAGGAAAAAGTGGCCCTAGATTGGATATTAGGCAACAAATCTGACACTCACAGCTAAGCCTTCATGTTATTACACATTTATCTGATGCTTAAAGCTAAGTCATGTTGTGCTCCTGTTGGACATAAACAATCTCATAAAACATCCATTTCAGATTAGGTCACTGAGCAACCCACAAAATATCAAACATCTCCCTCTATTACTAAATGAGTGACTGCTACTTCTTTACCTATTATATCTTCATCCTTACTCTAGTCTGTGCTCCCTAGTGGTAAGATTTATTGATATGCCTAATCACAAAATCGTCTCTGCTGTTTCATAATACCCAGTTGAGAGCATACCTACTTGCTTCTTTCACCAAATTACTCAGCCGCTGCTCAAATTGTACAAGTTCTTTCTAATACCCTTTTACTGAGATGCACCATGGTTCCCACGGTGAGTGTTCTCTCTCGCTGCAACCGATGATAAACCCAACTGATTTAACTACAGGTGTGTTCCTGGTGGTTTTGGCTGAAGGGCACTGATAGTAGCAAGATGGATAGGATATTATTCATAGGACACTGTAGTTTCTTCTAAAGGTAGGATCTTATAAGCAAACTTTCAGACAACCAGATTTTTCACATTAATTTTTAAGCATCTCAGTAGAATAAGTGTAAATTGCATCTGGAATTCTTAAAATTCCAAAGTTACATTTTTCTCTTTTTTTGGTCTGGGATAAATTAAGCTCTCCTCTAATATATATAGTTTTTCTTAGAGAAAAGGGATGATTCATTGATTGTCTTGCATTACTTCTTATTTGAAGATCTTTATTAAAGCTTCTTTGTCTTTTCTGTAGGCTCAATAAAACCAATTACTGAAGTTTTTTTTAAAAATAATCACTACCCAATACTTTCATCATGTTAACAGATCTCTTCTGGCAATTTTTGGTTACCCCATAGGAATGGCAAGACTTCCTAAACTAATCACAAATATGAAAGGAGAACTTAAGTCATAATTTAGCTTTTTCTTGTATAGACATAGTTATTGCATAGATATTGTATTTATATTAATATAATAGTGTTAAGAATAGAAGACAGTCTTCCATTTTTAAATATTTGTTTCTTATTGTGGGGGATATTAAGAAAATACATCAGCTCTAAACTGATATTCAATGAACAATATAGCTTTGATATATATACAAAGGAAAAATGATGAAAATAGAAGAAAAATATAACAAAAAGCCAATGATTATCAAATCAGCTTTAGAAATTGACAAGTCAGGGCAAAAATAATAAAAATAATGTAAAAGAGGTAAATAACTGAATCAACAGCTTGATCTAGTAGATATTGTATGAGTTTTCTATCGCTGCTCTAAAAAATTATCACAAACTTAGTGCTTTAAACAATACAAATGGATTATCTTACAGTTCTGTAAATCAGAAGTTTGGCACAGTTCTCACTGAGCTAAAATCAAAGTGTCGGTGAGCCTGCATTACTTTCTTCAGGCTCTAGGGAAGAATCTGTTACCTTGACTTTTCTAGCTTCTTAGAGGCTGTTCATAGCTCCCTTCCACCATCTTCAAAGCCAGCAAAGTCACATATCTTTAAAACGCTTCTTCAATTCTCACATCTTTCTCTCTCTGACCACAGCTGGGAAATTTTCTCTGCATTGAAGGACTCAAATGTTTAGATTACGCCCACCCAGATAGTTTAGAATAATCGTCCCACTTCATGGTCTTTAATCTTAGATACATCTGCAAATTCTCTTTTATCATGTAAAATAACATATTCACAGGTTCCAGGGATTAGTATGTGGACATATTTTGAGGGTCATTATTCTGCCTGGTACAGATATAATTAAAATTTTAATCTCCAAGAGCAAGAATATACATTGCTTTCAAACCCATATGTAGTATCCACAAAAAATGAGCACAAAGTCAATAATAAAATGTACCAAAATGCAGAAATAATACAGATCATTTTGTCTGAGTACAATGCAATAAAATGAGATATAATAACAAAAGTATCTAAAATATTTATAGACCTGGAAATTCATAAGTCCTATAATAAAACACTATTCAGATGGATTAAAAAGAGTATTGAAATGGAAATTAAAACCTAATCGTAAATACATAACATAGAGAGCTCAATGCATCAAAAGCTTGGAGGTCGAGCTAAAGTGATACTCAAAGGAACAGATATCTTTAATCTCATTATCATCAAATAGGAAAATTGAAAATAAATAGTTATTTATTCTCCCAAAGATCTAGAAAAAGGACAACAAAATAACCACAAATTTACAAAAATAATAATAAATTTACAACTCAAAGAGTAAGTCAAAATAGCGTTAATAAAGACAATGATTAGACAATGAGTCATGGAATGAGTCATCAGATAATGCTTTCATATTCATAACTAAGAGAGAAGGAGAGAGTGTGAGAGAGACAGTCTAGCTTCCTGCTTCCTCTCTGACCTAATTTCCCACTAACTCTCCCTCTAATTTAATCTCCCTCTGCCCAACTCCCCTTCTGCCCAACAACACTATTCTTTGTTGTCCCTGAAAAATCACAGCCATGTTCTGCCTCAGGACTTTACACCTGCCTTTTCTTTGTCTGGAATCCACTTTCACCAGATATCCACATAAATACCTTCAATATAGGTGTTCATTATTTCCTTCCTTAAGCTCTATCTTGCTGACCGTACTTAACTTTGAAGCCATCCCTCCTTATCCTCCCTGTTTCTCTTGTTTGTCTTATTTCTTTTCTCAATAATTTGTATTATCATCAGAGATACTATATTCTATTTATTATTCACTGCCCTCCACTAGTCTATAAATTCAGTGAGGCTAGAGATTTCATTTATTTAGTTTTTTCATTGTATTCCAATAATAGAAAAGTGAGTATCTAGTACATAATAAGTACTTGTAAATAGTTGTTAGTAATTTGTTGATGTGGTGTGTCACACTGATTGATTTCTGGATATTGAAAAATCCTGACATCCCAGGGATAAATCCCACTTGATCATGGTGTATGGTCCTTTTAATGTATTGTTGGATTCAGACTGCTAGTATTTTGTTGAGGATTTTCTCATCTATCATCATCAGTGATATTGGCCTCTAATTTCCTTTATTTGTTTTATCTTTGTCTGGTTTTGGTTTCAGGGTGATGGTGGCCTCATAGAACATGTTTGGGAGTTTTCCTTCCTCTGCAATTTTTTTGGAACAGTTTCAGAAGGATAGGTGTTAGCTCTTCTCTAAATGTTTGATAGAATTCGCTTATGAAGCCATCAGGTCCTAGACTTTTGTTTTTTGGTAGTTTTTAAATCATAGTTTCAATTTCAGTGCTTTTGATTGGTCTGTTCATATTTTCTGTTTCTTCCTTGTTCAGTCTTGGGAGATTGTACCTAAGAATTTGTCCATTTCTTCCAAGTTGTCCATTTTATTGGCATACAGTTGTTTGTAGTAGTCTCTTATGATCCTTTGTATTCCTGTGGTGTCAGTCGTAACTTCTCGTTTTTCATTTCTAATTTTGTTGGTTTAAGACCTCTCCCTCTTTTTCTTGATGAGTCTGGCTAAAGATTTATCAATTTTGTTTATTTTTTCAAAGAAAAGTCTTTATTTTTCAACAAACTGAAGAATAAAAACCATAGGATCATCTCAATAGATGCAGAAAAAGCTTTTGACAAAATTCAACACCCATTTATGATAAAAACTCTCCAGAAAGTGGGCATAGAGGGAACCTACCTCAACATAATAAAGGCCATATACGACAAACCTACAACTAACATCACACTCAATGGTGAAAAGCCAAAAGCATTTCCTCTAAGATCAGGAACAAGACAAGGATGTCCACTCTCGCCACTTTTATTCAACATAGTTTTGGAAGTCCTAGTTATGGCAATCAGAGAAGAAAAGAAATAGAAGGAATCCAAATTGGAAAAGAAGAAGTAAAACTGTCACTGTTTGCAGATGACATGATACTATACATAGAAAATCCTAAAAATGCTACCAGAAAACTACTAGAGCTCATCAATGAACTTGGTAAAGTTGCAGAACTTTACCAAGAACTGGGTAAAGTAGAGCTTGGTAGAGCTCATCAATGAACTTGGTAAAGTTCTGTGTAAAATTAATACACAGAAATCTGTTGCATCTCTATACACTAAAAACAAAAGATCAGAAAGGGAAATTCAAGAAACAACCCCATTTACCACTGCATCAAAAAGAATAAAATACCTAGGAATAAACCTACCTAAGGAGACAAAAGACCTGTACTCCAAAAACTATAAGACGCTGATGGCAGAAATTTAAGATGACACAAACAGATGGAAAGCTATACCATGTTCATGGATTGGAAGAATCAATCTTGTCAAAATAACTATACTACCCAAGGCAATCTACAGATTTAATGCAATCCCTATCATACTACCAATGGCATTTTTCACAGAACTAGAATAAAAAAATCTCAAAATTTGTATGGAGACACAAAAGACCCTGAATAGCCAAAGCAATCTTGAGAAAGAAAAATGGAGTTGGACAAATCAGGCTCCCTGACTTCAGATTATACTACAAAGCTGTAGTCATCCAAACAGTATAGTACTGGCACAAAAACATAAATATAGATCAATGGAACAGGTTAGAAAGCCCAGAAATAAGCCCACGCACCTATAGTCAATTAATCTACAACAAAGGAGGCAAGACTATACAATGGAGGAAAGACAGTCTCTTCAACAAATGGTGCTGGGAAAACTGGACAGCTACATGTAAAAAATGAAATTAGAACATTCTTTAACACCATACACAAAAATAAGCTCAAAATGGATTAAAGATCTAAATGTGAGATCAGACACTATAAAACTCTTAGAGGAAAATATAGGCAGAACACTCTCTGACATAAATCGCAGCAATATTTTTTTCAATCTGTCTCCCAGAGTCATGGAAATAAAAATAAACAAATGGGACCTAATTAAACTTAAAAACTTTTGCACAGCAAAGGAAACCATAAAAAAAACGAGAAGGCAACCCACAGATTGGGAGAAAATATTTGCAAATGATGTGACCAACAAGGGATTAGTCTCTAAAATTTACAAACAACTCATGTAGCTTAATATCATCAAAACAAACAACCCAATCAAGAAATGGGCAGAAGACCTAAATAGACATTTCTCCAAAGAAGACATACAGATGGCCAAGAGGCACATGAAAAGATGTTCAACATCGCTAATTATTAGAGAAATGCAAATCAAAGCTACAATGAGATAACACCTCACACCAGTCTAAATGGCTATCATCAAAAAAATCCACAAACAATAAATGCTGGAGAGGATGTAGAGAGAAGGGAACCCTCCTACACAGTTGATGGGAATGTAAATTTGTACAGCTGCTGTGGAGAACAGTATGGAGGTTGCTTAAAAAACTAAAATAGAGCTACCATATGATCCTGCAGTCCCACTCCTGGGCATATATCTGGAGAAAAACATGGTCCGAAAGGATACATGCACCCCGATGTTCATTGCAGCACTGTTTACAATAGACATGGAATAGACATCTTCCAAGACGTGGAAGCAACCTAAATATCCATCAACAGAGGAATGGATAAAGAAGATGTGGCACATACATACAATGGAATATTACTCAGCCATTAAAAAGAATGAAATAATGCCATTTGCAGCAACATGGACCTACCTAGAGATTGTCATACTCAGTGAAGTAAATCAGACAAAGAAATAGAAATATATGATATTGCTTATAAGCGGAATCTGAAAAGAATTGATGCAAATGAATGTATTTACAAAACAGAAACAAGCAGACTTAGAGAACGAACTTATGGTTACTGGGGGGAAGG
The DNA here is from genome assembly GCF_028564815.1 of Eubalaena glacialis. Taxonomy (NCBI): domain Eukaryota; kingdom Metazoa; phylum Chordata; class Mammalia; order Artiodactyla; family Balaenidae; genus Eubalaena; species Eubalaena glacialis. Next base: position 35,626,846 of record NC_083726.1, on the reverse strand, counting down.
GTGGGGGAGGGATAGTTAGGGAGTTTGGGACTGACATGTACACACTGCTATATTTAAAATAGATAACCAACAAGGACCTACTGTATAGCACAGGAAACTCTTCTCAATATTATGTAACAACCTAAATGAGAAAAGAATTTGAAAAAGAGTAGATACAGTGTATCTAAAAAGAATAGATTCAGTGTATAACTGAATCACTTTGCTACACACCTGAAACTATCACAACCTTGTTAATCAACTATACTCCAATATAAAATAAAAAGTTAAAAAAATAGTTGTTAATAAATACATGAATGAATAAATGTAAAAGAAATTGAGAAAAAAGAAAAAGAGCTATAGACATACAGAAGATAAAAATTACCAAAAACTTACAACTTTGTAGAAATAGGAGTTCAAATTTATATGTAATTTGGTTATTTTTGTGAAAATATAGGAATATTTTTAACATTTAGTACCTATAGAATAACATCAAATAACATTTATACTGAATAAGTGCAAGAAAAACAACTAAACTGGATATTTTAAATAAAGATACAAATTATTATTTTTGAAGTAAAATTATCTCTTTAATTACCTATTCTGTTTTTCCCATTGTGCTTTGGTTGAAGAAGTTGTTTGGAATTTGATTTGAGCAATAGGGGCTGAAAGGTAGGAATGAGGGCAAATTGTTGAGGTGGTGGTATATAGCTAAGCTCGGATATATTAACTTCCTATCATGCAAAGAGTACACAGATATGTTACTTTTTTAAGAATAAAGTACTTTTGTAAGACATCAAATTTGAATTTAGAATGATTCAGTCAATAATGATTATAAATAGAAATAAAATAGCTTTAGTATGTACAGTCCCATTTACATGGTTTTTCTTATATATGGTCTTTTATCTCTATATCCATTATCTTTATTACTGTATTGAGTAGTTATTGCTCTTCTATTCACTAACTATCCCTTTTTTCTAACCCATCCAGATTTTCCTTTGCGAAACCAGGCCTCCTCCAATTTTATTCATCTTTATGATTTTGATAGTATTTAACTCACACCAAGCTCCATAGATAGGCCCCCAGTGACATCATCCAGTCAACATACTTTTGTCCCTTTGCTGAAAGTTTGGTTTAGAAATCAGTAGTCTCAGTAAATAAGAGCTGGCCAAATTCAGGGGTTATGTGATAGCGATTAGAGTCGATGCTCTCCTTCATTATTAATGTGAATCAGAGAACTTGTAGCTTTGGTGTTAATGGCAGCCATTCTTTACACTATGTAAGATATACCAACCTAGGGAAGAGGGCATTACGAAAAGTGTCACGATAAATGGAACTGGAGTCCTGCTTGGATCATTTCTGAGCTTTTCAGTTGCATAAATCTATTGATCTTTTCCATCGTTGAAGCATGGTGGAGTTGGCTTTTACTTTGTAAGGACAAAATATGTGTGTGTGTGTGTGTGTGTGTTATGTGTAAAATTTGGACTTTGAGAAAACAGTTTAGTTTTTGTTTTGTCTTTTAAAATTTAGAGAGATTCTTGCCGTATGTAAAGTTCTCCCTTTTCTCTTAACACAGCCTAAAACTGTTGTTCTTCAAATCAAATTAAAATACTCAGGAATTTTGCTTCCCTAACCTGTAGTTTTGTTCCCTGAACCATAAAATAAGTTTAGATATGACTATATAGACACTTACTCAGCACATTATTACAGATTGAGATAATTGGCTCTGTAATTATAATATTTCTCTTTAGAAAAATGGAATCAGAGCAGTAATACTGCAATTTGTACATTGATCCCTTTATATCATTCTATCAAACTTCTGGCCTTCAAAGGTTTCCTGAGTCTATTATAATATAGCATAATTCATCCATTTTGCTATCAGCACCATTTGCGAGAATATTCTCATTAATTACTTTCAACCATTTTACCCTAATCCAAAACCATGTCCTTTTCTTCAACACTTTTGTCATGATGTTTTGAACTCTTTCTCAGGGAAAAAATAATAATCCCAGATCTTTGTGAAGACATGATGAACTATTTCTATGAAGCCTCATTTACAAAAAACAACAAAGTGCTCTTATTAGAAACAAGGGAACAATCAGTACAGATGAAAAAAAAATGACCTATGCCTGCGCAAACCCAAATGAACCTTTCCTATGGTTCAAGATTTGGTTAGCTTGTTTCTATTTGTTTTCTTTTTCATTTTCATGCTTCTATGCATTTCCAGCTGGACTGATTCTGGAAGGAGCAATATATTACAAGAAAGCTTGTTCTCATATTTCCAATCTGATTTCAACCTCTATGAGAAAGGTTAGGATAATCACAAGAATGTTGAGTTTCTTATCTGGACCCCATCTTTAAACCTTGAAAGGCTTACCCATCACTAGTTCTCAATTTCCAGTGTTCCCTTCTGGGCTAGAATATTTGTTAAGATTAATGTATCTCTAATCTTTCCCTCTGTCTGTCTCAGTCTCTTTCTTCCTCTGCCTTCCACAGATAAAATCTTTCCGGTTTTCCTCTCACATTGATTTGTTTATTTTCAGCTCTTTCATCTTTGAAAGGTTGACTTTGGAACCGTGGCTAGAGAAACACTGGAAAGTCCACTAGGAAAATATATTAGATAGAGATTGTTAGTTAATTTTATGATTTTTCTCTTTTTAAAAAAGATATCAGTCCAACATTCAGTTATATGCGTAGATTTGACAATTAGGGTAATATTGCACACAGAATATTTGTCACTGTCAGGTAGTTATAGTTATTGAATTTATTGTACAATGGATATGATTAAGAAGTTTTAAACAGACTAACTCTCTTATATAAATATTTTCCTATTTTAAATGAAATAATCGAAAATATTTTTTAAATATGGTTTTTTGTTAAAGCAGGAAATTAGAGACATTATTGACTTCATTTCAGTTTCTCTGTCCTGTGAACATGGAATATAAGAGAGAAGAAAACCAGGGACATTCAAATACTATGAATGTAATTGACCATTTTGCCAGAAAGTATGTGATTTGGGGAAAAGGGTTACATGGAGATGAACCTGAATTGAGAACCAACAGAGAGGATATTGGAGAAATAAAAGGAACTCCTGGTTATTCTTCATCATAATTTTAGTCTTCATAACATTGTTCTCTCATGACATAGTGATTTTCAAAGTTCCCTTGAGTGACTTCTAGTCTAGATCACTGTTATTAGAGATATTTTAGAATGCATAATGAAACCTGGAAAAACTGTATAGTCTTTTTATTTACCTAATCTTAATCTTAATACAGTACTTGTTTATGCCGTAGGTGCTATACCTAGAGCATATTTGGAAGATTCTACAGGAGTGGCTCAGAATTAGACATTCAAAGAGATTTGAATCTCTATATTTTACTCACCTTCTAGATCTGAGCAAATAAATTAACTCCTAAATCTTAATTATCTGATCCATCTAATGGGAAAAAATTGTATCTATCTTATATAACTATTGCAAGAATTAACCCTAATACAAATAGAAAACTACCGAAGAGAGTACCTAAAAAATGTTTTTTTTTTTTTTAAAGTTAATTTATTTATTTATTTTTATATTTATTTTTGGCTGTGTTGGGTCTTCGTTTCTGTGCGAGGGCTTTCTCTAGTTGCGGCAAGCGGGGGCCACTCTTCATCGCGGTGCGCGGGCCTCTCACTATCGCGGCCTCTCTTGTTGCGGAGCACAGGCTCCAGACGCGCAGGCTCAGTAGTTGTGGCTCACGGGCCTAGTTGCTCCGTGGCATGTGGGATCTTCCCAGACCCGGGCTTGAACCCGTGTCCCCTGCATTGGCAGGCAGATTCTCAACCACTGCGCCACCAGGGAAGCCCTAAAAAATGTATTTAATACACGTTAGCCACTATTGAGAGTAGTATTACAGTTTACCATTTTCTCTTTTCGGCCCCACCACACGGCATGTGGGATCTTAGTTCTCCGACCAGGGATCAACCTGTGCCCCCTGCAGTGGAAGTACAGAGTCTTAACCACTGGATCACCAGGAAGGTCCCTAAAATTTACCTTCATTTTCCTTTCCTTAAATTGAATATTAAGCTATTACCCTGGAATTATTCATCTATGAAGTATATATTCAACAATAACCTATAATTATTTTTATAAAATTACAACTGGCTTTCTAAGGAGGGTCATTTTACAATACTATATATTTAAGTATGTATGGTCTCATTATACCTACATAAACACATTATTGAAGAGAAATATAATAAAGTGAAAAAGCTAAAGAAAACAGTAATGAGACTCTAGTAGATTGGATTTTGGAGTCAGACACACCTGAGTCTAGATTAGAACTCTTCTGCTTTTAAACTCATGACTTGATGCAAATTCCAACTTCTTGTAGCTCCAGTTTCCTCCTTTGTAAAACAAAGAAAATCATGCCTATCTCATAGAGTTGCTTTGAAAATTAAACAAGATGATGCTTAGCAGAGCTCTTCAAAGAGAGTAACTAACAGTCAATGGAGCTAACAATAATAGTATTACCACCATTAGTGAGAAGATGGCGCTGAGTATTTTGAAGTCAAAAGATTGACCCGGTGAGAAGCTGTAGCCCACTGAAAGTGAGATGAACCTTTTAAAAGTCTATAGTTCTTTATAGGCTAAAAGCTGCTGAACTGACATTTTGTTACTGTAATATTGGAAAACCTAAATGCCATTTTTCATATATATTAAACGATGGGAGAACTAATTTTAAACACATGAACCACTTTGATGCAATCTTTTTTTTTCCTCCACAATTCCACAAGGACTTTTTAAACTTCCTTAAGGTTGTTGTCAATATGATACTGTTTATTTCCACTTATGGAGCTGCTCTGTCTCCATGTTCCTTCCCTGGCCACATTTAACCAGCTTTAACTGGTGTCAACTCTCTGTGACCTCTAGTGAGGAAAATGGCTGAAGCATCTGGCAGGTTCATTTGCACAGTAATGAGTTCTGTCTACTAGTCTGCTAGAGACTGATGGTGAGAAGATTACCTTCCACTACTGCCTATTAAATGTGATTGACATTCCTGTAGGATATCTGTCTTCCTTAACAGTCCTCTCTCCTCCCCTAGAAATAGTTCATACGCACAAAAAATTGTACTTAAATGAGGTCTGAAGCATTGCTTTCCTACTTTCACATATTTTGTTTCAATTGTTATGGGGTAAAATAGCAGAATTTTTTTAAAAAGAAAAAATCATATGATACTGTGTATAACTGGTAAGAGAAGGAAGATTTTCATCACTAAAAAAATAAATTAAAAACATACCAAGTCTCCTTCAGCAAAAGAATTATAGAGAAAAAGGTAGAAAATATTTCCTTAACTCATTATGTTTTCTTTAGCATCTTTAATTGTGCTGTTTCATTTGATATTTTCAAAGATTGGCATTTATTATAGCTTTTACATCTACATTTATCCTGTAATCTTCCTTTTTATTTTTTCATTCAGTTCCTACTCTCTGTTTTAAGATAACTTTTGTTTTATGGTGTACTTGCCATAAACATCTTTAAAAAATGTCTCTTCATAGCTCTGTAAGACATAAAATTGCAACACTTACATAGTAACTCTAATTTTATACCTCTATAAAAATGCATTTAGCAGAAAACATTCCAAAAACCTCAAAATAAAAAGTATATTTTAATTCTTGTAAAAATTTATCTTTTTCTATTATATACTTTACCTGCAACATTTTAGGCAATTAAATCATTTACATTTATTTTACGGTCCCATTTTTAAACAAAATGGAAGGCTAAGTTCTATTTAATTGCAAGAACTCATGGGCAAGTCATATTGAAATTCTCTCCAAGAGTGAAATGGGACAAGCATTTTCCATTTTGAGATATTTAAATTCATTCCTGCTTATGTTTTATGATCGATGTTTCATGCTATGCTAAACTTCGGCATAGTTTAATTTTTAAATGTACCCAATCATAACATTATTAATTCTATGTTCTGATAAATTAATAAAACTTAAATAGCTTCCCACCAACTTGGAACTACATGCATTGGATCCCTGCATAATCATCTTTCCCCATAATGCAACCAGCATCTATCTATCTAGTTATCATGAAGCTCTGTCTGTTCGTTAAAGTTTTGGGTATAGTTCCAATTGGAGCTACTTTGAGGTATGAAATCCACCTTGCTGTTACCTAGAAGTTCTGGATGTACTGGTTTAAATTAACTGCTTGACTAAAGCAATGTAGCCATGAAAGTGAGAAGAGAGCAGAAATGTATTTACATTCACTCTGCATTCATTTTCATCAAATGAGAGAGCAAGGGCAGCAGCTGCAGGAGAAAAAAGCAAATGCTGCTGTTTGGAGTTACTAAACACTTATACCACATTAATTGCTTACAATATAGTATTCCAGTTTTGCTGTTGCAGAACAGTAAGCACTAAAGAGTGCTTAGATACCATCTGTCAGCTCTAGCAAAACAGTTGTTCTCTACATTTTATATATAAAAAATAAAATCTTGCTTCTACATCGATGATTACTTCACTAAAGTATAGAGAAAAAGCTATTGGGATCTCTTCTGGTATTAGTGTTATAATTTAATTTAACTCAGGGCACAGCAGGAAATTGATTAATAGCTACAAAATGCACACATGATTTAAAAGCATGAAAAGGAATTACTTCACCAATTACAGGAAGTCCAAAACAGCTGTGATTGACAGTACAAGAAATGCATTAGAGTTGAAAAGTTGATTTGGAAAGAAAAAGAAGACATATAATCTCTTGATTTTATTTATAAAGACATACTTTTTTGTTGGTAAATTGCCAGAGATTTAACATAACAAACACCCAAAGTGTACACATCAAATCATTAAAAAAAGTTCAATCACCAAAGATAACTGAATTTTAATCAAAGCTGCAAAATTTAATGCCAGATAGCTATAGGAATGCTCCAACCCTGGTGAATCAGAACCACATTGACAATGTCTGAAATTGTTTCTAAGCTCTGATTTTCTAATGATCATATTTAGTGTTGCTGTGAGAATTTGTCATAAATCTCTAATACAGCAGTTCAACAAGTTAATGCCCAAATCAACGCCAACCAAAGCAAATAATTTAAACACATAATATTCATTTGAAAACAAGATAGATGCAGTATACTGACAACTAATCTTCAAACAAAAGGTTTCCTTCCAACTATGAATAGGTTAAAACTGATAACCGATTCTTAAAATCAGCTTTTATAAAGACAGTCTTGATTCATAGATTATATCCATTTTTCCCTTTAAAAATGAATATATACATACATATATATGTGAAATCAGCATTTATATTTCATTTTTGATGGAAAATTTACCTAGCTTACCCTAAAGCCATTTATAACAAATTGCCTATACTTTATTCATTCTGTCTCCCTTAATGAAAAATTCATTTTCCCTTTTCTGATTTCTGGAAATAACTTGAATGTTTAGGATTCACTTTGGCCTTATTATTCATTCAAATTCTGCTTCTTTTCTGGGGTTTAAAGATATGTATTTATGAATCATTCCGCATGTCAACCACATGTGGATTCTACAATGCTATGAGCATATGTTATTTGTATCCTGCTTTCTGATTTTCTGATTGACAGCATGAGTTTAAGGGTGACTAGGCTTATTTCATGCAGTTTAAGATTGATAGAAGTTTAGAAAAGCATATTCACTGATACATTGTTCCCCTGATGACTGTGGGAATGAAAATTGACGTATAAACTCTTTGAACTTCGGAAAGAGAAAAACTTTAGCAGATTGTGGGCTTATGCAAATAGTGCCACAAATTAACTTTGAAAATGTTGAGATTACAACAGGAAGAAAGAAATTTGAAGATGAGCCAGTCGAAATGTCAGGCAATTGTAGAATATTTTCAACCACTTTTCATTTTCTGAATTTTAGATATGAGCATTATTCTTTTTTATAAGGTAAATCTTATAAGTTTTATTAATTTGCAGTTGAAAGAAGGTATTCAATTATATGGTACAGAATTAAATTCTACTGGAACTTTTGAAAGAAATATATCACAACTTGAGTTCTGCGGTGACAAGTTAGGACATAAAATATTGATATGAGACAAAACTACCGAGAATATATTCATCACTGCTGAAGCTGATATTATCATAGAAGGTCAAGAGGAGAACGGAATTCGAGTTATGATTTATATTTAAAAGCAATTAAAATGGCTTTGATTTTCATTGCAAAAATTGATCAAGATAAATTAAGGACAAACTTTTTTTCTAGAGTTTTTGTTAGTCAAGATTTCAAAATTGGAAGATGAAGTTTCTATTTTTTAGTCTAGCTAAACCCTTTTGTAGTCCTCAGATCACTCTCTCAGGTGTCTTTAATCTTCCTGATGCCTAGAATTCTGAAAGTACTTCCAGCAGAATTTCTACCTACACGGGAACCACATCTCCTAGCCCAATGTCTAACATAAAGTATGTCAGCAATAAGTAGTTATTGTACAAAACAAATGAGTTAAATAGCATATCCTTAGACATGGGATATGAGCTTATCTGTCTCCACAGGCAGTAATTATCTTTTTATGGACTAGAAGAGTGTCTTATTATGCTTTTTATTTCCAATGCCTATTACAAAGCCAAGAATATAATATATACTCGATAAATATTTTATTAAATAAATGCGTGTTCAAATGAATTTTAGAGAGACACAACTGAATGAAGAGGTAATCCTCACATTTACAAACCCCAAAACTTGTTTAAACAGGAATCCTTCCCTATGTCAGAAGAGAGCATTAATTTATCAGGAAGAGCTGTCTCTTACTTAACAGAGTTTTTTTCACTTACAATATACCCTGATATAAAGACTGATGTGAGACCACCTTTCTGCTTTTCACCCCAGATATAGCGTGAAGTACATCCCTCCTTTTCCCTTCAAATGGACAAGCTTTTTGCTTAAAAAAAGGAGCCAAAGTACTTTGTGTTTTGGAGATGAAAAGAGGTATTTGCTCAGAGTTCAATATCTGAAAATAAGAATACTAGGTCAATGGCTTTCACAATGTACAGAAATATGGGTGGCATTCACTGTCTACTCACATGTGGAGCTTTTTCACATATTAGGTTGTGGCAGAGTTAGTATTCCATGGTGACAAAAACATGGGCTGAAGAATTAGAAAAATCCAGGTTTGTCTGAATCCTTTTTCTGCCACAGACTGGAACCTTGGGAAAATTATTTAAGCACTTTAAATATCAATTCCTTCAATTATAGATAAAGAAAATAATATGTTTAGTTCACAGGACTTACTGTAAGGATTGTGTGCAACCCTGTGAAAGTCTCTTCTTTAGTTCCCCCCAAAACTAGCTCTGTAGCTTTCCTCTGAAAGGGCTAGAGGTCTATAAATATCAAAACTAGCATTTTCCCAGAGGTTCTGATTTCCTGACTATTTCATAGTTCCAAGTAATGGTGTACGTGATGCTTGGCAGTGACCACAGAGAACTGGATCATCCCTTCCCTCATCCAAGTACGTTCCATGGGTAACTTTACCAAAAGAGAATCCACATTCATATCCTCAGGAGTGTTTTGGAGTTCTTTAAGCTCTGGTTCAAAATTCAAACCATAGAGTCAGGAGGTGGAAAAAATCGTCACATTTTTCTCTAGTCAAAGCACCTTATCTGATTTGATTTGTGGTATTAATTAAATTCTATACTCTGGGTTCTTTAAGGTTCTTAGTACCTTGAAGCCCAACATATATTTTTCTCTCTAAGAGTACCAACTCTACAATTACAATCTCAGCTCTCAGGATTATTGCTTATCCTATATGGGTTTTAGGAGAAGTTTAATTTGAAATACAAAGCTGAGCAATGATGTTTTCGTTCTTGGATATATTTCTTCATCCCCAGGCAAATCGAAAGCTCTCACAGCTACTTAGTTGTTGCCAAAAAGTTGAAGTTACCAGGAATCCCTAGAAGTTGAATTCTTAATAAGTGTCTAAAAACATTATCTGCCACAAAAATTTGCACAAAATTCCAAACCAAGGTTACATTTAAAAAGCCCCTTTCTATTGAATTTCACTACCAAATGGTGCTATGATCTTCCCAAACTCCTGGATTTCTCCTCAGCTCACAGTATACTTTATAACTGACCACAAAACGCATATTAAACCTTTAAGATCCATAACAATGCCCGGTGTATAGTAAGTTCTCAATAAATGGTAGCTAACATTTTAACTCAATAGAATGGCTTTTTATAGAGATGGAACGTCTAGCATAAAAGAAGGCCATTGTGGGAGAAAAAAAAATAATCAGCAAAACATTTTTCCATTTTTTGTTTCACAGGTGAATTGGAGGAACATTTGGACTGGTTCCAAGTTTGCAAATCTGGTTTTAGTCATTACGTAATGCTCCTCACAGCCTTCTATAACCTATAAGTAATAATATCGAACTTCTGTAGCTATGGTTCACAAATGGCTGAGACAACCTTGTGCCCTTGCCCTTTGTTAAAACAATATTGTTATTGCAACCTTTTTCTTCTTCAGTATTATGTCTAGGGGAACATCTCAAACTATTTTTCATTTCAAAGGAAGGTTAAAAAGGTGACAGGTAGCTAGGAATTCAGAGGGCTTTAAAATAAGTGTCCCTGCGCACTTCCGACATGGCTCAGCTAGGCAGTGAAACAGTTGTAAGATTTACAAGGATCTCAGCCCAAAAGATAGCAGACAGAGCTTGGCTAAGCTCAACAAGCTGCAAGCATACTCACACACTTCTGCTTTTTGTTTCTCTTTCTCTGCCAGAACAAACAGTCCAAATTTGACGACCAGTTGCCCTGGGCCTTGTTGGAGCAAGAGACCTAACATCATTGTTGCTCCTATACTTTTGTCTTTTTTCCTGAGTTTAACCTTCCTTTGGGGGCTTGTGTGGGTGTTTAGAATTAAAAACTAAAAGAAGGTAGAAACACTGACTATGAGGGTCTTTGGTGCAGCTGTATTAGTTCTGTTTAAAGACTATGATGGCCACATTTCCTAAACACTGTGTAAAGAAGTAATAAAGAGATGACATCTGTATTTGCAATTTATCAAGTTTTTATATTTTTAATAAGCCAGTCATTTGATAACACATAATGATAACACTTATGGCACTTATGGTTTTAAGCAAATGTGCCTTGGCAGACAGCTTCATGTAAACATGTGGCTGCAAGTAGAGAGGGGTGGTCACCTAGAGGAAAACTAGAGATCTGTTGGCAATAAAAAGCAAATATCCACTTCATTTTTTCCACAAGAAAATTCTATAGTCTGTTAAACCACAAGCACACTATCAAGTCTTGTGGAAAAAAATTATATATATATGTATACATGTATGCATATATACATGTATATACATGTACATTCAAATATATATGTACATATGCATATATATGTATATATATTTGATGATACTCTCATTTCCTTTAAAATAATTAAAAGCATCATGGGATGAAAGGCATAAGGAAGAACATTGAACTAACACTTCTATATCCTAAAATATTCAAGTAAAATAAAATCAGTGTAACTACAAAAAGTCATATTTAGAAATACTGTAGTTTGTTTCCACAGGTATAACTCACCTTCACTCTTCCATTTTTATAGATTCGTTCTTTTATTCAATACAAGCTATTTATCTTAACTATATAAACAGAATTGGAAAGGATAATTTATAGTACCCTGAGGATAAAATTAGGGTATAGGTAAAGAACAGAAAGGGGAAGTGTAAGTACAGTGCCTTAACAGAAAAGCACAAAAAAGGCAGGCAGATATAGGCAGCAATATATGAAATCTAGGTAAGCAAAGAAGTCTTTCCATAGCTAACATGGCCCCAGGAATGAAGTTGGTTTCCCAGAGTGGCCCCCAGTCTTCAAGAAAAGGGAATCATTTGCAAAAGCAAGATAGGAAGCAAGATTAGCCTGTTTGAACCATATATTTAACTACTATTTTTTTCATTATATTATTCATTGATTTTTCTTTAAACAATGCATTGGGTGGTTCCTATGTTTTTACAATTATTCTTTAGGTTGAACAGATAATAAGATCTAAAACAGAGTATCTACCTTCAAAAACTTAACTTTGTGCTATGCAAAAACGTATTTGATGATGTTGCAAGTACCATATAAGGTATTTCACTAACAAACCACAAAACAAGAAATATTTGCAATGACAGCCTCTTGTTATAAAAGGACTCAGGAAGTAGGTGCAGAGACAAGGGTTTATTTATTTGGGTTGGTTTCCTCCTGGGAACTAATAAAAATTATTGCCAGCAGGTCATAGAATTAAAAAAGGATGTCCCTGAAACATCTGATAAAGGATTGTTATCCAAAATATATGAAGAACTCTTAAAACTCAACAATAAGAAAACAAAAAACCTGATTAAAACATGGTCTAAAGACCTTAACAGAGACCTCACCAAAGAAGATATACAGATAGCAAATAAGCATATGAAAATATGCTCCACATCATATGTCATGAGGGAAAGGCAAGTTAAAACAACAATGAGATACCACTACACACCTATTAGAATGGCCAAAATCCAAAACACTGACATCAAATGCTGTGAGAATGTGGAGCAAAAGGAACTCTCATTCTTCGCTGGTGGGAACGCAAAATGGTACATCCACTCTGGAAGACAGTTTGGCATTTTCCTATAAAAGTAAATGTACTTTTACCATGTGATCAAACAGTTGTGTTCCTTGCTTGATATTTACCCAAAGGAGTTGAAAACTTCTGTCCATGTAAAACCTGCACAAGGATGTTTACAGCAGCTTTATTAATAATTGCCAAAACCTGGAAGCAATCAAGATGTTCTTCAGTAAATGAATGGGTAAAGAAACTCTGGTACATCCAGACAATGGAATATTATTCAATGCTAAACATAAATAAGCTATCAAGCCATGAAAAGATTCTAACTAAATGACATTCTGGAAAAGGCAAAACTGTGGAGACAGTAATAAGATCAGTTTTGGCCAGGGGCTTGGACTAGGGGGAAGGATGAATAGGCAGAGCACAAAAGATTTTTAAGGCAGTGAAACTCTTTGTATGATAGTGTAATGATGGATACATGTCCATACTCAGAGAATGTACAGCACAAAGAGTGAACCACAATGTAAACTATAGACTTTGGGTGATTATGATGTGTCCGTGTAAGTTCATAAATTGCACCAAATGTATCGCTCTTATAGGGGATGTTGATAATGGGCGAGGATTGTGTGGGGGGGGGCAGGGAATGTGTAGGAAATCTCTGTCTCCCTCTCAATTTTGCTGTGAACTTAAAACTGCTCTAAAAAATTGTCTTTAAAAAAAAAAAAAGTACCATTTCAGGCCCTGTAGGCAGGGCAAATTTTTTACAATGGTTCACTGACAAACAACTTTGGAACAAGACGTGTTCTCATGTTCATTTAAAAAATACTTTTTATAAATCAAATTGATTTGAGAGTGAATGTAGAATTCACATTTCTTTTTGGAATTTACATTTATTTCTTTAATCAAGGCAAGAGACTTTAGTTTGAATTAATTAATTTAATTAATGATTGAATTGATTGACAGCAATTAGTAAAACTATCTGATAGACTTTACCTGTTTTAGATTCAGTTTTCAACTCTAAAATATATACAGAAATTAAAACAATCTTAAAGTATCAATGATACACACCTGGAATTGCAAGTTTACTGGGAAGACAATTCATCAAAATGAGTCTTATTATCCTTTATTTTTTACAAGCAATCACTAGGTTATGTCTTTCCTGTCCTCTCTGTTGGAGGAAACAAGTACCACCTTTTAAATCCCACTTCAAACAGCATCTCCTCTACCCTCTAGGAGGCTCTCTTGATTCACCAGTTTGAAGTATTTTCTTTTCCTTTCAACTACTGCAGCAAAAATTTTCAGTATCATTCAGTTGTCTTTTATAATACAATACTTTTTACAGGGAGCTATATATTTTATGTGTTACTACTGTATTCTCTACTAGAATTCTCTACTATACATATTCCACATTGGCAAAGATCATTTTATACTTCTTTATACTCCTCAATTACATGCAAACAAAATTCAAAGTGATATTATAGATTTTAAACAGCCAAAAAGAAAAATTCCTAGCAACTGCTTTTTTTTAAATCTAAGCAAATCTGATTCTGCCCACTCTTCAACCTAGATCCCAGATTCCTCTTACCAAATAATTTAAAAAAACAAAACAAAACAAAACAAACAAATAACCTCTGTCATTGAATCTTCTCTCTTTACCAGGTTCCTGAGAAGGTCTTGAAGCTCTTTCCCATGTTAATACAAGTGAAACGAGGTCCCCTACCCTAGTTTTTTTGTTTGTTTGTTTTTTTAAAGATTTTTCTGATGTGGACAATTTTTAACGTCTTTATTGAATTTGTTACACTATTGCTTCTGTTTTATGTTTTGGTTTTTTGGCCGCGAGGCATGTGAGATCTTAGCTCCCCAACCCGGAATCGAACCCGCACCCCCTGCATTGGAAGGCAAAGCCTTAACCGCTGGACCACCAGGGAAGTCCAAGGTGACCTAGTTTGATCAGTTAATTATATAAGTTCATATGGTCTCGAGGTGGTGGAAATCTTCATTGCTTTAGTGTCCATTGGGAATTCTTGCCATGACATGAAGCCCCGTGTTATACAGCCTGCCTTCTTAGGCACAGCAAAGTCCATGGATCCACTCCCTTCTGAGGTCCCACTACCACTCCACAGTGGCACTGTTCCGCTGGGCTCAGGTCTTGCTATAAGGAATAAACCATTATCCCCTTCTCAGCATTGGGAATGTTTCCGTTTTGCCCCACCAGGATTGGTAGCTTTCACTTCTCCCCTACAAACCCTTTCCTCCATACCCTCTCTTTTTGGTGATGGAAGTCTGGATCCTTCATAATTTCACTTCAAAGAACCTTTAAAAATTTAATGTTGGTCTCTTTTTCCTATTGTTTGACAGCCAGTTAAAAATGCTGAAATTCAAGTTCTGTGTTTTTGTTTTGTTTTGTTTTGTTTTTAACTAGGTCCCCTTGTTACATTAACACAGCATACACGGTTCAACACTAGCAAAAAAATATTTAAATAGCTGGTTTGATTTGTTAATATTTTAGTTTGTGGAAATGTAAATGGAGAGAGATAGTCTTAGAACTTAGAAATTTCACCAAGCCTGTTAACCTGAGACTACTGTCTTACTAACTTACAGCAGACAATAGTAATAGTATGCACTGCACATTATTGGACATGAGCAAAGTTAGAAAAAATCTAATAAATTATCTTACTTCCCTTCTTGTTAAGTTCCAAATTGGCAAATTTCCCTATGAATAACATTAGCTCTAGATGAAAGGAAGTTCTGTTCATTATTTATAATAAGTGTCTGACATCATGGATCAATTAATTAAATCATACAATTGACAGTGCTGGCCTTCCCTGAGTTATTTACATGGAAAATTCTAACTAAAATGAACTATGACATAGAACTGAGTTATTCTTAAAGTTTAAAAATGTGTTTTGGGAATGATAAAACAGTATCTAGAGCACTCACATCAGCTTGAAATAAAATGGAAAATATTAATGAAAAAAATCCAAATCATACATGCTGAACATCAATAACCTGAAAATATCACCATTATAAGATGTCATGTTAAGGTAAGCAAAAGATCTGGAAGTTTTCCTTCTCTGGAAACCCCCTACCTACTGAGGACATTGTAGAAAAAGGAAGAAGACATTCTTAAACATTTGTTGCTACTGCCACAGATAAGTTATGTTCATTTTAAGAGTCTTCTAAAATGGATAGACCAAACATTTCAATTTATGCTTGACAATCTACAGAGTTTCATCAACCTGTTTAAAGTCTGTCAAGATCAATTCCAAACAATGTGTAGGAAATTATGTAAAATAAGATACTCAGCAAAAAAGATGTTATGCTGAGTGTCCCAACTTTTACAAAGACATTAGGATATCAAGCCTAATTTTGATTAGTCAAAATCAAATGTTTCTTAAAAGAAATAATGTGACATTATTAAAGAAAATTGAAACAATTTATGCTTTTAAGTTTATAGTCCTGACACTTAACATTAGGTCTCCTCTCCATAGACCATGCCTAGTTCCATCCTGTGCTATAAATAGCTATATAATTAAAGAAAATATTTTCTCAACTTACTATTTCCATTCAACTTGTGTGCTGTATGTAGAACATATATTTGCTTGTCCATGCTACATGTTAGCTTCCAAAATTTGTGAAAAAGTATTCCTAGGAAGAACTAATTTTAAGTAAAACATTTATTTTTAGACTCTTAATATATCTAAATGCCAGCATGTTCATATTGTATTTATTTTATTTTAATCTGAATGCTTGAAATAATATATAAATTGTGGTAGACAGACTTCCAATATGGCACAAAAAGAGTCCAACCTCCTGGTGTTCATGGCCTTGTGTAATCTCTTCCCCTGAGTAATGTATTCTAACCAAGAGAATATGGAAACACTGAGAGGGAGTTACTTCCATGATTAGGCTACAAAAGATTACGACTTTTGTGTTGCTAATAGATTCTCTCTCTTGTTGGCTTTGATGAAGTTAGATGCCATATGGAAAGGCCTGTGTGACAGCACTGAGGAAAAACTCCAGCCAACACCTCATAAGGAACCAAGAGCCTCAGTTCAACAGCCCACAAGGAACTAAATTCTGTCAGAATCCATCAAATGAGCTTGGAAGCAGATCCTTCCACACTCAAGCCTTCAGATAAGACCCCAGCCCTGGCTGATACTTTGTTCCCAGCCCTGTGAGAGATCCTGAATCAGAGGACCCAACTAAGTCATGCCTAGATTCCCAACCAATAGGTACTATGTGTATATATATATATATATATATATATATATATAGTATATACTTATATATATATATATATATATATATATATATATAAAACAATAGTTTTAATCATTGAATTTGTGGTAGTTTGTTATGCTGTAATAGATAATGAATAAGAGAATAGCATAGCAATGAAAATCAATGAAAAGAATAACATTTTAAATTGTTATATAAATTGTCATTATGAAGAGTTTCTTTGTACTCAAAAGTAGATTTATATTTTCTGAGATATTCTCTGTATTAGCTTGGGTGTGTGGACCTAGCATTAACAATAACAAAATACCACCATCTGCTCAGTGGCTTACATCATGGTTCTTCTATCCTTGGCCCCTGACATCTATTTAATCAGTGAGCCCAGTTGATTCACACTCAAAATTTTTCTCATTTCCACCCACTTCTCTCCTTTCCCACCCATTTCACTATTACCTGGCATCTGAAACACTACATCATGCCCTCTCTATTCACTTTATAGGCCCTCTTTCTCCTACTCGTCCATTTTATTCAGATAATCCAGGGAAAAATTTTAAAATTCATGTCTGATCATGTTTCTAACATTTTATGGCTTTTGTAGAATAAAGTCCCAAATCTTTAATGGAATGCACCTGTGTAAATATAATGTGGCACCTGCTGACCTCTCCAGGTTTCATGTGATGGATTGTACTCCATACTTTAGATAGACTGGCATTTTGTTTTCACTTTTTCAAATGGGCCATACTTTGTTCTTCTACATGATTCTTCCTCTGTCTGGAGTACTCTTTTCTTCTATACTCACTCCCCTTTCTCAGTCTCCTCTAATTAGCCTCTTCTTTTAGAATACTGATATTTCAGCTTACAATGACTTCGAGAAGGGAAAATTTTCCCAGCCCCTAGTTTAGGTTACACTTCCCTGTTGCATACTTTAATTTTAGCCTATAGTTCTTCATGGCACTTGTTTAAAATACTAATTCAATATCTCTCTTTCCTACTAGAGTTTAGTTTTTTGAGGGCAGGAAGAAAGCTTCTCATTTATTTTGTAATCTCAGCATCTAGCAAAATATGTAGGCCACAACAGATATCTCTTCATCATGGTTCTTAACTGGGGGGGATGTGATTTTTCCCTCCCAGGGCACACTTGGCAATGTTTGGAGACATTTATGGTTGTCACAGCTAGGCAGAAGGTGAAAGAAAAGGGTGGGTGCTGCTAATGTCTAGTGAATAAAGATGAAGGATGCTGCTGTTCATCCTACAACTCACTGGGCAGCCCCCACAAGAAAGGACTATCCAGCACAAAATGTCAATAGTGTTGAGATTGAGAAACTCTGCTGTACAAGTTAATATTTATTGAACGAATAAGTCAAAAACTAATAAATAAACTAATTTTTCATTATGAAAAAAAGCAAGATTGAGAAACATGAAGAAACAAAAGCTTTTGTTTCTACTAATATATAATTTTCCTTTGCAATTTCTTTAATAAAGATAGATTCATTTATTCACCCAGTTTTTAAGTATTAATTGACTCTTAGGCATTGTGCTTGGTGGTGGTAGGGACTCTATGATAAACCAGGACCCTGTACTTGAGGATCTTAAATACCAGAGGAAGAGAGTGATGATAAACTCATAAATAATTAGGTTGTTATAAGTGTTAGAGAATAAATAAACAGAATAATATAATAGAAATTGATATAGGAGATAAAAGTTGACAGCACTTTAACAAAGATATTCAAGGAGGCAGTCGTGCAAAGAACTGGAGGGAGAATATTCCAGGTGTAGAAATAGTGAATGCAAACTCCACTAGACAGGAAAGACCTTGGTGTATTCAGGAAACTTAGGGAATTCCAGTAGAGTTGGATCATACACATTTGAAATTATTTCAAAGGGCAACGAGAATTTATTGAATGGTTTGTGGAAGAAGAATAATGCGATTTGGCTTATATTTTTAAAATGTCATTCTACTGCTGTGTGGAGAATGCATGAGGAGGGAAAGAGATAAAGAAGGGAGTAAAATAAAACATTGCTTGCAACAGGCCAGTGAAAATTAATAGTGATCTGGAGATGTAAAGAAATGAATGAGTATGAAGTACATTTTGGAGATAGAATTTGTGTGACTTGTTGAGAAATTGAATGTTGGTAGTGAGAAGAAAGAGAGATATAAAAATTAACACTAATTTTTTTGCTTGAATAAATTAATTAAAGGTGGTACCATTCATTGAATTTGTAAAGACTGAAGAAGAAAAACCTGTGTCAGGGAAAATCCAGAGTTCTGTCTTAGATATGAGACATTTGAGATACCCATGGGTAATTCTATAAGAGATTTTATAGACCAAGGTGAGCTCGCTATGGGCCAAATATGGTGCACTACCTGGTCTTGTAAGTAAAGTTTTATTAGAACACAGAGATTCTTATTCGCTTACATACTGTCTCTGACTGCTTCTCTGCCACAACAGCAGAGTTGCAGTAGGGAGCATATGGTCTGCAAAGCCTAAAATATTTTCTGTCTGGCTCTTTACAGTAAAAGTTTGTTGAGCCTGCTATATTTATTTATGTGATGTATCCCAAGCA
The DNA here is from genome assembly GCF_028564815.1 of Eubalaena glacialis. Classification (NCBI taxonomy): domain Eukaryota; kingdom Metazoa; phylum Chordata; class Mammalia; order Artiodactyla; family Balaenidae; genus Eubalaena; species Eubalaena glacialis. Next base: position 35,607,516 of record NC_083726.1, on the reverse strand, counting down.
TCAAAAAGAAAAGTGGCTGGCACTTCATAGGTGCTTAATAAATGTGTGTTATTGGAATGAATGTCAAGCGGACAGTTAGGCTTATAAACTTGGAGGTCAGAGATCAAGTCTTAGATTGAGATATACATTTTGAGATCATCAGCATGGTCATCATCTGAAATCCTAGAATTAAATAAATTGCCTAAAAACACCGTGTTAATGAAAAGAAAGAAAAAAGAGGAGAGAATAGATGTAACAGAAGAAATAGTAAAGAGGAAGGCAAGGAAAAGGGAACAAGAGTTGAATCTCAGAAACAAGTTAAAATGTAGAGATGTCATAACAAAATACAATAAGGAGAAGCCTGTAAGGTAAGAAGAAAAAGTGTGTATGGTACTTCATGCTGAAACCGGGGATTGAGGAAAGAGAAGAGGGTGATTTGTGTTAATTTGGAAATGGTGCTTCGAAGTAAAGGGGTAACAATGTGAGACAGATTGGAGTATTCCAAAAAGAGAAGTAAGTGATTAATGACAGTGTAGACAATACCTCCACTCTTTGCTAAAACTCAAGCAGAGCAATGTAATGGCATTTGGAGGATGGTGTAAAGGCAAGGGAAGATTTTCTTTTAAGTGATTATTCTTTAAGTGGGAGATACTGGAAGGTTTCAGTGACAGGAATTATAGAAAGGGGGGAAAAAACTAATGTTGTAACTGTGAGGGAATAACTGAAGAACTTCTTGAGAAGTTGAGAGAGTTGTGATCCGGAGAACAAATGGAGGGTTTGTTGTTTGATGAGGAGGAACATTTATTCCGTTGTAATAGATGTTAAAATGGAGCAAAAGGAAGCAAATGAAAGAAAAATTGAAGATTTGGTCATTGAAATATACTATTTTCAATTTCAAATAACAGAAAAATAAAGTTCAATGTGTTTACTTAAAAGAATGGAATTTACTATCTCATATAAGCTGAAAGTTCAGGAAAACTAGTTCCAAGAGTCTTTAAATCAGTTATAACGATGAATCAGTTATAAAAATGTAATTATACCTGGTTGCTCTCTCTTGGGCCTGCCTCTATATGTGCATTAATTCTCTGTACTAGCCTATGGCATTGCATTAATGGCAGCAGCGTCAAATCTTATACATTTGTGCCACCTAATCTGAAAGAAATTGCAAACTTCCTTTTCCTAGAAGCATCAGAAAGAAAGATCTTCCATTTCACTCTCTTTGATTGATTACTTATTTTTCATCACATCATCTTTATGTAAGGATAGAGTATAAACGAATTGGTTTAACCCTATATTGGGTGGGGGTCAATTCTACCCAGGCACATTGCTGAGTATTGAGAGGATGATTAGGAATTCCAGTGAATTCTAGAAGTATAGTAACCAAGAGAAAGGTGAGTGATTGCTGATGAGCACAAACCATATAAGGTGAATTTTTTGTATGTATGAATGATGTGAATTTTAAATTATACAATAAAATATTAATAAATCTCACTTTCTATGTACATTCTTTAATTATGCAAATATCTCAATTTTAAACACTACAGAATTTGAGTAATTTCAAATATCAGAGACTAAGTGAACTGTAAACTATGTGTACTGTATTTTCACTTCGTGGAATCACTTTGAAAGAGAACTCCAGAATCTGCCCTGCTGTTGTTTATGTGCATCAGTACTTCTGTAAGGGATTTGTTTATTCTTATGCTATTATTTCTATATCATTATATAATTTAAAATGTTGCCTTATAACAATGTCACCTGAGCACTCATTAATTTATGAGTCTGGTACTAAAAATATGCTTAACACCCAATAACTTTAGAGAGAAAGTTAGAAGGCATATAAGTTAATGAAGAGGACAGATGACATTATTATGCACCATGTAGTTTATTTCAGGGATCACACACTGCAGAATACAAGAGAATTCTGCACAAATAAAAATCAACATCAAAGAGAAAAATATATTAATGCTTTTAGATTTATTTGCTCCAAGAATAAGCACGTGCAAACACATGTGCATGTTCATTCTTTGTATTCAAATGGAAATTTTAATCTTGAATTATGTAGACTTTGAGTACGAAATGTCGAAAAAATGTGCCTACAGTGTGTATCCACTACAGAAGTATCCACTACAGAAATTTCCCCTTTAAAACAATCAGTTTCTAAAGGAAGAATAAAATGTGGTCATTATGTAAGATTGAGAACAAGAAAGAATTATCAGGCAGTTTCCCTCAAAGAGAAGTCATTTAATACTATAGTAAATATGAATTATAGGCCATAAATGCCCTTTTGCAAGAAGTTGCATCTCTTTACTTTCTATTATTCATTTTAATTTCTGACTAAAATTTCCCAATCCAGGCTTTTGAGAAACTTAAAGTTGAAGCTTCATAGTATTTTTTTTTCTTTTCAGTAGAGAACTTCAAACACCAAGAGAAAAGTAATATTGATTATCCAAACACACTGTGAAAATGTATAATTTTAAAACATTTTGAGTACTCAGCTGAGATTTTGTGGTGATTTGTTTAAAGTGATGAGTCAGCCTAGCTGTGTGGCTTCTCTAACAGCTTTCAGCTGCTGGAGAGCAGGTGCAAATGTGGTGACTATTTGGATGAAACCAGGAGAAGAGTGTTACCAGATGAGGGCCGTGGCAGGAGTATGCATCCAGGAAGTTGAGGTGTGGTTATACACTGCCATGGTGAGGTATCAACTGTAGATGGATAGTTGTCTTAAGATACAGAGATTGTTTATGTGGTATTTAAACTTTTTTAATGGCATAATGTGGAGGAAGGAGAATGGGCACCAGTCTCCCAACAGAATTGAATATTCAAATTTTATCCTAAAAGCTTTCAGAGTCAATATATGTAACTACTCAATGTATGTATCTACTGAGCATGTAAGTAGATAGCTCAGATAAAGTTGGCTCACATCAGGGATTGAAATTTGGTTTCTATTTTAAGATTTAGTAGCTTTCTGTTTTTATCATATGTGTGTATTTGAGTTTTATATATAGATATAGATGTGTATGTGCATGTATACATGTATATCTAATATATATTATCAATGTGAGGTAAAATATAGAATGCAATTAGAGGTATATTTTTCACATAGCCAAAACAGTTATTTTGACAATGATGAAGAAGTTGTCATCAATATAAGAAAATAATCCTTAAAAATTTATCTTGACATCACAACTACATGACTCTTCCCCAGATCTCTTGCTTACAACTCAGTAAAGTCCACATTAGAGTTTCATCTGTTTTATGCTGCTAATGCAGGCATACACACACACACACACACACACACACACACACGCACACACCTCTAGCAAGAGGCCAGTGTTTTCAGATCCTATTGATGTAGTTTGTTTCTAGTTCCAAATACATCTTCTATAAAATCTGCTAGAGGGAGCACAAAGATAAACTGCTTTTACTCCTTTCATTTCATTTAACACTAAGGAAATATTGAATGCTGAAGGGACTCTCAAAATACGTTGATGGATGAGGCAAATATTGAGTGTCCAAATTCTAAAGTGAATATTTACCTTGAGCAACAATATATCTTAATACTTCCTCAAGCAAGAAACCAATATAACATATATATCTGTTATCATATTATCTTGTCTATGTGTCATAGATTTGAGAGCATTAAGGTATTTCAGAAATTATCCTGACAGTTTCCATCTGGAAATTTTCTATTATGGATATACTATAGAATATTTTAGTTTGTTTTATTTTTGAAAGATTATTACAAGAGTTCTGATTTTAACTGCTTAGCGTCTATAACTAGTGATTAATACATCAAAATGATTACGTGATTTTCACTTTCTCTTTAGACCTAATTTTATGAACTTTATATGATTTTACTCTCTTACTAAATCATGAAAATAAAGTTTCTACAATAATGACTCAAGGTTTTAGGCATAACATATACTCTCTGTATATAGAGTGAGTGACTATTGATGCATATCCACAGATGCAAATAAAACTTAGGAGGAATGCATCAGAAAAATGTCAGGGGGTCCCATGGTTAATATGTATTAGTTTCCTAGGGCTATTGTAACAAATTACCAGGAACTTGGTGGCTTAAAAATTTATTTTGGAAATTTATTCTCTCACAATTCTGGAGACAAGTCTGAAATCAAGGTATCCACAAAGTTAGGTCCTTTTGTAGGTTCTGAGGGAGAATGTATTCCCTAGCTTCTGGTTGTTGCCTGCAATGCTTGGTGTTTCTTGGTGTGTAAGATGCATCACTCCAATCTCTGCTTCTGTTTATCACATGGAATGATACTTCTGTGTGTTCTTTTCTGTGTCCCATCTTCGTTGTTTACAAAGACACTGGTCATACTAAATATAGGGTCTCCCTTAATCTAGTATGGGCTCATTTTAACTTGATTACACTACAAAGAACTTATTTCCAAATAAGGTTATGTTTGCAAGTTTCAGGTGGACATGAATTTTGAGGGGACACTATTCAACTCAGTACAATATACAATTAGACTCGTGAGGTGGATGGTCCACATGCACTGTGTAGAACTAGGCTCATTTATCAGCCCATATTAAATATACAGAATTAGTTTAGGCACTTCTATTTCTAGAAATATGATAGACTAGATAACTAATGAAATCCATTCAAAACTGGAAAATTAAAAATTATGAGTCAAATGTTTATTAATGTGTTTTGAATTTATAGCTGAACTAGTAATAAAGGGAGGGGAATTCTCAGAGAACAAAATCACAAAAATCATGACTCTGGCGAGGCCATCAAGGACCAAAGCCAACAGCTGCCCTTAAGACATCTGCCATTCCTTGTCTACAACTTTCCATTTTTAAAGTTCACATAAATGTGGGATGGAAAGAAAAGTCTAGGACCTGTGTGAGAAGAGAAGTTGGATGGATGCCTTAATATGATGCCATGACCCAAAAGGAGATGTTATGAAAGATTGTCTCAGCCTTGGTTCTGGATAAGTAGAGGGAAAAAAAAAAATCTCCCTGAAGAATTTCTAATCACAAACCAGAATTGAATTTAAAATAGTTACAAATTGGTAGTGTCCCAGATGCATGGGAAGAGGAAACTCCTCCCTGGAAGAAATAACCTTCAGCCTAGAGCTCAATGTCTTACCACAGGGTAAAGTCCTGTGGAAATTAAGCTCACAGTAAAAGCTATAAAAAACAATGAAACATGCCAGCATGAGAGTAAGAAATAATAACAAACAGAAACAGATTCATGGAGACTGCAGATTTTAGCATTCTAATAGTTGACATTTAAGTTGACATTTCAACTTAAATAAGAATTATTAGTTGGTTTAAAATTAAAAAGAAGGTATTTAAAATATGAAAAAGGAACAAGAGACTTTAAAAAAAGACCAAGCAGAATTTTTAAAAGAGCCAAATAGCCTTTCTAGGAATGAAAAAAAAAAGTAACAAATAAAATTAAAAATTCTTTCATAAACTAAACAGTACATGGGAAATAGTTGAAGTGAGAACTCGTGAGCTAGAAAATTTATCTGAAGGTTTTTTCCCATAATTCAGAGAGATGAAGAGGTTAACCATGAGAAAAAGAGAACGAAGAGATTCAGAAAGAGAAAACAGAGTATGAATGAGAAATGAAATTCAAAGAGCTATTGGATGAGATATCCAGAACTGTCTTAGAATACAAATAATTAGATTTAGAGAAGCAAAAAAAAACCTTACTATGATGAATGAAAGGAAATATAAGGCACATTATAATGAAACTTCAGATGAATGAAGATAAAGAGAATATCTTAAAAGAAGCCAGAGGAAAAAAGACAAACTATGCCCACCCCCCACAATTAAAGACAAATAAAAATTAAACTGACACTTGACATTTTCAACTGCCACAATGGAAATCAGAATTATATCCTCATATAAGCAAGAAAAATAATTGGCAATCTAAAATCATATACCTAGGGAAACCATTATTCAATGAGAGCATATTAAAAACAGTTTTTGGAAAACTGAGATGGTACAACCATTAGACCCTTGCTGAAGAAATTTTTTAGATTACATAGATGAAATTAGCAAAATGAATATAAAAGAAAAGTTGAAAATACAAAAAGCAATGCTGAATAAAGAAAATCCAAAATCCAAAAAGCTGAATCTAAACAAACTTTAGCTGTACAAGATATTAATGATATTTGTTTTATGAGATTGTAAAACAAAATACAGGGGCTTCCCTGATGGCACAGTGGTTAAGGATCCGCCTGCCAATGCAGGGGACATGGGTTCAAGCCATGGTCCAGGAAGATCCCACATGCTGCGGAGCAACTAAGCCCATGTGCCACAACTGCTGAGCCTGTGCTCTAGAGCCCGAGAGCCACAACTACTGAAGCCCGCATGCGTAGAGCCCGTGCTCCGCAACAAGAGAAGCCACCGCAATGAGAAGTCTGCACACTGCAACGAAGAGTAGCCCCCGCTCACCGCAACTAGAGAAAACCCGTGTGCAGCAACGAAGACCCAACGCAGCCAGAAAATTAATTAATTAATTAATTATTTTAAAAAATCTAAATAAAAAAATAAAACAAAATACAATTAAAATACTGTACAACCTTATGAGTCATGATGTTTCTAACTGGAATTAATATCTTTGAAGTTCCTTATGTTGTTTAAATGGAAGATGTAAATATATCTCCCATTCAACAGAAAAGAGTAAAAATTGGGGAGTTGGGGTGGAAAGGAGGCAGGGGGAATGTAAAAAATAGGACAAAGAAACACATTAAAATGGTAGTAATCAATCCAAATTTTATTAGTAACCACATACCAAAACAAAACAAAAACAAAAGAGAACTATCCCACCTAAGTTATGTTTACAAAGGCATACCAAACATAAGGATCAATTTTGAAAGTAAATTCCTGGAAAAATGTGCAGACATGCAAGTCAAAGGAAAGCTAGAGAGCCTATAGTAATATCAGACCAAAATATTTTTAGGCAGCAAGCATTACCAGGGAAACAGCTACACATTATTTAAATACAAGACAAATAATTGGGAAATCAATCACAAAGAGAGAACAGAATTAGAATAGCTGGATTACGCCCAGGGACCTCAATGAGTTTTGTATAAACTTAGAGGTTCCAAAGTTTACTTGAGGATGGATAGCTTGGCGGCTTAGTTCTCAGAAATAATAGGACTTCCTTTAGGTACCTAGTCTGCAAAGTGTTGTTAAGAATTGAAGTTGTCTTGAGACATAGCTTGGACTTGTCATGAGTCCCAGACTTTTAGTGCATATGGCAGAACAGGTATAAAATGAGAATGTTATTGATGGTGGGGAAAAGGGGAGATTTTACTGAAAGCTTTGGACTACACTGCAATCAAAGTTAATAAAGAATGTATATTATTTAAACACAAGAGAAAAGTTATTCATCTAACCAAGAGAACTGTGTGCTAGACTATTGGTTTGGAATTGCAAAACTAAGTTACATCATCATGTAAGACAGAACACTGTATAGATTTCTCTTCTGCACCCTGAACTTCAATATATTTGATCACAGATAAGTATTACATCAAAAATTTTAAGGAATGTTTTTTTTGAATTTTGATTTAAAAATCTCATCAGACAGGATTATCTTATATAGTTATAGATTAATCTCAAAACAGGTATATTTCTAGAGATCCTAGAGTCTTTGTGATGAGTTTTGTTATTATTATTATTATTATTATTAATTTTAGTTATGGTTAAAGGTCATGCTTTATAAAATATTTAAGCAATATTTTTTAACGTTAACTTATGCTCTCCTGAAAATCATGGGAAAGTTCTTTGTATTTACATAAAGATTATGCCACCCATCCTCATTACCTTACATTACCATTACCATTCTCATTACTTTAACATTCAGGATTTTCTAAGCTTAAATTGCACAGAGAAATAATGTTGGTTTGCCTCAAACGGGTTTCCTACTGCATAACTAAAGTGAAGTGAATAACAGCATTAAAATCCACTGAGAATAAATATCCAAGGATGAAGCTAAAATTTTCCAATTATGAACCCATGATTTGATTTTTTCTTAGATAACTTGAGGTATGTTTGTTATTTTAAAGGAAATATCAAAGCTGCTTAAAAATAAAGTATGTCCTAGAGTCAGAACTACACAGAAACAGAAATGTAAATGTTTTGCTCTGTTTGACTAGTAATCATGTAAATGTAATTAAAAGACGTATTGGGTTATTTCCTGTTCCTGTTAGCTAAGCTCATTCTTGGATTGTTTATAATGATACTAATTTGCATCACCTTATTTAACATACGGGGCTTTTTTTCTCTAAGCAGGAAAAAAGCACTTAGAAAATTTTACTATTTCATTATAGAACTTTCACTAAAATGCCTTTGTAGATTGTCATTGTGAAGGGTAAAAGTAATCTTGAGAAATTTCTTTGAATTTCTGTTGTACATTTTTGTCTATATACAAAGATTTTTCCATTGGTTTCTTCAGGGAGTACACATCTGTTATAGCATACATATCTGGAGCACTGCTATTTCTCAAATTGAGTACATGTGTATTCATGTCTACATATACTCATCTTGATAGTTATAAATCAAAGGAAGCATTTCAAGAAGTCATCTGGTCCATCCTCACATCTCCAGGCATAACTGCCTTGGAAAGAGGCCAGAAAAGGAATGATTTGGCTTAGCATTAATAACGTCAGAGAAAATGATTCCACACCCAGCATAGTCGTCCTCTCTAGCATTCCAAACCTTAAAAGAGTCCATTTCTACCCACTTTAACTTAAATACTTTTTGACATTTTAGAAACCCACTAACTTTTGTGTCCCACGCTCATGATCACTATTTTCAACTACTCCGTAAAAACTAGTAAAATAATTTTTGCCTGCACTCTTTCTTCCCCAAGTCCTGTTCTTTTCACTGATCTTTTCAAACCAGAAAAACACTGTTCAAGTTCTTATTCATCTTAATTATAATATAAAGATATTTACTATGTTTTTAAACATGTATAAAAAAATGAGGACTGAGTGAAGCAGGGCTCTGAGTTGGAGAATTTTAAAAATTAGCCGATGAGTCTAAGAGGAAGGGAAGATCATGGTAGTCATTTTCCTTAGATTTCTTACCAAAAGCTGACAGAATGTCACTTATTATTATGGCTCTACTAGAGTTTAAGTGTGGATGTATGTGTCAGACTACTTTCTTGAGTGCTGAGAATAAGCTCATATTTCTTCTAAGATATAGTTATTGAGATAGATATATAGATATAGCTATTGAATCAGATCTATCAAAAGTCCTCCATATTGCCCACAGTTTTTCAGTTATACAAATAAAAATCCGGTAATAAGAATAATGGCATAAACAATGAACTATAACAATGATTCATAAATTCTAATAACCAGGATGATATAATGTAAATTATAATTGTTTTGACTTTTTCAATTTAATTTTTCAAAAACAAATGACTTTCCCTGAAAGAAAACTTTGATATTTTCCCTAAACTACTAGCCTTGTACATACCACATAAACCCTTCCTTTATGGTTTATAGTCCTTGATTTTCTCTTTACTGACATTCACTTAATCTTAGAACCGGCCAACTTAATAGAATACACTAAAACATAAATTTGTTTACTATGGGGAAAGCACTTGAACTCAAAATGAGCAAGCAAATATAGTACTCAAGAGTGTATTCTCTGGTAGAAAAAATGTTTTTAAAAGCTACATATAAATGTTTCATTTGCAAATGAGTGGCAGGAACTCAGTTAAATTGGACTAATCTGAGATTGAGAATTTTTTTGGCTCAAATAACTAAGATATCAGGCTACCACATCACAAAATTCCTGGAGGTACCATTGATACAGAATACAAGTGAACATTGTTCCCTGTAGTTATGCAATACAGAATTCCTAAATCCAGGGTCAAAAATTTTTCATTAGAATTGGCCTTTTTCTTTTCATCCTCATTTTTCTCAATTCCATTTTAATCTACGTTGACTTAATCCCCAGGCCAGTCCTCTTCATGACATTAATTCTGTCACTTACATGACTCTAGTAGAAGGTGAACACATCATTCTTTATAGTGTCAGAAAAATCCAGGTGTTGATGCTTGATTGTTCCACCCTCCTCACTTGGATCATAAGCCAGTTCACCATGGCCATGGGAATAGGTTAATCCTATGTGAATGTAATCCTAGAACCACATGGCCTAGTTAGTCACCTAATTTTAACTAGGCTGCCATTAACAGAAGCGTATGGAATGGATGCTGAGCAGGCAAGCAATATATACATATATATCAACTAAAGTACATAAATATGATAAAGAAAAGAGTACGTAAGTGCTATGAGTGAGGTCTGAAGATACTTCAGAAGAATGGAAAACAGAAATGATCTGCAAGGAGAGAGAATCAGGGAGAGTCTAATTGAATAGGCAGTATTAAATCTATAGCATGGAAGATGCCTCGGATATTGACATTGAGGAACTGAAAAAGTGATGTTCCCAAGTGGGAAAAATAAAAACATGAGAAAGAACATTCAGTCAAGAAATAATGGAGTAAAAACAGAAAACTGCCTGTTACATAATTATTCAAACAGTAATGAAACATAAAAAAAATAAGGTAAGAAAAAATTGATTCAAAAGGGCTTTGAATTCCACAATAAAATTTGGGACTGTAAGTAATGACTAGTCCGTGATGGCTTTTGAGCAAGGGAGTACTATGTTCAAATTTGAGATTTGAAAAGATTCATATTGAAGCTGTTTATAAAAGGCATTGTGCGAGGGAAGGGCTATTTAGGAGGCTATGGCTGTAACCCAAGTAAAATAGAATGAGGCTGTGAACCAGGAAAGTGGTACTAGAAAGAGGAGTGAAATTTCACAGCTCTTTCAGGTAACTTTCCCTTGACCTCTGACCCTCATCCTTTCTATCACCTGGTATATGTGTATGAAATATTGGACCTCCTAATGAAAAACCCAGTGACCTCTCTGAAATCTCATCTTCACTGAGTTCTTTTCATTATTTGTCACTGTAAACCAGTAATTCTTTTAAAAAATCATTTTTCTCTTGGCTCTCATGGTACTACACTATAATATAAAGATTAATTTTTATCTGTATCCCTCACTTCTACAAATATTCCATCTTTGAATCTCTCTCTCTCTCTCTCTCTCTCTCCCCTTCTCTCTATGTTCTCATTATTTTCTCACTCAGATATTCTTAGGTCAAACGCTCCCTCATCCATGAAGGCCCTTCTGATATGTCTGACCATGCATGCTAATTCCTTCTCTAAAGAGCCAATGTACCTGATGTATGCTTGTCATGTCATATACTTTAATACATTCATTTTTTTTTTGGTGAATGCAACAAATATTGATTAAGCCTTATGTGTTTAGGCTCTATGCTAGTAATTGAAAAATATAACATTAAACACACCACCATCATTCCCTGCTTTTATGGAACATTTATATCCAATTGTAATGTCCTTGTGTATAGACTGTGTATCTGTATCTAGCACAGGAATTGTCACATAGGGTTTTTGTAATAAATATTAGTTGGATAAATTAATCAATAAATGGATGAGTTATCAACTTTATTTTCTTTAATGTTGAAGTACTTTGAGTGTTCGTACATAAAACACTCACAGTATAAGATTCTAAAGACAGGGTTGTGCTTTACTTCCTTCCATACAGAAAGATGGATTCCATAAAACTCTTCAGTTAGGCTTAGTGACTGGTAATAACAAGATTGTCTTTACCTTAGACATGATTTCCTAACCTTGACACTATTGACATTTTATTCCAGATAATTTTTTGTTGTGGGAGCTGTCCTGTGCATTATACATTCAGCATATATGTCCTCTGCCCACTAGATGCCAGTAGCACCCCCAGACATGGCAATCAAACATGTCTTCAGACATTACTAAATATCCCTGGGGTGGAGAGGTGAGGGGTGCAAGAATTGTACTGCTTGGGAACAAATGACCTTAGTGATATTGAATTATCCCAAATCTGCTGGAACTGAAACAGGAGTCATTTTTTAAAAAAAAAATTTCCTGATAAACTGAAAATGTGTTTCAAATTAACTAACTACTTTTTCTGATTTGTGTGACAATTATGCAATAAGAAATATACAAACTTCCCCTTTCATTCTCGGTAAAGATAAATCCTTCCTTGCTCTCCACAAGAATGCCAGTCCCTGGCTGTCTTTGGGGAGAACTGAATGTGATTTCATATTTTCAAGTGAACTTGTCTGACAAGACTTGTCTCATGAAAAATAAAATTACTATATGTAATGTGAAAAATAAAAATACATTAGGAAAAAATGTTTCAGTTTTTCTCAAATCATAATAAATTCCATACAGCCAAAGAATTTTGTAACTATAATGTGATTATTCTCAACAAGTAGGTTGTGCTAATGTTGTTTTGCTTTCCTCTGAGATAAAAAACTAAAAGGTTTTCTTAGAAAATTTAATTGATAAGCACTTTGTGACATAAAAATATCAAATATATTCCAGGCATTTTTGAGCTTTCATTTAAATAAAGGCACAAGAATATTTTATATTAGTTACCACTGTCTTGAAAAAGAAAAACAAAAAAAACACAGAATAAATGGAAATGTAGAGAGTAATATTTATCTTGCAAATGTAGCTTCAAAGGTAACAATTTGGAATTTTTTCAATCACATTTATACGTCCACTTGATTGTTTTCCCACAGTGGATTTAAAGAGTTCAAATAACAATTCCCTGGGCAGAGCAATTTTGCATGTGCAGTTATATCTCCTATAATGAAGAAAACAGAGCTAAAGGATGATGTTCCTATCATTTAGAGCCATTTTCTTTCACCTAAATAAAAAGAAATAAGAAACTTAGTCTGTAAGGCAGGAAAAAGAAAGAAAAAAGTACAATGTGTTGAGCAATGGCAATTATGACACACTGATTATTATATTTTCTATATTTAGGAGAAAATGCAAAATAAATGAAATACCTGGCAAGCCTGAATAATGACCAGGGGGCACTATTCCACTGCAGGTCTCCAAAGATTTCATTAAATGCCATTAAACCGTTTGCATCTGGTTTGGGCTACAGAAGACAAGCACGGGTTAGAAATGGGGATGATGGTATGCATTGTCCTTTAGAAGCTATAATTTTCTGAACTGAAGTATCGTCATTTAGTCCAACAAGAAACATGTTCTTGAGGCGCATTTTAAACAGATGTTCAAACAGCTTTAGATCAGTGAATCAATTTAGATTTGTGATGCAACACCTTTTTCTTCGTATTAAAAATTGTCCTAGTTTTCATGTGCTGTTAGTTGGACTCTTTTAAAATATTTAATTTTGACTAATCAGCTGGGCTGCTACAACTATACATGTAGAAGGGTATCTAAAATATAGACAAATAAAATATAGATTAAAATAGCAGTCCTATTTATGATTTATGCATATTCAGGGAATTCCCTTAGTAGTCAAAGCAGCTTTGCTAGACTCTTTAAAATATCTTCCTTTTCAGAAGAACATTGTCACAGGATTTATTTTTATCTTTGTCATTTAACAACTATTATGTATTTTCCAACAACTACAGTAAGTCACTCTAAGGTAAAACAAGTTTATAAATGTATAAGAAATTAATTCAGCACCCTGCATTAATAGTCATATAACTACATATTTGGTTGAAGATGAAGACCAATAAAGTCTATTTTAACAGAACTTTCTAAAAAAACTTCCGTATTATTGTACACTTAGAAGTTTAAAGTAAGTCCCCATGTAACATACATTTTGTTAATTTATTTTATGTGTCTCTCTTACCTAAAATGTAAAAAGCTCAGTGAGGTTCCAGAGTTTTGTCTATGGTTATTGCTTTAGACCTTATATGTATCAAAATACCTGGTACATATTTGGTGCATAATAACTATTTGCTGAGTGAGTGAATAAAGTCTACTCAAATATGACTACAGAAAAAAGTGAAAGTTTTCCCTCATTTAAAAAGATATAAATGCCAAGGTCTAATGTGAAAACAGTTTTACTTGTAAATCCAAACTTTTAATGTACCATAGGTTTTATATTCAGATCAATCTGAGTATAAATCTTGATGGTTGCCACAGACTTTCTGTAACTTTAAGCAAGTAACTTAACCTCTCTGAGTTTTTATTTCTTTGTCTGTAAAATGTAGCATCTACAAAAGTACCAGACAAAAGGTAGCTATTCAAATAAAAGCTATTTTCATTCCCTTTCAGAAATTTTGGGAAATCACTTAAAGGGAAAAATACTACTAGTATATGACAAATGGAAACAGAGTAGTATTTTATGGTATGTCCTTTTAATACTTACACCACTGAAGTAGCCGAGAAGTTATGTATTTGCTCATCCCAAGCAAAAAAATAAACTATCACCCTCTTAAATTGACCTGTTCCATGTGTAATCTTGCAAATAGTAGGCCTACTGTGTAGCTGATGTGGTTTCACATTAGACTTTGTGCCTTGCATAATTATAGCAATAGGAGTATTATGCCAACTGTCAGAGCACATTAATCTATTCTCACACCAAAGCGGGAAGAGTATTTTTGAACAGCTTTTCTTAAGGTGATATAAAATAAAGACCTAGAGTCACGTGAAACCCTTTCTACTTTCTCTTTTCCATCAGTGAAGTTCTTTAATTAAATTTAAGACAAGTAGGAAGAAAAGAAATTATGCAGATAGAGAGCAGCTGCCTTGTAGGAGTGAAGTTGAAGTCAGTCAAACTGGGTTCTAATCTAGGATTTACTACGTAATAGCTGGACAAAATTAATCAAATTATTTAACCTCAACCTTCCCAAATCTTATTATCTTTACCTGACATAGTCCCTTCAGCACAGTATATGCTGGATTATTGAAATTTTTTGAGGAACTATATGTAAAACATCAGTGTCCAAATCTTATTTGATATTTAATAAATTGTACTTATTACTATTGTCTACCTATACCTATGCCTTCATGTCTAGCATATAATAGAATTCTACAGCTAAAGCCAAGACTGATAAGCTAAGGGCATTTTATTGTCTTGGTGGCAGTTGCCAATGACTCACTCTGTGTTCATGCTCCTTCTTGGTTTATTCTTTCATCAAACTCCTGGCCCTCAGATTATATTTTACTTTTTGCTGCCATATTGCCCATCGCACTTATCTTGATTCTTTTCTTAGTGGCTTGATTCCTAGCACTTACTAAAATTTGTGGCTTAGAAATTCCTTTAGAAAATTCTGGTTAGGAAATTCTACTCTCAACCCTTACCTAAAAGCTCTCCAAGGTCAAAAGTCATCACAGTGATTTACATTGGGTAAGAAATAAGATTCTGTATTAGAGTAAACCCCAAATGAAGATTTATTTTTTTGTTAATTTTAATTTGTTCTTTTCCTGATCAGAAAATGGTTCTCCTCCATATAGTAATTCAGGAATGCAGCTCCTTTCCATCTTGTGGCTCTAATATTTTCTACATTTTCATTGTCATTTGCATTAAGCCTTCCTAAAGGAAAGAGAATGGTGGTCTAGCAAGAACACACACTACTTCTACTTTCTTTCCCTTGGCTAGAATTCAATCACACAGGCCCTCCTTTACTTCAAGAGATGCTGGGAAACATAATTCTAGCAGTCTTCCTATAAAAAAAAAGGAATGTGGATTTTAGTAAACAATCTTTACCACAACTGTTAGATCTAGCTTTTAACAATCTATCATATGTCTAGTTTTGTCATCTATCAGTTTCCTTCTGCTCTAAACTCAATTAGCTTCTTTCTTTTTCCCTAAACATTTTTGTGGCATTGAATTTGCTGTTTCTTCTTTCCTGGAGTATTCTACCTCTAGATTACTCATTTCTGGATCTTTCTGATCCTTCAGATCTCAGCTCCAATGTCAACCCTGGGAGCCATTTTTGATTTTCCATTCTAGATATCAACTCACAGATACTCCCTTTCTTAGCACCTTGTTTAACTGCCCTGAAAGCACTTACCTTTCTGCAATGACTTCTGAGGCTGACTACCTGGAGTTAGGACAAATTCCATAGATTAAGGGCAGAGTCCTTCACAAAACTGCCATCACTTCAGACACCAGCCTCAAGCTTGGGGTTCCTAAGCCACCTACAATTTCTGTCAAACTAGCTACCAAGTTGGGGGTTCCCATTACCCCTTCATGTTTGATAATTCACAAGGACAAACCACAGAACTGAGAAAAGTGCTATACTTACTATTACAGTTTTATTATAGCAAAAAGGATACAAATAAAGATCAGCTAAAAGAAGAGACACATAAGGTGAGGTCTGGGAGGATCCCAAATGCAAATCTACTGGTTCCCTCTCCCTAGGGAGTCAGGACAAGTCACCCTCCCTGCACATAAATGTGTATTACCAACCAAAGAATCTCATCCAAGCTTTGTTTTCCAGTTTTATTGGGATTTTACTACATTTGTTGGAGGTTCATTGACTGAGTCATTGGTCATATGATTGAATTCAATCTCTTAGCCTCTCTCCTCCTCTCAGAAATCAGCTGCTCTCAATGAGCTCAAAACCCAAAGCTCTAATCACATGGCTAGTCTTTCTGGCATGGCCAGCCCTCATTCTGAATCTTCTCATTTGTGCAGACTATCTGGGGGGTCCACCATAAATCATTTCATTAGCATAAACTATCAGTATCTACCATGAAAAACAAAGACACTCCCATCACTTAAGAAAAGGATTTAGAGACTCCTTCTCAGGAACTGAGGCAAAAGCTAGCCATATTCTTTATTATACAACATTTTCCCTGAAAAGATTCTGTGCATTTATTTTTCAGTCTCTACTCTTTCTGAGTATAAGTTTCATGAGGCCAAAAACCTTTTCTGCTCTGTTAGTGCAGAAGAGTAACCGGCAAATAGTAAGTGCTAAATAAATATTTATGAATGAAAAAAACTATGAATTGTCAGTTCTGGCCTGGACAGTTCAATGGAAAATTGTTGGTAATCAGTTGGTTCTTAAGGCAACTTGAAGCAGTGATGTGTGGACCCTAAAATAATAGCTTCATTGACGTTTTAATTATGGAGAGAAATTTGTCTTTGCTCATCGTTGTCTGGTCTTGAATCTCAGTTCTACTACTTACACACTGTGTAAACTACTCTGTGCTTCCTTTTCCAATTTCAACACAGTGATAATAATTCTTTCTACCTCTTGGTGAGGATCAAATGAGATGTCATCTAAAAAGTTGTTTGAAGGGAACCTGATATATTAAAATCTTTAATAATCATTATTTATTATTGAGAACACTGTGATTATTGTGTAGAAAGGTGTAAAGTCATTGAAATGGAAGAGTCACTGAAGTAAATCAAGCATCATTATTAACCTTACAGAGATCAGTACAATCTAACCAAAAGCATTCATTAAATAACTTTGCTGTGCACACAGAAGCGCTTGATTAATAAGTTATTTAATTTAATTTGAAATTCACTATACTAGATGTGCTGTGGGAAAGTCAGATGGCCTATCCCTTAAAACTATACAACATAGCTAGAGGGAAAAAAAAGATTGACATCAGGATTATACCAGAATGCCCTTGAAAGCAGGGGATGTATTTATTCAGATTTGTCTCTCCCCAGTATCTTAACTTGTACCTGACAGTAGGACCTAACTAAATGAAGTAAATTTAAGAGATTAGATACATTGAATAAATGTATATATTATATGTTAAAATGTGTGTACTATATTAGGTTATATATATTTATGAAATTACTACCATGAAAATGGTTTCCAAATCAAAAAAAGGTTAGGAAATTCAATGTTGGACCTTTTCATTTTAAATCTTCAACTGTTGACTATGACAATATTAAAATTTAATGTCTAAAAACAAAAGATGCATTAATAAGAAAAGTATTTTTATTTTAGCAGTTTCAAAAAGCCATTCTTAAATATGTAGTTTTTACTTTTATAATTAAAAAAGACTAAAAAACAAAAGCTAATAACTACTTTTTTGTTTACATATCATACAAAACTGACAAATTTTATTTCTCATAAAATTAAAAATGCTTGACCTCATTTAGGAAAATCACATTTTCTCCTTTCTATACCAAGAATTTTATATTGAATTTTATTTCAAAGCAAATAGGCATTGCATTTTGAATGCTATGAAGAGGTTCTGCAGACTTCTTGATTCATGCAATAGGTATTTATTGAATGCCTAATATGTGCCAGACCTGCTCCTAGATGCTAAGATATAGCATTGAACAATGCAAGAAAAAATTCCATTCCTCATGGAGCTTTCATTCAAATCATGATACTACTTTGGGGGAAAAAATCTATAATTTAACCAACATAAAGCCATATATCATTTTCACCTTATCATTCTGTACTACTCAGTATTCCTTCGATATCTGGACATTTATTTTATGCCGTCTAAGTGTGAAATATGTACTGAATCCTGAGAATACTATATTGAAAAGGGAATAACTGATCTGTGTCATGATGAAACAAAGAAATTACAAAACAGAATTTCAAGGATAATAGAATTTTTAAATGGCTCTGCAAATAATGACTTGATTAAAGTTTTAATTACGGTGAGAAATATATCTTCACACTTCGTTAAATTTGAAAGGAGCTACCTTAGGAAGGACTTTTTTTTTTTTTATTTAAAGAGAAAGATGCTGAGTTTCTAAAAGATTACATTATTTGTTCCAGTTAAACATAGAAATAAGGATAAAACATCTCCTGAGTCCAAAGCCAATATTCTCTCTGGTGTAACACCCTCTTTTCAGTTCCTCATGAAAACACAAGCTCCACAGTATGTTTGGAAAGATTCAACCCTAGTATCTATCTCCATGTCTTGAAAATGTTGAGCAGATTAATTAGCCTACTTTTCAGACTGATTTTTCTTTTTTTCTTTTGCAAATGTGTGTTCTTTGGAACAAGGGTGGAAGAAAAAAGAGCTCATGCCCCACTCAGTGAAGTTCAAATTTTAGGATTCTAAAAAGATTACAGAAATAAAACAGTCTGGGCACCATTGTGAGTGTCCAACTTCAGCTGAGTGGATTAGAACTCTAAATAAACCAGAGAGAAAAGATCTTCTTTCAGCATCCCAATAATATGTTTTATATTTTCAGGTTGAAACAGTGATAATCGGGGCTTCTTTGTCTTTTAATTCAAATAGGGTTGCCAGATAAAATATAGGATGCCCAGTTAAATTTGAATTTCAGATAAACGATGAATAATCTTTTGTAAAAGAATGTTCCATGAAATATTTTTATCTGCTAAAATTACCAATCCTACTATGAAAAGAAAGAAATTGCAATTGTTCTAGTCAGTGAAAGATTTTTTAAGAAAATTTAAAAGCAAAAAGAATTCTATAGTATTTTTCTGACACACTCATGCTGACATTTAAAAAGAAGGCGAGGGGGCAACAAAAGTATTGGAATAGTTAGTAGTTGTTTATCTGACTCAGGACTCTGGTACCAAGACACCCATAGACACTTGGTTCAGCTTCATTGTGAAGTGCTGCTGCACATCAAGATTTCCTCAGAACTTTCTCAGTGAGCTGTTGTTTTGCCTGGTATTGATTTTGTATCTGTATTTTGGGTGAATCAAGTTGAGCTGCTCCCAGTTTTCTACACATTTAGCATTTATACTTGTATACTGACTGAGCCTGACCAACAAAATAAATATGCCTTCATCTTCCACTGTCAATTTCTCCTCAGCTGAACTGTACCTGGGGGCAGAATAGTGAATAATTTTACAATGAACAACTTGTGTGAACTCTTTTCTAAATATTGTTCTATGGCCAATTTTCATAGTCGCTCTTGATGATTTTATCACCATAGAGAAATATGCCCTATGGCATGTGGAACCTGCTAATTAAAAAAAATTAACATTAAAATTTAGACTGGGAATTATATTTTCAGATGCCTATGTTATTCAAAAGCATATACCTGAAGAGATCAAAGTGCCAATGGTCTTTGTTAATCAACATGCTCATTTATTTTCATAATAAACAAACCTGAATTCTCAAGGATAAATCAATACTGATAGAAAAAGTTGCTTATTTAATGGAGCATATTCTGTTACATAATTCTATTTAATATCTAGTATTACCAAATTTAAAATGTTATAATTTTATTGATGAACTATAGCAGTGAATGTTTTCCTTTACCTTCTTTAAAGAATAAAAATTAAATCAGCTACAGTCTCACATAAAGTATAATGTTACATTTGTACCTTCATTAAAACACACACACACATATTTATAAAACTGAAAAGGATGCTGCTATGTCCAAAAAAAACCCATTTGAAAATACATTAGGAAACTAAAATAAAATGAACTTTAAGGAATCTCTCTCAAAATACCTTGACCCAATTGCTGAACACTGACAGCTGCCTTTCTTCATGAAGATATGAGCTGATTATAGCCAGAGAATCCCATTCACCTGTCTTGACGTCAAACAAAATGATCAGAGATAGAGGACATGTAGAAGAATCACCCACAAGATTGATAAAATAACCATGGGAAAAAGCAAGACTCCTGGCATTTTCAAGAACTGGTTTTCAGTCTAGGAAAAATAAATATTGTAGGTAGCAGGGAATATGAACTTTCATTCATCAGCTGAATTAGATAAGAATGTAGTGTTTAGGGACTTCCATGGTGGTCCAGTGGTAAAGAATCTGCCTTACAATGCAGGGGACGTGAGTTCGATCCCTGGTCAGAGAACTAAGATCCCACATGCCGCTGGGCAACTAAGCCCGCGCGCCACAACTTCTGAGCTTGCGCGCCTCAACCAGAGCCCGCGTGCTGCAAGCTACAGAGCCCACGCACTATGGACCCCACATGCCACAACTACAGAGCCCATGCGCCCTGGAGCTTGTGCACCACAACTAGAGAGAGAAAACCCACACGCCATAACTAGAGAGAAGCCCGCGCACCGCAATGAAAGATCCTGCGTGCCTCAATGAAGATCCCACATGCCGCAACTATGACCCAATGCAGCCAAAAAATACATAAAATAAAATAAATCAATAATAAATAAATCTTTTAAAAAAAATGCAGTGTTTACACAATTGGAAATTTCCCAGTATTACTCTATGGCAATGGTGAAGATCTTGGCACCTCTCTCTGAAGAGTATTCAAACTCATTATAAATTACTTGTCAAACAACAGATGTAAATTGCCTTCCAGAGCATCTTAGGCGGTGCCTCCATCTTGGCTTGAATATCTCTAAAGGGAATAGATCTTTCAAATCTATTCCAAACAGCCTAACACTTGAGCTCTTCTGGATAGGAGAAAAGAAATACCTTGTAAAGTAAGTAAATAAACAAAATATAGAAAATGGTGCACTCCCAAATCTCTAGGTCAAAAAACATGTTTTATTTCCTCTTTAGTTAATAGGCATACAATTTATATAAAAAATAATCACAGTGTAGGTATTCAACTGAAGGAACAACCAATGTGCAGTCGGGGAAAAGGCAGAGTTGAAACTTGAGATATAATTTACTGAAATTGTGCTCCATTTGATTTGAGTGTGAAGAGATTAGGTATTGTTTCTAACAGAGAATAATGAGCATAACAGAGAAACTATGGAAGTTTTAGCGTACAGCTGTAGAAATAGCCCTGAAATGAATGGATGTTTTAGTTTCATTTCAGCAAACATTGTCTGAATTGGTTATATACTAAACACAGTATTCAGAACCACAACCACAAATAAAATAATTCATGGAAACTGTTTATAGAAAAATTGTGGTAGTACAGCTATAAATCCATAATTAATAACAATTTTCAATTTCTCTAATGCTCTAGAAAATCTATTCTAGGACACTCACAGTAAAATATCCATCTAGGTAACCATTTCTTTCGCCACTGTGCCTAGTATACTCCCTGGAAAATTCAATAAATAATTGTTTAATGAATGCATAAATGAGTTGTGAAATAGCAGAAGAGAGAGTATTAGTTCTGCCTGGGGAAGTCTAGAAAGGTTTCAAAGAGAAGTTGACCTTTGATTTGGGTCTTGAAAGATAAATAAAACATTAACAAGCAGTCATAAAGAGCAGAGCATCCAAGCCAGAAGCAACAACATGCAAAATATGTTCAATTTCCTGCTATACTCAGGAATAGTATTTGGTCTGGTTTTTTGAGCTATAAGTTGTATATGGAAGTTGAGAGGTCCATGGTAGAAGATGATATGAAGATGTAGATTAAAGCCAGATTGTAACTAATGATCTGAATTCAGGTCAGTTTTTATTTATATAACAATAAGTTCATAAAATTTATTTAACCCTTCTGGGCTTAAATTAATATTTTAATGTGTTCATTCATTTAACATCTATTGATCAGGTCTCACTATGAGGCAGACACTGGTCTAACCACAGGGGCACAGTCTCAAACAAAACAGATGAAAGCCCATTCTTATGTGGCCAGTATAGCCTAATGTATGTGATAGGTGGTTAGGGAGACAGAAACAAGCAAATGTACCAAAAGTCTATAATATTTATTTATTTAGCCAATATTTGTTGAGCACCTCTGAGTGCCAATCACCATTTAAATCACACAAAAATCCTTGTACTATAGATTTATATTAGATTTTAAAAAGTGTTAAGGAATAAAAAAGCAGGATATGGAGCTAGAGAGTTACTGAAGCCAGTTTTGGAAAGTTAGCTATTTTTAATAGAATCATCAGGAAAGACCTCTAAGAAAAGAGGACATTTGAGCAAAGACTTTAAAAAGGTGAGGAAGAAGAGTCAAAAGAACATGGTAGAAGTAACCCAAAACTGGAGTAACTTTGTTGTGGTCCAGAAGAGTCTGTGGATAATGTGGCTGAAGTAAATCAGATGAGGGAATGAGAGGAGCTAAGGTCACAGAATTATCTGGGGCCATGATAATGAGTTCCTTATAAGCCAATGGAGTAAAATGAGGACATATTGAAGGGTTTTGAGCACAGAAGTAAGGATCTGATTTATTAATTTACATAATCCAATGGCTGTGTTGAAAGGGTTAAAGAGAGCTAAGTATAGAAAGAGAGAAGTGAGTTAGATGTAATTGTAATAATGCTGGTAGGAGACGACAGTGGATTGGTCACACTGTAGACGATTTTCAAAGGTACAGTCAGCAGGATTTATTGATAAACTGGTTGTGAAGAATGAGAAAAAGGAAATATCAAGAGATGCACTTGATACAGTGCATCAAGGATGATCTGAGCAAATGGAAAAACAAGAGTTGCCATATACTCAGGAATGAGCATTTTTGTGAGGAAAAGAACAGAAGTGCAGTTTTGTAAACATTAATATTGGGGGGGGTGTACCAGTATATTCAAATTTTTAAAAAGTTAAATAGGCAGTTGAAATATTTAAATGTGGAATTCAGGAGAGTGCACTTGGCTGAAGATGTAAATTTGAAGTAATCATCATTCAGATGGTATTTACATATATACTCCGGATGAGGTCAAAATAGATTAATTGTAGATAAAGAAGAAAAGTACAGGGACTGAGCCTGTAGAACTGCATTATTTAGAAGTCAGGAAAACAAGGAGAAACTTCAAAGAAGAAATATGTAGCTAGTAAAGTAAGAGAGCCAAGTGAGATTGATATTCTCTATTCAAGCGCTAAAAGGGTTCCAAATAGTGGTGTGGTTAGCAGGTTAAGGGCTGCTGAGTGGTTAAATAAGATGTGGAATGAAAGTTGACCCTTGAATTCCATAATGTAGAGATCACTGGTCACCTTGATGAGAGTGGTGTCAGTGGAATGACAGTGACAAAAAATATATATTAGAGTGGGTAATATGAGAATGGGAGGAGAATACTGAAACTCTCTAGAGAAATTTAGAGAATTGGGGTGTTAGATCAAGGGAGTGTGGGGTTAAGGTAGAAGTATTTTAAGAAAAAAAGCTAACATAATATGTTTGTGTTTTGATGGAAGAAAGAGCAGAGAGGGAATATTGATGACACAGAAAAGAAAGTGAAAAAAGTCATAAGTGATGTCCTTGAGGAGGTGAGAGGGGATGCAATGAACAAGTGGAGGAAGTGACCTGAGAGTAAGAATGGTTCATTCTTTGCAATTAAAAGGAAGAAGAAATATGTAGGTACCGACTCAGATAGAATGATAGATTTAATGATAGAATTTTTAGAAATTCTCTTCTAATTGCATCTATCTCAGTAATTGAGAAGCAAAGTTATCAGCTGAGAGTGAGGAAAGGGAAGTGTTGTGAAATAGTCATGTAAAAAGTAGGAGAGTAAACTGATGAGGGAAATGTAGTAAAATTGCCTGGCAGTGCTAAGGGCCCACTTGAGATTCCTGGTCATGAATTTAAAGTGAGATCAGCCAGCATGGTTTTCTACTTTTCTGTAGCTATTGTCAACTGCTGTCATGGAGTAGAGTAGGTGGTGAAATGAATTTAAAGATGAATTGCAGTTATTATAACAGTTGCCTAGGTTGCTACAGGATTCAAGTAACCAAATATATATGAAAGAACTTTGAAAGCTGTAAACTATCATAGAGTTATACTTCATCACTGGGGTCCAATACTGTAAGGTCCCATGTAGTAGCTTTGCTTTATGAATGCAGATCAGAGTGCCATTTATTGGTGCCAATCTTTAAAGTAAATCAAAGATGCCTAGTAGCCTCACAAGTCTTGAAGCCTGTACCTGACAGATCATAAAGTAAATTAAATTTCACATTACTAGATGAGAAGAATTAAAAGGACCTGGCCAAGAATGTATGTATATGACTGAGACAAAGGCTGTGGCATTTTCATTTTTCAGGATGCTTGCAAGCTCCCTTGAAGCCAGTATTACTGTGGGAATCTAACAGACAAGCTTTGCTTTAGGATTTAAAATGTCCATGCTTTCTCTTATATGTCATGTTAATAAGTTTCCTTCCATGAAAAAAAAGATGCTTTTGCCAATTATTTCCCTGAAGATTCCTCTGTGAAACAAGTGTTGCACTCCAAGAAATTCTTTTCATATTGCAAGATTAGATCAATTTCATTCATTACCATCACCCTTGGCAATCCCTGTACGACTTTTTGGAATAATTGAGTAATTCAACAAATTCAACAATGGCTTCAGCTTTCCCATAACTGAAGAATGGTTCTTTATAATCTTCATTTTTCACTCAGAGCTTTGGGAAGGGAATTGCAATTTTAAAGGAAAGAAAGAATATACATTTGATTGAATGGATTTTCAATATTTGGTTTGAAAATAAGATCTTTCTGAGCAAGTAACATTTTCTCATTCCTTTTCAATCACTTTTCTTTTAAACTTCCTACATTGCCTCTTAGTTTCATATATTCCTTTATATTTAAACACATGCTCTTTCTCAGACAATTACATTTACTTATTTTAGGACTACATTAAAATTGGTGTTTAGTTTTTAAAATAATTTTTGAAAACATCTGATTATTAATATAAAAATATCAATATGATTTGAAAATTGGTCATGATCAAGCAAATTCTTAAAATTGCTTTAACTAAGATGCACCATTAGGTACCAATGTAACTAGTGTAACTCAAATATAAATTCCTAAGATCAATCGTCAAGAGAAAAAAGAAGAAGAAGAAAGAAAGAAAACTAATTACTATGTACTTATGTGCTTTACAATAGAAACAAGAACAATTAGTTATGTATGTTGTGATCCCAAGCTTAGCTTTGTAAATTTTAATAAATAGTTGAGGAAATAATTTGATTTAGTCCAAACTTCAGTAATTATAGATGTAATTCTTATTGAGGTTTTATTTTGGTATGTATAACTAGGATTTTTCTATGAGATTAATGTATTATAGTTCTATGACCAATCAGGGAAAAATATGATAAAATTGATTTCAAATGAATAAAATAGTTAAAAAGAAGTAAGAATTTTTCTTCTCAAAATATTGACTCTATTTGAAATTTAAAAATCTTAAATTGCTAAGAAGTAAGAGCATGGCATCATATACTGTATTGGAAATGATGCGAAGAATCACAAACCTGGAAGAAGCCCATACAGTTCCTCCTCTTTTTAAGAAAATGAGGATAACGGGTATCCCAGAGAGGGAGGAGAGGAAGAAGGGAGCAGAGACTTTATTTAAAGAAATAATAGCTGAGAACTTCACAAACCAGGGGAAGGAACTGGATACACGAGTCCATAAAACTAAGAGAACACCTAATTACCTCAACACAAAAAGACCTTCTCCAAGACACATTATATTAAAACTGTCAAAAGTCAATGATAAGATGAGGATTAACCAAGATGGCGGAGTAGAAGGATGTGCTCTCACTCCCTCTTGCGAGAGCACCAGAATCACAACTGGCTGCTGGACAATCATCGACAGGAAGACACTGGACTTCACCAAGGAGGATACCCCACATCCAAGGACAGAGGAGAAGCCACAGTGAGACGGTAGGAGGGGCGCAATCAGAGTAAAATCAAATCCCATAACTGCTGGGTGGGTGACTCACAGACTGGCGAGCACTTATACCACAGAAGTCCACCCACTGGAGTGAACGTTCTGAGCCCCACGTCAGGCTTCGCAACCTGGGGGTCCGGCAACGGGAGGAGGAATTCATAGAGAATCAGACTTTGAAGCCTAGTGGGAATTGATTGCAGGACTTCGACAGGACTGGGGGAAACAGAGACCCCACTCTTGGAGGGCGCACACAAAATAGTGTGTGCATCGGGACCCAGGGGAAGGAGCAGTGACCCTGGGGGAGACTGAACCAGACGTAACTGCTGGTGTTGGGGGGTCTCCTGCAGAGGCAGGGGCTGGCTCTGTTTCACCGTGGGGACAAGGACACTGGCAGTGGAGGTTCTGGGAAGTACTCCTTGGCGTGAGCCCTCCCAGAGTCTGCCATTAGCCCCACCAAAGAGCCCGGGTAGGCTCCAGTGTTGGGTTGCCTCAGGCAAAACAACCAACAGGGAGGGAACCCAGCCCCACCCATCAACAGTCAAGTGGATTAAAGTTTTACGGAGCTCTGACCGCCACAGCAACAGTCAGCTCTACCCACCTCCAGAGCCTCCCATCAAGCCTCTTAGATAGCCTCAACCACCAGAGGGCAGACAGCAGAAGCAAGAAAAACTACAGTCCAGCAGCCTGTGAAACAGAAACCACATTTACAGAAAGATAGACAAGATGAAAAGGCAGAGGGCTATATACCAGATGAAGGAACAAGAAAAAACCCCAGAAAAACAACTAAATGAAGTGGAGATAGGCAACCTTCCAGAAAAAGAATTCAGAATAATGATAGTGAAGATGATCCAGGACCTTGGAATAAGAATGGAGGCAAAGATTGAGAAGATGCAAGAAATGATTAACAAAGACCTAGAAGAATTAAAGAACAAACAAACAGAGATGACCAATACAATAACTGAAATGAAAACTACACTAGAAGGAATCAATAGTAGAATAACTGAGGCAGAAGAACGGATAAGTGACCTGGAAGACAGAATGGTGGAATTCACTGCTGCGGAACAGACTAAAGAAAAAAGAATGAAAAGAAATGAAGACAGCCTAAGAGACCTCTGGGACAAAATTAAACGCAACAACATTCGCATTATAGGGGTCCCAGAAGGAGAAGAGAGAGAGAAAGGACCAGAGAAAATATTTGAAGAGATTATAGTCGAAAACTTCCCTAACATGGGAAAGGAAATAGCCACCCAAGTCCAGGAAGCGCAGAGAGTCCCATACAGGATAAACCCAAGGAGAAGCACGCCGAGACACATAGTAATCAAAGTGGCAAAAATTAAAGACAAAGAAAAATTATTGAAAGCAGCAAGGGAAAAACGACAAATAACATACAAGGGAACTCCCATAAGGTTAACAGCTGATTTCTCAGCAGAAACTCTACAAGCCAGAAGGGAGTGGCATGATATACTTAAAGTGATGAAAGGGAAGAACCTACAACCAAGATTACTCTACCCGGCAAGGATCTCATTTAGATTTGATGGAGAAATCAAAAGCTTTACAGACAAGCAAAAGCTAAGAGAATTCAGCACCACCAAACCAGCTCTACAACAAATGTTAAAGGAACTTCTCTAAGTGGGAAACACAAGAGAAGAAAAGGACCTACAAAAACAAACCCAAAACAATTAAGAAAATGGTCATAGGAACATACATATCGATAATTACCTTAAACGTGAATGGATTAAATGCTCCAGCCAAAAGACACAGGCTTGCTGAATGGATACAAAAACAAGACCCATATATATGGTGTCTACAAGAGACCCACTTCAGACCTAGGGACACATACAGACTGAAAGTGAGGGGATGGAAAAAGATATTCCATGCAAATGGAAATCAAAAGAAAGCTGGAGTAGCTATACTCATATCAGATAAAATAGACTTTAAAATAAAGAATGTTACAAGAGACAAGGAAGGACACTACATAATGATCAAGGGATCAATCCAAGAAGAAGATATAACAATTATAAATATATATGCACCCAACATAGGAGCACCTCATTACATAAGGCAACTGCTAACAGCTATAAAAGAGGAAATTGACAGTAACACAATAATAGTGGGGGACTTTAACACCTCACTTACACCAATGGACAGATCATCCAAAATGAAAATAAATAAGGAAACAGAAGCTTTAAATGACACAATAGACCAGATAGATTTAATTGATATTTATAGGACATTCCATCCAAAAACAGCAGATTACACTTTCTTCTCAAGTGCACATGGAACATTCTCCAGGATAGATCACATCTTGGGTCACAAATCAAGCCTCAGTAAATTTAAGAAAATTGAAATCATATCAAGCATCTTTTCTGACCACAATGCTATGAGATTAGAAATGAATTACAGGGGAAAAAACGTAAAAAACACAAACACATGGAGGCTAAACAATACGTTACTAAATAACCAAGAGATCACTGAAGAAATCAAAGAAGAAATTAAAAAATACCTAGAGACAAATGACAATGAAAACACGACAACCCAAAACCTATGGGATGCAGCAAAAGCAGTTCTAAGAGGGAAGCTTACACCTAAAGAAACTAGAGAAAGAAGA
Source organism: Eubalaena glacialis (assembly GCF_028564815.1). Taxonomy (NCBI): domain Eukaryota; kingdom Metazoa; phylum Chordata; class Mammalia; order Artiodactyla; family Balaenidae; genus Eubalaena; species Eubalaena glacialis. The sequence goes on along the minus strand of NC_083726.1, from coordinate 35,578,655 downwards.
ACAAACAAAACCCAAAGTTAGCAGAAGGAAAGAAATCATAAAGATCAGAGTGGAAATAAATGAAATAGAAACAAAGAAAACAATAGCAAAGATCAATAAAACTAAAAGCTGGTTCTTTGAGAAGATAAACAAAATTGATAAGCCATTAGCCAGACTCATCAAGAAAAAGAGGGAGAGGACTCAAGTCAATAAAATCAGAAATGAAAAAGGAGAAGTTACAACAGACACCGCAGAAATACAAAGCATCCTAAGAGACTACGACAAGCAACTTTATGCCAATAAAATGGACAACCTGGAAGAAATGGACAAATTCTTAGAAAGGTATAACCTTCCAAGACTGAACCAGGAAGAAGCAGAAAATATGAACAGACCAATCACAAGTAATGAAATTGAAACTGTGATTAAAAATCTTCCAACAAACAAAAGTCCAGGACCAGATGGCTTCACAGGTGAATTCTATCAAACATTTAGAGAAGAGCTAACACCTATCCTTCTCAAACTCTTCCAAAAAATTGCAGAGGAAGGAACACTCCCAAACTCATTCTATGAGGCCACAATCACCCTGATACCAAAACCAGACAAAGACACTACAAAAAAAGAAAATTACAGACCAATATCACTGATGAATATAGATGCAAAAATCCTCAACAAAATACTAGCAAACAGAATCCAACAACACATTAAAAGGATCATACACCACGATCAAGTGGGATTTATCCCAGGGATGCAAGGATTCTTCAATATACGCAAATCAATCAATGTGATACACCATATTAACAAATTGAAGAATAAAAACCATATGATCATCTCAATAGATGCAGAAAAAGCTTTTGACAAAATTCAACACCCATTTATGATAAAAACTCTCCAGAAAGTGGGCATAGAGGGAACCTACCTCAACATAATAAAGGCCATATATGACAAACCCACAGCAAACATCATTCTCAACGGTGAAAAACTGAAAGCATTTCCTCTAAGATCCGGAACGAGACAAGGATGTCCACTCTCACCGCTATTATTCAACATAGTTCTGGAAGTCCTAGCCACGGCAATCAGAGAAGAAAAAGAAATAAAAGGAATACAAATTGGAAAAGAAGAAGTAAAACTGTCACTGTTTGCAGATGACATGATACTATACATAGAGAATCCTAAAACTGCCACCAGAAAACTGCTAGAGCTAATTAATGAATATGGTAAAGTTGCAGGATACAAAATTAATGCACAGAAATCTCTTGCATTCCTATACACTAATGATGAAAAATCTGAAAGAGAAATTACGGAAACACTCCCATTTACCATTGCAACAAAAAGAATAAAATACCTAGGAATAAACCTACCTAGGGAGACAAAAGACCTGTATGCAGAAAACTATAAGACACTGATGAAAGAAATTAAAGATGATACCAACAGATGGAGAGATATACCATGTTCTTGGATTGGAAGAATCAACATTGTGAAAATGACTATACTACCCAAAGCAATCTACAGATTCAATGCAATCCCTATCAAATTACCAATGGCATTTTTTACGGAGCTAGAACAAATCATCTTAAAATTTGTATGGATACACAAAAGACCCCGAATAGCCAAAGCAGTCTTGAGGGAAAAAAACGGAGCTGGAGGAATCAGACTCCCTGACTTCAGACTATACTACAAAGCTACAGTAATCAAGACAATATGGTACTGGCACAAAAACAGAAACATAGATCAATGGAACAAGATAGAAAGCCCAGAGATAAACCCACGCACCTATGGTCAACTAATCTATGACAAAGGAGGCAAAGATATACAATGGAGAAAAGACAGTCTCTTCAATAAGTGGTGCTGGGAAAACTGGACAGCTACATGGAAAAGAATGAAATTAGAATACTCCCTAACACCATACACAAAAATAAACTCAAAATGGATTAGAGACCTAAATGTAAGACTGGACACTATAAATCTCTTAGAGGAAAACATAGGAAGAACACTCTTTGACATAAATCACAGCAAGATCTTTTTTGATCCACCTCCTAGAGTAATGGAAATAAAAACAAAAATAAACAAATGGGACCTAATGAAACTTCAAAGCTTTTGCACAGCAAAGGAAACCATAAACATGACGAAAAGACAACCCTCAGAATGGGAGAAAATATTTGCAAACGAATCAACGGACAAAGGATTAATCTCCAAAATATATAAACAGCTCATTCAGCTCAATATTAAAGAAGCAAACACCCCAATCCAAAAATGGGCAGAAGACCTAAATAGACATTTCTCCAAAGAAGACATACAGATGGCCACGAAGCACATGAAAAGATGCTCAACATCACTAATTATTAGAGAAATGCAAATCAAAACTACAATGAGGTATCACCTCACACCAGTTAGAATGGGCATCATCAGAAAATCTACAAACAACAAATGCTGGAGAGGGTGTGGAGAAAAGGGAACCCTCTTGCACTGTTGGTGGGAATGTAAATTGATACGGCCACTATGGAGAACAATATGGAGGTTCCTTAAAAAACTAAAAATAGAATTACCATATGACCCAGCAATCCCACTACTGGGCATATACCCAGAGAAAACCATAATTCAAAAAGACACATGCACCCGAATGTTCATTGCAGCACTATTTACAATAGCCAGGTCATGGAAGCAACCTAAATGCCCATCAACAGACGAATGGATAAAGAAGTTGTGGTACATATATACAATGGAATATTACTCAGCCATAAAAAGGAACGAAATTGAGTCATTTGTTGAGACGTGGATGGATCTAGAGACTGTCATACAGAGTGAAGTAAGTCAGAAAGAGAAAAACAAATATCGTATATTAACGCATGTATGTGGAACCTAGAAAAATGGTACAGATGAGCCGGTTTGCAGGGCAGAAGTTGAGACACAGATGTAGAGAACAGACATATGGACACCAAGGGGGGAAAACAGCGGTGGGGTGGGGATGGTGGTGTGGGTATAATGTTATAAGTCATAATCCTAGTTATTACTTTAAAATGTATATCTCAGAAATAACTAATTTTCTTGTCAACTGCATTATTATGAACTTTCATCAAATCTTTAACCGTGGTCATTTTTAAGTCTTTTGTCATTTACAGACAGTTCTGGGTGTACTCTGATGCTTTTGTAAATATGTTCCTATAAAAGGGTTTCATCTTCAGGAAATTCATGGAAAAGACTCTGACAAGTACAGGTTTCTGGTACGTGACTGTACTGCTGAACTGAATGAATAAGCATTTTCAGAACTCTAATGAAAAACTGATGAGCTCATAAAAGTGCTAACAAAAGATCAAGATGAAAAAAAAAAATTAATTACATGGGACTGAGTGAACTGATGAGGATGAGTATAATTTTTGTGACTTTCTGTTTGAATTTTAAAAAAACGAAAAAATCCCACAAGGACTCAGAGGCAAAGAATATACAAATCAATTTTCACTGCAAAGTAAAGGAGCTGTTACAGTGGAGGATTACTGGACTGAATGTCAATATTATGACATAGTATGAGTGTGTTTCATGTTTGGTAATTGCAATCATTGTTGCTTTTGTTGTGGTCATCCATGTACAATGCTTGGTGTCAGTCTATTTATCTCTTGTAAAATAAAATACAGTGTGTGTGAGGAAAAAAAAAAAAAAAAAAAAAAAAGTCAATGATAAAGAATTTTAAAGGCAACCAGAAAAAAAGGATGGCAAGCAACAAAGGAGCCCCCATAAGGTATCAGCAGGTTTCTCAGCAGAAACTCTATAGGCCAGGAAATTGGAATGACATACTCAAAAGATTGAAAGAAAAAACTGTCAGCCAAGAATACTGACATCTAGCAATGTTATCATTCAGATATGAGGAAAAAACAAAGGCTTTCCCAGTCAAACAAAACTGAGGGAGTTTATCACCACTAGACCTGCCTTACAAGAAATGTTGAAAGGAGCTCTTCTTCCTGAACCAAAAAGGCAAATGTATACAAAAAACTTTGAGTAAGGTGATATAAATAGATTGACAGAACCAGAAAATTGCAACTCTATATATCAGAATAAGTTTTTACAATATTATAGCATAAAGATTAAAGGGAAAAAATCAGTAAAAATAACTATAGCATTACTTCAGTTTGGTAACAACCTCACAACATAAAAAGGAATAACTTGAGACAACAAAAACATAAAAGAATGAAAAGGATAGAACTTGTATAGGCAAATGAAGGTAAGATGCTATCAGCAGAAAAAGAACTATTTTATTTATGAGACATTTTATACAAACCTCATGATAACCACAAAACATAAATCTAGAGGAGAGACACAAAACATTAAAAAAATGAGGAAACAGAAACATCATAGAAAACCACCAAACTAAAATATCAGACAGAAACATAAGGTAAAAGAAATAGGGAGATATAGAGCAACCATAAAACAAAAGATAAAATGGCAGTACTAAGTCCTCCTTTACCAATAATTACTGTAAATGTAAATGGATTGAATTCACCAATCAAAAGACGCACAGTGACTAGATAGATGAAAAAAAACAAGACTCAACTGTGTGCTGCCTCCAGGAGACTCATCTCAACTCTAATGACAAACCTAGGCTTAAAGTGAAGGGATGGAAGATGATACTCCAAGGGAATGGCAACCAAAGTAAAGCAGGTGCAGCCATACTCATTTTAGACAAAATAGATTTTAAGCCAAAAATGGTAACAAAAGAAAAAATGAATAATATATAATGATAAAGGAGACAATTCATCAAAAAGACAGCAATTACTAATATATATGCACCTAACATAGGAGCACCAAAATATATAAAGCAATTAGTATCAAACCTAAAGAGAGAAATTGGCAGCAACACAGTAATTGCAGGGGACTCTAACAGCCCACTTACATCAATGAGTAGATCATCCAGACAGAAAATCAACAAGGAAACAGCCTCCTTAAATAAAACATTAGGCCAGATGGACTTAATAAATTTATACAGAACATTCCATCCAAATACAGCAGAATGCATTCTTCTCAAGTGCAAATGGAACATTCTCAAGGCTGAACCATATGCTGGGATGTAAAACAAATCTCAATAAATTTAAGAAGATTGCAATCATGTCAAGCATCTTTTCAAACCACAATGGTATGAAACTAGAAACAACTACAGGAAGAAAGCTGGAAAGAAAAACCCCAAATATGTGGAGACTAAACAACATGCTACTAAACAACAATTGGGTCAATGAAGAAACCAAGGAAGAAATTTAAAAATACCTAAAGACAGATGAAAATGAAAGTATGACAAAGCAAAATTATGGGATTCAGCAAAAGCAGTACTAAGAGGGAAGTTTATAGCAATACAGGCCTACCTCAAGAAATGAAAAATCTCAAATAAACAATCTACACTTACACCTAAAGGAACTAGAAAAAAAGAACAAACAAAGCCCAAACTCAGTAGAAGGAAGAAAATAATAAAGATCACAGCAGAAATAAATGAAATAGAGACTTAAAAGACAGTAGAAAAAAAATCAATGACACTAAGAGTTGGTTCTTTGAAAAGATACACAAAATTGACAAACCTTTAGGTAGACTCACAAAGAAAAAAAGAGATAGGTTCAGATAAGTCAAATCAGAAATTAAAGAGGAGAAATTACAATAGATACCACAGAAATACGAAAGATCATAAGAGAATACTATGAACAGCTATACACCAACAAATTGGACAACCTAAAAGAAATTAATAACCATTATACCATACACAATAATCAACTCAAAAATATTTGAATGTAAGACCTGAAACCATAAAACTCCTAGAAGAAAACATAGGCAATACATTATTTGACATCCATCTTAGTAATATCTTTCTGGATATGTCTCCTCAGGCGAGGGAAACCAGTGCAAAAATATACAAATAGGACTATATCAAACTAAAAAAAACACTTCTGCCTAACAAAGGAAACCATCAACAAAATGAAAAGACAACCTACTGAATGGGAGAATATATTTGCAAATCAGATATCTGATAAAAGGTTAGTTCAGAGTCTGTCATACGCGTGAAGTAAGTCAGAAAGAGAAAAACAAATACTAACGCATATATATGGAATCTAAAAAAAAATGGTACTGATGAACCTAGTGGCAGAGCAGGAATAAATACGCAGACATAGAGAATGGACTTGAGGACATGGTGGGAGGGGAGGGGGAAGCTGGAGCAAAGTGAGAAAAGCATCGACATATATACAATACCAAATGTAAAATAGATAGCTAGTGGGAAGCAGCAGCATAGCACAGGGAGATCAGCTCAGTGCTTTGCGACGACCTAAGGAGGTGAGATAGTGAGGGTGGGAGGGAGGCTCAAGAGAGTGGGGATATGGGGATATATGTATGCATATGGCTGATTCACTTTGTTGTACAACAGATACTAACAGCATTGTGAAGCAATTATACTCCAATAAAGATGTATAAATACATGTATATATATATAAAGAACACACATAGCTCAACAACAAAAAACAACTTGATTAAAAATGGGCAGAGAGCTGAATAGACATTCCTCCCAAGAAGACATACAGATAGCCAACAGACACATGAAAAGAAGTTCTACATCATTAATTATTAGGGAAATACAAATCAAAAGCATAGAGAGATATCACCTCAAGCCCTTTAGAATGGCTATTATCAAAAAGGCAAGAAATAACAAGTGTTGGAGAGGATATGGAGAAATGGGAACCCTCTACACTAGAGATGGGAATGTCAATTGATGTAGCCACAATGGAAAACAATAGGGAGATTACGAAAAAAAAATTAAGAGGAGAACTACCATATGATACAGCTATTCCACTTTTGGGTACTTATCCAAACAATATGAAAACACTAATTCAAAAAGATATATGCGGGCTTCCCTGGTGGCGCAGTGGTTGGGAGTCTGCCTGCCAATGCAGGGGACACGGGTTCGAGCCCTGGTCTGGGAAGATCCCACATGCCGCGGAGCGACTGGGCCCGTGGGCCACAACTACTGAGCCTGCGCGTCTGGAGCCTGTGCTCCGCAACAAGAGAGGCCGCGATGGTGAGAGGCCCGCGCACCGCGATAAAGAGTGGCCCCCGCTTGCCACAACTAGAGAAAGCCCTCGCACAGAAATGAAGACCCAACACAGCCATAAATAAATTAATTAATTAATTAAAAAAAAAAAAAAGATATATGCACTCCTATGTTCATCATAGTATTATTTACAATAACCAAGATAGGGTAACAACCTAAGTGCCCATCATTGGGTTAATGGATAAAGAAGTTTTGGTGTTACATACAATGGAATACTACTCAGCAATAATTTTTTTAAAAAAAGATGAAATTTTGCCATTTGCAACAGCATGGATGGACCTTAAAGGTATTATGCTAAATGAAAGAAAGTCGGATGGAGAAGAATAAATACCTCATGATTGCACTCATATGTGGAATATTTAAAAAGTAAACAAACCAAACCAAACAAAAACAAGTACGGATACAGAGAGCAGAATGTGGTTACCAGGAAGAAGGGGTTTGGGGGAAGGCAAGATGGGTAAAGGAGATCAACTGTATGATGATGGATGTAAGCTAAACTTCTGATGGTGAGCACACTGTAGTGTATACAGAATTTGAAATGTTTTACGTATAAGACTTATATAATATTATAAACCAATGTTAGTTACCTCAATAAAATAAATAAATAAATAATATAATATATCACTACATACCTGTCAGAAAGGCTGAAAAAATAGTGATAACACAGAATGCTGGCAAGATTGTAGATTATAAAAGGGTAAATGTTTTCCACGCTGGACAAGAGTTCAAACGTTTCTTGTAAAACTAAACATGTAATTACTATAAGATCGAGCAATTGCATTCTTGGGCATTTGCTCCAGATAGCTGAAAACTATGTCACAAAAAACTTCAGTTTATCTGTAAATGACTCTTCAGAGCAGTTTTCTTTGTTATAGCCCCAAACTGGAAACAACCCAGATGTTCTTCACTGGATGAATATTTAAGCAAACTTTAAGCAAATATTTAAGCATGGGATAGTACTCAGCAATCAAAAGGGAGGAAATATTGGTACATGCCACAGCTTGAATGAATCTCCAGGGAATTATGCTGACTGGAAAAAGCTGATACCACAAAATTATATACTATATGATTCCACTTACATAACATCATTGAAATGAAAAATTATAGAAATGAAAAACAGACTAGTAGTTGTTAGAGGTTCGAGTTGGAGTTTGGGGGTGGTAAGGATGACAGGCAACAGGGCAAAACAAGGTATCTGTGCTATAATGGAATTGTGTTGTATTTTGAACGCGGTGGTGGATACCCAAATAGATATGCAAAAATTTTTGTAGTCCGAAATAAACATACGCACACATACACATACACACACACACACAAATGAGTATATGAAAAACCGGGGAAATCTAAGTAAGACAGTGGACTGTAGCAATGTCAGTTTCTTTGATGTGATATTCTACTGTAGCCTTGAGAGATGGTATCACTGTATGAAACTAGATCAAGGGCACATAGGATCTGTCTATATTATTGCTGACAACTGCATGGGAATCAGTTCACATGAAATCAGTTCAAGTACCTAAAAAATGAAAGGAAAAACAATAAAATGTGTGTGTATTTGTGTATATGTGCATATATATTCTATTTTATTGATTTCAATATTAATTTTTCCATTTTAAGCTATCTGAAATGAAGATGTATGTGTACTTTTTACAAATGACAGTATGTTGTTATTTGGTACTGTTTTTCTTTTTTAATTGCACATAAATTAAAGATGTATTTACTATTTATGGCATCTTAATGAAGTACAATAATATTCTTTTAGAATATTATTTTTAAATCATATATATTCAACATTAAGTAGAAAAATACCATCAATCACTTCTAAATCACCAGGGAATCCATACACATATTTGTATTTTCAGATTTTCAATTAAAATTTTGAAATCTTAATATACTTCTGAAAGATATTCATCAGATCTAAATATAAAGCAGACCAGGCAATTAATAATGTGAATTTCTTCAATGCACTTCAATAGGTTCTACATTTTCATATAACCTCAGGGAAGACCAGAGAAGCACTTGATTATTAAAAACCCCCTTCTCCCATGTCAAGTGGCCTTTCTAACTCTGAAGCTGACAAGAAATAGTGATTTGAACATAAGAACTCCTGAGGATTTTATCTATGAAGCAAGTGCCTCACTTTTCAAAAAGTCAGGCAAGGACATCGGTGTATTTAGCCTGTATTCCCAATTTCCATCACAGTGCCTTCTGAAAGAATGAATAAACAAATGTCTCAGTACAATTGGAATATTGAATATACATCTCCAAATTATAGTACTCATTTCAGAACACTCATTCCCAAAGCATCTCTATACATTCAGTCAAGAGATATTCTTTAGAAAGGACCAAGTATTGCATAGAGATTTTCTCACTAAGAGATAGTAGATTTTATTTTACCATTAATCTTATCACTGTCTTTGGTAACAGAGTTGTGCAGAAGCAATTACAATTTTTTATAAGTTCCAAAGTGAGAATCCAATCATCTGGTGATATCTTTTAAAAAAATCTTTTATATTTGTCTGAAAAAATAGTGGACAATATATTTCTACAATGATATTTAGCTATGTGAATTAACGTTTGACTAGGTAAGAGACTAACCTCCAACGTAAGTCAAATTCATGGCAAATGTAATTCTTCTCCCTAAAAATTTAATCGGTAATCCGTCCACTGTTTGCACTGGTTTTGATTTCGGTACCACAAGAGCTTTATCTAGAAAGAAACTGTATTAGTAAGTTTCTATGTCACTTAATTCAAATTGAGACCATATTTTCTAGCAAATGATCTTTGTATTGAGAAAGCCATGTAACAGTTCCTTTTTCTATCGTGGCATATGACACAATTTAATTTTAATGTTTATCTCTGAAATTATATGTGAATTCAATAAAGTGCTTTTTTTCTCTCCCCATTTTTACATATTACAGATGGTATGCATGCCAAAGTTTTTTTGAGAAAATGTGCAAGAAATAACTTCGTTTAGATATATTCTAAATAAAGTAAAATAGGAATATTTAAGACATAGCTCCAAATATTTTTCCTTTCTTCAGGATATAGACTATTTATGTATTTCTGATTTTTGTTCAAACTACCACCATCCATTATTCCAGGCTCTCTCATTCTCTAACTCCAACAGAGCTGTGTCTTTATCCTCATTTAAATATTGTCTCTTAGGTCTCCTATAAAAAAAATCTTTTTTTTTTTTACTCTAGTAATTTACTATAGGAGCTTTTTTTTTTTAGTCTTACCTAATGTGTACACCACCATCAGTCATGTCAACCATGCCTTTTTAGTGCCCTAGAAGCTTCTATTATAACCACCTTCCAAACACCTTTTCCCCATCATAGTCTAAATTTTATAGTTGGAAAAGCAGAACTTTTTAAATGATAAGGCCTCTACACAAGAAACATAGACTCACTAAGTATAAGGGAAGTAGAGGAAGCGTTAATGTCATGCCTCCCATTGCCTGGAAACATAGAAGTGGGAAAATTCCCAGAAAAGGGGTAGGAAAGGATTACTGCTTTTACTAAAAGCAGAATAAATCCACAGTGATAGTGGAAAGGGAGATTTCCTACAGACTAGGCGATCTCTAGAGGATTGGGTCTCCTTATCCAGTAAAGAGAGATGAGGTAGATTTTTATTATTGTATCAGTATAGAAAAAAAAGGTATTTCTCCAATGAATTGTGGGTGAGAATACATAAAACAGAAAATGAATTTCAGAATTGTACCACCAAAAGAGCCAACAGCATGGATTAAGAGAGAGAAAACTTTCAGAATTCCTAATACTGACAGAGAAGAAACAGACTGAAAATGCTACTCAACTCCCAGAGATCATGTATTTCTCAGTGTTCTTTCCAGGTATGGCCAAGGAAAGTCCTTGCTATGCTCTAAATGTTTGTGTTCCCCCCAAAATCATATGTTGAAATCCTAATTCCCATATGATGCTATTAGTAGGTGGGGCTTTTGGGAAGTGTTTAAGTCATCATGGCGGAGCCCTCATGAATGGGTTTAGTGCTCTTATAAGAGAGGCTCCATAGAGATCCCTAACCTTTCCACTAAACAGGAAGGGGCTGGCTATAAACAGAAAGGAAATTCTCACCAGAAGCCTACCATGCTGGCACCTTGATCTTTGCCTTTTCAACCTCCAGAACTGTGAGCAATAAATTTCTGTTTTTCATAAGCTACCCAGTCTGTGGTATTTTGTTATAGGAGCCTAAAAGGAATAAGACAGTCCTCACAGAGGGGAATCCAAAAACCATGGAGAAACTACTCCCAAGGAATATGGTTGAGGAATAATCCAAGAATATTCCCTTATCATCAGGGTAGGGGGTCTGCACAACACTTGACCAGAGAGAATTGTTATTGACCAGTTAATGCTGTATGTCTTCCATTTTCCCCTTTATACACTAGACACTAGAGTGTGTATTGCAGTTATTATGTATCTTTTTCCCATTGTATGCTGTGTAACTGGGAGAAAGATAACTTTTATTTATTTTTTAACTTTTAAATCTATTGATATCTGATGGAAGAGAAGCCACATCTAATCTGATACAGAGATTATCATGAGATCCTGGACTTGGAGCCTAATACCATGATTGGATGAGACTTTGGGGTGTGTTGCTTAGGAAAGAGTGAGTGAATTTTGCATGCAGAAAGTAAATAAATATTTGCGTAGGGAGAGAGGATTACCATGGTTTCTATTATTGTTTCTAACTATTTATTCTCCTTCCCTGTAAGAGGATTAAATATCCTTGCCAATTGCTATGTGTCCAGCAGTAACTGCTTGTGGGAAGAGTATAGTTTCCCATCCCGTAGATGTTGGGTTTAGCAATCTGACTTTCTTAGTCCAATGCATACAAGATGACTTTTTATGTGCCAAATCCAAGCCTATCATTACAAACATCTCATTTGAGATAAATTCAGACTACCCATTCAAATTAAATTACTTCAGTCTGCTTTTTATTTAAAGTCTTCAAGGGTCAATTTAAGGGACATTCTGGAGAAAGAAATTCTTATTACTATATGGTAATTTCTTAGGGAAGTTTGAAGTCTCTCTTGCTAATTGATCTAATAGATCATAACAAACTTACTACCTTTTTAAAAACATTTTTTTTCACATGCTTAATCCTAGACTGCTGATCATATCTGAAAAAAGCAAAATATGCCAATTAGCTCTACTACAGACTATGGCCATCTAACCTAAATGTGACATATGACAGTGCTTGGCAATCTTTATTTTAATATCTTATTGTGGGAAAAAAAAAAAAAAAAAAGAGGTCATGAAGAACCTAGTGGCAAGATGGGAATAAAGACACAGACCTACTAGAGAATGGACTTGAGGATATGGGGAGGGGGAGGGGTGAGATGTGACAGGGTGAGAGAGTGTCATGGACATATATACACTACCAAATGTAAAATAGATAACTAGTGGGAAGCAGCCGCATAGCACAGGGAGATCAGCTCGGTGCTTTGTGACCACCTAGAGGGGTGGGATAGGGAGGGTGGGAGGGAGGGAGATGCAAGAGGGAAGAGATATGGCAACATATGTATATGTGTAACTGATTCACTTTGTTGTAAAGCAGAAGCTAGCACACCATTGTAAAGCAATTATACTTCAATAAAGATGTTTAAAAAAAAAAAAAAATCTTATTGTGTTGGTATTGTAGTGTTTACCAAATTGCATATTCTAGAATACTATTACCATGTGATATTCCAGAAACAAAAAAAACCATGATCTAATAAAGTAGGGAACTATTACATGATATATCCATCTTTGTGAAAATATACAATGCATAATGACATATTTCAAACACAGAGAAAAGTCCAGAGAATAGAATGAAGAACAACCATATACTACTACAAAGCTCTTTTGTATCTGAGTGTTTTGCCACACTTCATTTTATTTTTATAGATAAAACAATATGCATATAACTGAAGCCTCTCTGTATAGCCCTCTTGATAGGAGGGAATATTATTATTCCTATTTTACTGATGTTGAAACAAGCCAAGCGGTGATCTTACTCAAGATCACAAAGCTAGTAAGGAATTTAAGTGATGCTTAAACTGCTTCAGGCTCATAATCCAGATTTCCTTCCTGAAAATGAATCACAGGTATAATGTAGGTTCATCTAAAAAAAGAAAAAGAATTACATATGAGGTATATATGTGTTGTAACATCTCCTGCTAAGGCTTTGAAGTTAAACATCTAATCCAAAATTTCTGTAGATGATAGTCTATAAATATAAAATAATCTGTATATAAAGTTACTCAAACCTATCTCTTAAGATATAACTGTATATTTTAATTCAGTTGTTTGTCTGTTTTTCTCCATTGACTTTATACTCCCTTTAATAAAACACTATCCTTTCAGCGAAGATCTTGGCACATAGGAGGTATTCATTAAATGCTCAATGAATATAACTAAATTTACAACAAATAAAAGAGTGTATAAAAAACTGCATACAATTAAAATGTTCTTTTAAGCTATATAGTGTTATAATGTTCTTCATAATCTTAAAGTAGATTATAATGGAACTGCAATTATTTTTAAAAATACTAAAATGAACATTTTATTTTGTAGAAGAGGCAAACAGACAAGACTCAAACTTTGCCAATTCTTTTTTTACTTCTCTCTATTCTGTATTTTTAGTGAGAGTTAAGAAAAGCCACACATCACAAACCCTTTTACAATATAATGATCAAATCAAATACTATCATAAGGTGACCTTATGCAGTTATTTATTCCCAAATACTCACCATATTAATTTTCTGTCAACATCAGTAACTGCATTCTAATTTATCTATGCTTGACCTAGTGTTTCACACTGACAGCTAGTTTATAAGCATAAAATTATTTTGAAGTAAAACATCTAAACTCTCAATTTTTTCATTGATGAATTAAAAAAAAAAAGCACTGAAATAAAGAAACAAACAGCTCCATGCCATAAGGTGATAAAATTATATATGGATAAAAGAGCTTTTTAATTGTTCTCATAACAATATAGTTTGTTAAAGACTATAGCATTTGAAAGGTTACTTAGAGTAAGAAATATTATGATTTTCTCCCATGCAAACAAAAGAATGGAAAAGTTTGCAACTAAACAACAGTCAAATGTCAGGTTTTCTGTCTCTTGATACTTAAGCCTTTTTAAAATAAACTTACCTGATTTTCTCCTCCATCTTGCATTCTTGCATCATATTGTTTAAAGAACTTTTGTAACTGGATGTTTTTCTAATTATTCAATTGCTCATGATAATACATTATACCATAAGCACGAAGTCTAAAGTTTTGAGTCCAAAGAGTCCAAAGTGTTGTGACATTTGTGTTGTAGGGAAGGAAAACATTTTTCTCGACCCTGCTAGGGTCCCTGGATGGGTATGAAAATTAAACTGGCAATGATAGGTTAGCAGGAGAGGAGCAAACAAATGTATTTAATATGTTTTACATAACATAGTAGCATTCACATGAGAAAAACAGATGAGTTTATTTAATATAAATTTTATGTGACAACAGTAGCCTTCATAAGGAAATGAAGACCTGAAGAAACAGACACGAGTATTTTTATGCTAAGTTTGCTCAAGGGTGGAGAGTCACGAAGGAATATGATAGGTGAAGAGTATGACATAAGTAATAAACTTTAAACTGGGGGAAACTTAGCAAGACTCCTTTGGATTCTTGTCAGTGTCTCTTTGTCTTCAGAGATAAGGATGTTCATTTCCTCTGGGAATAGGGAGGGCTACTCTCATGTGAGAGTTTTCTGACTCATTTCAGGGGAGAGGCATGGGGAGAAGGTCAGATGGCCTTCCTCTTTCTGCTGTCATCTTAAGTTCTTTCAACTTAAAATATCCAATATGCCAAGGTGCCATATTTTGAGGTAGCATGGCCTGAACCCCATCACTGTCAAACTATAATGCTGAATATTCAGTCACTATTTTAGATAGGTTAATCCACTCTTAAAATCATGTCCTGGAAGTGGAGAGGGTATAGTGAACACAATACATTAACCAATAGATAAGATCAATATCTTGGGTTAGCAGGCTAATAACAAAAATATATATGGGGATATGTATATCTATATATACTCAGCCATTTATACATAGATACAATTAGTAGAAAAATCAAGCTGAAGTCAACAAAAGAAATAGAATAAATTGAGCTTTATTAGAGACCATTTATAAAACCAAAATTTATAAAATCAAATAGTTATTTTATTAATACCATAGACTAGGATCTCATAGTGTAATCTGTGAACTTGGAGGGTCGCTAAAACACTTTCAGGAGGTGATCAAGGCCAAAGTTATTTCTATAAGACATTTTTTGCCTTTGCCTTTTTTAAATGTTGACATTACACTAATGGTGGGTAAAATTACTGGCGCTGAGCCTGAAACAAGGCAGTTGCACCAAACTGTAGTAGTCATTCTAATCTTTGCTATGCACCATGCACTCACAGATAAAAAAAAAAAAAAAAAGATTCACTTAAGAACGCCCTTAATGAAGCAGTAAAAAATAATAATTTGTATTAAATATTAACCCTTGAGTATGCATCTTTTTATTATTCTGCCTAATACTCTTGACAAAGAAGTAAAATGATTGTACTTGAAACTTCTCTTTTTTTCTTTTCACATCTTTATTGGAGTATAATTGCTTTACAATGGTGTATTAGTTTCTTCTATATCACAAAGTGAATTAGCTATATGTATACATATGTCGCTATATCCCCCCCCTCTTGCGTCTCCCTCCCTCCCTCCCTATCCAACGCCTCTAGGTGGTCACAAAGCACAGAGCTGATCTCCCTGGGCTGTGCGGCTGCTTCCCACTAGCTATTTTTCATTTGGTACTGTATATATGTCCATGCCACTCTCTCACTTCGACCCAGCTTACCCTTCCCCCTCCCTGTGTCCTCAAGTCCATTCTCTATGTCTGTGTCTTTATTCCTGTCCTACCCCTAGGTCCTTGAGAACCTTTTTTTTTTTTTTTTTTAGATTCCATATATATGCATTAACATACGGTATTTGTTTTTCTCTTTCTGACTTACTTCACTCTGTATGACAGACTCAAGGTCCATCCACCTTACTACAAATAACTCAATTTCGTTACTTTTCATGGCTGAGTAATATTCCATTGTATATATGTACCACATCTTTATCCATTCATCTGTTGATGGACACTTAGGTTGCTTCCATGTCCTGGCTATTGTAAATAGAGCTGCAATGAACATTGTGGTACATGACTCTTTTTGAATTATGGTTTTCTCAGGGTATATGCCCAGTAGTGGGATTGCTGGGTCGTATGGTAGTTCTATTTTTAGTTTTTTAAGGAACCTCCATACTGTTCTCCATAGTGGCTGTATCAATTTACATTCCCACCAACAGTGCAAGAGGGTTCCCTTTTCTCCACACCCTCTCCAGCGTTTATTGTTTGTACATTTTTTGATGATGTCCATTCTGACTGGTGTGAGGTGATACCTCATTGTAGTTTTGATTTGCATTTCTCTAATGATTAGTGATGTTGAGCATTCTTTCATGTGTTTGTTGGCAATCTGTATATCTTCTTGGGAGAAATGTCTATTTAGGTCTTCTGCCCATTTTTGGATTGGGTTGTTTGGTTTTTTGATATTGAGCTGCATGAGCTGCTTGTAAATTTTGGAGATTAATCCTTTGTCAGTTGCTTCGTTTGCAAATATTTTCTCCCATTGTGAGGGTTGTCTTTTCGTCTAGTTTATGGTTTCCTTTGCTGTGCAAAAGCTTTTAAGTTTCATTAGGTCCCATTTGTTTATTTTTGTTTTTATTTCCATTTCTCCAGAAGATGGGTCAAAAAGGATCTTGCTGTGATGTATGTCATAGAGTGTTCTGCCTATGTTTTCCTCTAAGAGTTTTATAGTGTCTGGCCTTACATTTAGGTCTTTAATCCATTATGAGTTTATTTTTGTGTGTGGTGTAAGGGAGTGTTCTAATTTCATTCTTTTACATGTAGCTGTCCAGTTTTCCCAGCACCACTTATTGAAGAGGCTGTCTTTTCTCCATTGTATATTATTGCCTCCTTTATCAAAGATAAGGTGACCATATGTGCGTGGGTTTGTCTCTGGGATTTCTATCCTGTTCCATTGATCTATATTTCTCTTTTTGTGCCAGTACCATACTGTCTTGATTACTGTAACTTTGTAATACAGTCTGAAGCCTGGGAGCCTGATTCCTCCAGCTCCGTTTTTCTTTCTCAATGTTGCTTTTGCTATTCGGGGTCTTTTGTGTTTCCATACACATTTTCTCTGAAAAATGCCATTGGTAGTTTGATAGAGATTGCGTTGAATCTGCAGATTGCTTTGGGTAGTATAGTCATTTTCACAATGTTGATTCTTCCAATCCAAGAACATGGTATATCTCTCCATCAGTTTGTATCATCTTTAATTTCTTTCATCAGTGTCTTATATTTTTCTGCATACAGGTCTTTTGTCTCCTTAGGTAGGTTTATTCCTAGGTATTTTATTCTTTTTGTTGCAGTGGTGAATGGGAGTGTTTCCTTAATTTTTCTTTCAGATTTTTCATCATTAGTTTATAGGAATGCAAGGGATTTCTGTGCATTAATTTTGTATCCTGCTACTTTACCAAATTCATTGATTAGCTCTAGTAGTTTTCTGGTAGTATCTTTAGGATTCTCTATGTATAATATCATGTCATCTGCAAACAGTGACAGTTTGATTTCTTTTCTGATTTGGATTCCTTTTATTTCTTTTTCTTCTCTGATTGCTGTGGCTAAAACTTCCAAAACTATATTGAATAATAGTGGTGAGAGTGGGGAACTTTGCCTTTTTCCTGATCTTAGTGGAAATGGTTTCAGTTTTTCACCATTGAGAATGATGTTGGTTGTGGGTTTGTCATCTATGGCTTTTATTAAGTTGAGGTAAGTTCCCTCTATGTTTTCTGTCTGGAGGGTTTTTATCATAAATGGGTGTTGAATTTTGTCAAAAGGTTTTTCTGCATCTATTGAGATTATCATATGGTTTTTCTCCTTCAGTTTGTTAATATGGTTTATCACATTGATTGATTTGTGTATATTGAAGAATCCTTGCATTCCTGGGATAAATTCCACTTGATCATGGTGTATGATCCTTTTAAAGTGCTGTTGGATTCTGTTTGCTAGTATTTTGTTGAGGATTTTTGCATCTATATTCATCAGTGATATTGGCCTGTAGTTTTCTTTCTTTATGACATCTTTGTCTGGTTTTGGTATCAGGGTGATTGTGGCCTCGTAGAATGAGTTTGGGAGTGTTCCTCCCTCTGCTATATTTTGAAAGAGTTTGAGAAGGATAGGTGTTAGCTCTTCTCTAAATGTTGGATAGAATTCACCTGTGAAGCCATCTGGTCCTGGGCTTTTGTGTGTTGGAAGATTTTTAATCACAGTTTCAATTTCAGTGCTTGTGATTGGTCTGTTTATATTTTCCATTTCTTCCTGGTTCAGTCTCAGAAGGTTGTGCTTTTCTAAGAATTTGTCCATTTCTTCCAGGTTGTCCATTTTATTGGCGTATAGTTGCTTGTAGTAATCTCTCATGATCCTTTGTATTTCTGCAATGTCAGTTGTTACTTCTCCTTTTTCATTTCAAATTCTATTGATTTGAGTCTTCTCCCTTTTTTTCTTGATGAGTCTGGCTAAAGGTTTATCAATTTTGTTTATCTTCTCAAAGAACCAGCTTTTAGTTTTATTGATCTTTGCTATCGTTTCCTTCATTTCTTTTTCATTTATTTCTGATCTGATCTTTATGTTTTCTTTCCTTCTGCTAACTTTGGGTTGTTTTTTTTTTTGTTCTTCTTTCTCTAATTGCTTTAGGTGTAAGGTTAGGTTGTTTACTTGAGATTTTTCTTGTTTCTTGAGGTAGGCTTGTATTGCTATAAACTTCCCTCTTAGAACTGCTTTTGGTGCATACCATGGGTTTTTGAGGTGTTGTTTTTTTCTTTGTCATTTGTTCCTAGGAATTTTTTTATTTCCTCTTTGGTTTCTTCAGTGATCTCTTGGTTATTTAGTAATGTATTGTTTAGCCTCCATGTGTTTGTATTTTTTACAGATTTTTTCCTGTAATTGATATCCAGTCTTATAGTGTTGTGGTTGGAAAAGATACTTGATACGATTTCAATTTTCTTAAATTTGCCAGGGCTTGATCTGTGACCCAAGATGTGATGTATCCTGGAGAATGTTCCATGAGCAGTTGAGAAGAAAGTGTATTCTGTTGTTTTTGGGTGGAATGTCCTATAAATATCAATTAAGTCCATCTTGTTTCATGTGTCATTTAAATCTTGTGTTTCCTTATTTATTTTCATTTTGGATGATCCGTCCATTGGTGAAAGTGGGGTGTTAAAGTCCCCTACTGTGATTGTGTTACTGTTGATTTCCCCTTTTATGGCTGTTATCATTTGCCTTATGTACTGAGGTGCTCCTATGTTGGGTGCATAAATATTTACAATTGTTATATCTTCTTCTTGGATTGATCCCTTGTTCATTATGTAGTGTCCTTCTTTGTCTCTTTTAATAATCTTTATTTTAAAGTCTATTTTGTCTGATATGAGAACTGCTACTCCAACTTTCTTTTGATTTCCTTTTGCATGGAATATCTTTTTCCATCCCCTCACTTTCAGTCTGTATGTATCCCTAGGTCTGAAATGAGTCTCTTGTAGACAGTATATATGCAGGTCTTGTTTTTGTATCCATTTAGCCAGTCTATGTCTTTTGGTTGGAGCATTTAATCCATTTACATTTAAGGTAATTATCAAATGTATGTTCCTATTACCATTTTCTTAATTGTTTTGGGTTTTTTATTGTAGGTCTTTTCCTTCTCTTGTGTGTCCTGCCTAGAAAAGTTCCTTTAGCATTTGTTGTAAAGCTGGTTTGGTGGTGCTGAATTTTCTTAGCTTTTGCTTTCTGTAAATGTTTTAATTTCTCTGTTGAATCTGAATGAGATCCTTGTTGGGTAGAGTAATCTTGGTTATAGGTTTTTCCCTTTCATCACTTTAAATATGTCCTGCCACACCCTTCTGGCTTGCAGAGTTTCTGCTGAAAGATCAGCTGTTAACCTTATGGGGATTCCCTTGTATGTTACTTTTTGCTTTTCCCTTGTTGCTTTTAATATTTTTCTTTGTATTTAATTTTTGATAGTTTGATTGATATGTGTCTTAGTGTGTTTCTCCTTGGATTTATCCTGTATGGGACTCTCTGCCCTTCCTGGACTTGATTGACTATATCCTTTCCCATATTAGGGAAGTTTTCAACATAATCTCTTCAAATATTTTCTCAGTCCCTCTTTCTCTTCTTCTTCTGGGACCCCTATAATTCGTATGTTGGTGCATTTAATCTTGCACCAGAGGTCTCTGAGACTGTCCTCATTTCTTTTCATTCTTTTTTCTTTATTCTGCTCTGCGGTATTTATTTCCACTATTTTATCTTCCAGGTCACTTATCCGTTCTTCTGCCTCAGTTATTCTGCTATTGATTCCTTCTAGAGAATTTTTAGTTTCATTTATTGTGTTGTTCATCGTTTGTTTGCTCTTTAATTCTTCTAGTTCCTTGTTAAACGTTTCTTGTATTTTCTCCATTCTATTTCCAAGATTTTGGATCATCTTTACTCTTTACTATCATTACTCTGAATTCTTTTTCAGGTAAACTGCCTATTTCCTCTTCATTTGTTTGGTCTGGTGGGTTTTTACCTTGCTCCTTCAACTGCTGTGTATTTCTCTGTCTTCTCATTTTGCTTAACTTACTGTGTTTGGCATCTCCTTTTCGCAGGCTGCAGGTTTGTAGTTCCCGTTGTTTTTGGTGTCTGCCCCCAGTGGGTAAGGTTTGTTCAGTGGGTTGTGTAAGCTTCCTGGTGGAGGGGACTGTCACCTGTGTTCTGATGGATGAGACTGGATCTTGTCTTTCTGGTGAGCAGGACCGCATTTGGTGGTGTGTTTTGGGGTGTCTGTGAACTTATTATGATTTTAGGCAGCCTCTCTGCTAGTGGGTGGGGTTTTGTTCCTGTCTTGCCAGTTGTTTGGCATGGGGTGTCCAGCACTGGAGCTTGCTGGTCATTGAGTGGAGCTGGGTCTTAGCATTGAGATGGAGATCTCTGGGAGAGCTCTCACCGATTGCTATGACGAGGGGCCAGGAGGTTTCTGGTGGACCAATGTCCTGAACTCGGCTCTCCCACCTCAGAGGCTCAGGCCTGACACCCGGCTGGAGTACCAAGACCCTGTCAGCTCTAGTCCCAAAGAACCCTGAAGGCTCTCACGTAGGACTCAGGTGGCCCTTTCTCACCTGGGCCTTGCAGAAAGAATCTTCTCTTGAATGATTCCAACAGAAGCACTTTTATGATTGTTTGGGTGGTGAGACGAACTAGCAGCTTTTTTGATGGTACAACATTTGTACTTGAAAGAACAGTGGATAAACTGTGATTATTCAGACCTGGGTATTTGGCAGATATTTTCCCACAAATGAACAGTGAGCCTGTCACTTCCAGGAAAAGGAATTACAATATTTGCTGCCAAAGGTAAAATTTGAGCTTTCAAGCAAAAATTGTAATTTTACAAAAATTACATCCACCACCATTAGCTTGAAATTTTCTCAACACACAGAGACTTTTTTGAGGATATTGGTGGTGATATTAGCAAGTGTGATATTCAATATTGTATACTAAAATGTGTCAAAATTTGCAAGATCTGCATAACTTAGTTCACTAATATTTTCTAATAGATCAATGTAAGGGGTTAAAAAATAATGCATTGGTAAAATATTTGTTTAAAATAGAAGAGAGGCTGATGGATTTTAATGCAAAACATTCATTGATACGGTTTCAGATTCCACATTGCCATTAACATTTAAGAAACTATAACTTGTCAAGTTTTGGTTTAGTATTAAAGAAAAATGTCCACAATTATCTGAAAAGAATATTAAACTGCTTCTCCCTTTTCTAACTTCATATGGGTTAGAGTTTCTTCAATACTTCAGTCAAAGCAACATAGAACAATAGGTTGAATGCAGAAGCAGATATGTGAATTCGGGTGTCTTCAATTAAGTCAGGCGTTAGATTTGCAAAAATGTAAAATAATGCCAATATTCTCACTATTTTTTGTTTGGTAAAACATAGTCATGTTATGTAAAACATGTTATTTATCTTAACATTAAAGTGTTTATTATTCTTAAATGAATTAATAAGTATTTTAAAATTTCTCCATCTCAATGTCTAATATTGATAAATTATAAAAATAATAATAATAAACCCCTTTACACTCCTATACTTTTAAGATTATAAAGGAGTCTTGAGATCAAAATTTAGAGAATCACTGCCATGGACTTTTTAAAATTTATTTATTTACTTTTATTGAAATATAGTTGATTTACAATGTTGTGTTAGTTACAGGTGTACAGCAAAGTGAATCAGTTATAATACATATATATCTATTTTTTTCATATTCTCTTCCCTTATAGGTTATTACAAATATTGAGAATAGTTCCCTGTGCTATACAGTATTTATTGTGCTCTCCAGCATTTATTGTTTGTAGATTTTTTGATGATGGCCATTCTGACCAGAGAGAGGTGATATCTCATTGTAGTTTTGATCTGCATTTCTCTAATAATTAGCAATGTGAAGCATCTTTTCATGTGCCTTTTGGCCATCTCTATGTCTTCTTTGGAGAAATATCTATTTAGACCTTCTGCTGACTTTTAAACATTTTGCCCTACCTGCTGGAACTGTGATATTTTTTTAATCATTTTTTAAAAAATCTTTTATTGGAGTATAGTTTATTTACAATGTTGGGTTAGTTTCAGGTGTACAGTAAAGTGAATCGGTTATACGTATACATATATCCACTCTTTTTTTTTTTAGATTCTTTTCCCATATAGGCCATTACAGAGTACTGAGTAGAGTTCCCTATGCCATACAGCAGATTCTTATTAGTTATCTATTTTATATATCATACTGTGTATGTGTCTTGCTGTGCATTTGTAATGCCAGTGCCAGATAGTCCTCCTAAAGACTGATCACATCACTTTTGTAGGTTACCAAAGGTCAATGTTGCTTGGCTCCATCACCTCCCTGCCTTGTATTTTTACCTAAGCCAGTCAGGTCCTTGCCCCACAATTCTGCCTTTCAAATACTGTCCTGCTTCAAGAGCCATTCAAATGCTAATACCTCTTTAAAACCTCTTCTTGGGTACATACTCTGCCTTCCATAAGAAGTCATTTTTTTCTGCCCTTGAGATCCTTAAGAAGTTTTTTAAATCATTCTAACACACTTGCAGTATTACGCATTTTAGCATGAGTATAGTTGTCTTTTCCCTGTTATTTTTTGAGCTTCTTAAAAGCAAAGTCATACCTTTCACAATGCCTTGTACTTTGTAGGTGTTTTTATTCATTCATTCATTTAGTTACTACCTACCATATGCTGGAGAATGAATGATTGGTTAGATACAGAACTTTGCATCATGGTTGTTGGTATTAGTTACAGAAAAGATCCGATTAGGTCTTGTTTTATGTAAAGTTCTTTCCATATAACAGCACTAAATCTCCACTCCATCTATAGCTGTTTAGCTAATTAATTCCCACTGTTTTGTGGGTTACATTTACACAGAATGACTCATTTCATGAATTGAATGTATATCAGATTTGTTTTTATAAGAATATTTAGAATAATAAATAGAAGTTTATAGAGTAATAAATCAGTTCAGATACAGTCTAAATGCATTTTTCACACAAACCATGAGTGTATCCTTGTGCCACAGCCATAGTTCTAAAGATGTCACTCTGGGCAATTACTCTGAAATGTGATTGTAACTCTGTAAGTTAATATGATCACTATAATTATTCTAAAA
Organism: Eubalaena glacialis; assembly: GCF_028564815.1. Classification (NCBI taxonomy): domain Eukaryota; kingdom Metazoa; phylum Chordata; class Mammalia; order Artiodactyla; family Balaenidae; genus Eubalaena; species Eubalaena glacialis. The sequence continues at coordinate 35,554,782 of NC_083726.1, read as the reverse complement.
GTTTCAGACCTACTTCCTCTTTTAGAGTACTTTCTGTAGTTACAGTTTCACTTTTGTTGTATGATTATTTGATTGATATTTGATCCTTCTACCGGCCTGCAAACTCATAAGGGCAAGAATATCACTATTGCTCATTATTGCATCCTCAGAACCTAACACTGTGCCTGGCACACAGCTGATCCTATATATTTGTTAAATAAATAAGTGTAAAGAAATAAATTCTTCAAGATATTAATAACATATGTTTTCATTATGATTTTTATAATTCTAACTTTGATGCACTTCAATGTCTGTCAGTGTTCTAACATAATTGAACCTTTGTTTATACAGTTACTAATGGAGAACAAGAAGTACAACATTTAGGATAGTTGTGGCTACAAAAAAAAAGCCATAGACAATATAGAAAATATTAGATGAAGCCAGAGCTGCTTGTTAAGCACTATAACAAATGATTAATAATTATTATGTATTTGGTAGTAATATTTGTATTCAGAATATGAGGCAATAGTCAAAAAGTCTGTGGGTTGGTCTTTTAGAGAAAGTTAAGTATTTACGGGAATTCCCTGGCAGGCCAGTGGTCAAGACTTGGTGTCCGGGGGCACTGGGTTCAATCCCTTGTCAGGAAACTAAGATCCCACAAGCCACGCAGCACAGCCAAAAAAAAAAAAAAGTTAAGCCTTTACTTTGGTTACACTATTATTTCCTTTGTATGACCAAAAAAAAAAGAAAGTTAAGTATTCACTTTGGTTACACTATTATTCTGTTTGTCAAAGTATCCTTATTCATAGGGATAGAGAAAGGTATTGCAATACTTTCTAAGCTGCATGATCAGCCTCTACTTTCTCTCTGTCCCCTCCACTTTTCATACAATACTCATTTGTCCTGCCACCAGAATTTCCTCTTTAAAGCCTAAGTCTCATCGTATAGCTCTGTTACGCTGCACCCTTTCATGATTATCAGATCCAGTGGTTCTTAACTGGGGAGCAATCTCTCCCTCCTGGGGAACATTTGGCAATGTGTGGAGATATTTTGGGTTGACACAACTGGGGCCGAGTTGAGCATTACTCAGATCTAGTGGGTAGAGGCCAACGAGTCAGCTAAACATTTTACAATGCACAAGAGAGCCCTCAACAACAAAGAATTATCAGGACCAAAAAGTCAATAGTGCTGAGGTTGGGAAACTCTGACCAAGGAATAAAGTCCAAATTGGTATATATCCCAAGTGAAATAATCTTACCACTCTTTCTATATCTTTCACATAGGAAGAAATTTGTAGTTTAAAGGACACATCTGGCAAGCACATGTGTTTCAGTTGATTGCTTGCACCTTTTGGATGCTTCAGATGCTTTCCAGTTTGCCACATCCTCCACCACTTGTTACTGTCTTCAACCAGCTGTCTTCACTTATTCACGTTTCCCACCTTACCTAAAACATCCAGTCTTGGCAAGCCCTACTTCACACCCACACAAGAGCCCTGCAAACCTGCCTAAGTTCCTCAGTATGCCCTTTCATGTGCCCTTGTTTTTGCATTTGCTCCAAAATCGAACTGGAACTTTCTACAACTGTGCCATTTGCCTGATGAATTAATCCATGTCCTTCCAAATTCACTTCTTTCATTTGTGTCTCAGCCATATATTTTATTGTGTCTATTATAACATAGTTTGCACAGAGTAACATTTTGATGCTTATGCCTTTGCCTTCCCTTGAGGTACTTCAATATTAGAGCCATGCTATAATTAGTATGCTTTCTTTGCAGCACCTAAGACAGTGCCACGGCACGCATTTAAGAAATTTTGTTGAACTTCTGTAGTTAAATCAATTTTAGTGCACCCTTTAACTTTATAAACCACAACTGCCATACATCTAATCATCGTGGAATCCAACTAAAGAATATTTTACACTATTTTTCTGTCATCAACATTATAGACAGTAGAATTAACATTGTTTTCTTGTGAAATTGCAGGTATTAAACTATATAAGAAAAGAAAAATATATCTATGGCAAAAGACTAAAGAATAGTTAATATATTTAGTAGGGAAGAATAATTTTCAAAATCGATGAATTTAATATATGATCATTATAGATGTTTCTTTGTATTAATCTGTATATCCTAAGTTTTCTAAAGTGCCTATATGCTGCTTTTAAAATAAGAAGGAAAAGAATATTTATATTTATATTTTAAAGAATGATATTTTTTAGATTAAAATTCAGTTTCTTTATTATAATATCAGAATAGGGAATTGCTGATTGGGCCCCCATTCTTGCTGTAAAGAACAAATAAAAAAACTCGTAGTTAGTGCAGCCATTATGGCGGTTCCTCAAAAAATTAGAAATAGAACTACCTTATGATCCAACAATCCTACTTCTAGGTATATATGCTTCTGGGTTAATGGTCAAAGGAAACGAAATCAGGATCTCAAAGAGATATTTTGCACTACCATGTTTATTTCAGCATTGTTTATAATACCCAAGATAGGGAAACAAGCTAAATGTCCATGGATGAGTAAATAAGTAAAAAAATGTGATGGATAGTATCTCCACAAAATGGATTGTTATTCAGCCTTAAAAAAGAAGTCAATCCTGACATTTCCAACAGCATGGATGAACGTGGAGGACATTATGCTAAGTGAAATAAGCCAGACACAGAAAGACAAATACTGTATGATCTCACTTATATGTGAAATCTAAATAGTCAAACTCGTAGAAACAAAAAGAAGAATAGTGGTTACCAGGGGCTGGTAGAAGAGGGAAACTGGGAGATGTTGCTCAAGGGATACAAAGTTTTGGTTATGCAAGACTGGTGTTCTGGAGATCTAATGTATAACAATGTGACTATAGTTAAGAATATTGTATTGTGTACTTGAAATTTGTAAGAGGATAGATCTTAAGTCTTCTCACCATAAACAAAGAAAAAGAAGAAAGAAAGAAAAACAAAATGGTAACTATGTGAGATGATGGATATTTTAAGCAGTTTGATTGTGGTGAATATCTCATAATGTATACATATATCAAATTATCAAGTTGTATACCTCAAATATATATAATTTTTAATTGTTAATTATACCTCCGTGAAGCTTGGGGGTGGGATGGGGAAGCTCATAGTTTGACCATAATTATACAAACCAAACACATTTTACATTTCTTCAAGCATTTTGGAAGCACCTTTCAATGTGCATAGTATATGTGAAAACCACAATTCATTTAAATTTGTGCATTAATGTACATGATAGATTTATCATAAGCTAATGTGTTTCTCATAATTAGTATATGCAGTTTGTTAAATAAACCTATAATAGAGAGAAATAGGTGATGTAATCTCACATGTCAGGTAGTATGTTAGAATGATAACAAGTCTCCCATTGACTTCTATTACAACTACAAATACAAATAAAGGCAGACACACCTCTATTATGTAAGTTTGGTGAACCTCTAGGTCTCTTTTAAGTGTTCAAATAGCATAAGGAAAACACAATAGTCTTGTGGCAGAATTTGGCTAAACGTTAGCTAAGAATCTAGTTTGGGTGAGGTGATAATCTTCTGCCAAATCATAAATCAGGGCAGAATCCTAAACCAAGTACACCATTCAAAAGAGAATAGTCTATTCAGCTTTCTAGATTCTTACACATACTTTAAACAAAGATAAGTATTCCTTAGCAATCCCAGCACTTGAATGCCACTTATTTCATTAAAACTACTTGTAATATTTATTAGGATTGTAATTAACTATCCTCTGTTGTTTATGATATATACAACTAGATAAATCCGCATACTTCTATTAGACTTCTGGAGTATGAGCTTCTGAGTAGATCTTTCAAATGAGTACAAATGACCCCTGGTATGTACATGTACATTTCAAATCAGGGCACTTCAATATTAAACTATTGTCTGTGTAGTATAATAAAGATCAAAACTAACTAGCACACACACACACGCACCATTCATACTGAAGTAGATTTAAATAAACTATAAATAATATAAAACCATGGCTAATTTTAAAGTAGGCATATATTAAGTATAATAGAAATAGAATAGAAATGTAGTTAAAACTTTGCTAATGATATAATAGCTAATATTTATTGAGAATGTACTAGTGTCATTACTAAGTGCCTGGAATATTTCCTGGCTCATTATAGATGCTCCATCAACTTTAGTTATTTAGTAATGAGTGAGTGAATATGTCAATGAATGAATGAATGAACACCAAGCACTCTTATAAGTACTTTACAAGTAGTATCTTATGAAGTCTTCTCAGTAACTCTATGAAGTGACATTACACAAATGCATTTTTCTGAGGCTGAGACGTTAAGGATTAAAATGTGGTGGCACCAGCATTGTAGTTTGGATATTAGACATTTTTATTTGTCTATTTTCTTCTCTTTCACTAATATGCATATCATTTATAGCACATGAACTGAATATAGGTGTTGAGTAAAAAACAAAGGCATATGGCCAGGAAGCACACACATACCAGGACTGATGGAACAACATTTGTTGGAGAAAGCCTAGAGACAAGAGAGAAATCAAGTGTTCATTAAACACAGGGATCCAGGAGTCAGATCCAGCAGATCCAGGAGTCAGATTATGGGAAAAGGATCTCAAATTTGATCTGGGTGACTTCTAATCTAGATGTTGGAAAAGAAACAGCCTTCCTTTATGTGACGGATGAAAAGGGAGGACTGGCATGGAAGTCCTGTAGTTGTCCAAAACTGATTGCCTTAAGCATCCGGCTACTGCTGGTTTCCATGGAGCTTGGAAGGGAGCTCAGCTCTTCTCTGCGAGGCTAGGCTGTAAGGGATTAGCCTTGAACAAATTAACCCTTAATTCATAAAGTTAAATCTTAATAATGATTCCTATCATTTATTAAATGAGCATTTACTTTACCAGCGCTTAGTGCCTGGGACTGTCTGAGCCAGCCTCTAAACTCTGTAATGATTCTAATGCATTCCATATAAAAAAAGCAGTCTAGAAACTTGAAAGCAAAAGTCCTTTATTTTTACCAATAAATAAAATCCACAGAATTGAACAAAACTGGCAATAAAGATACAGCTTCTCCTTGATGGCTTCTTTAGTCTGACCCAGTAGAATCAGGTTTCTTGCAAATAGCTATGCAGCTAGCACAACTGGGTGTTTGGGAACAGAGAATAAATAACCTTCCATTAAAAAGCTTAACATATTATTACATTAGATTCAAATTTAAGTCTAAAAAGCAAAAGGATTTGCTCCATAACAAAACCTTCATTAAAAATACAAACCCAAAATAGTAATTTAAATGGGATTGGCAAACCTCCAGGTTACACGTTTCTCATGAAATTCAATTAAGTCAAACAAATACCAAATCCTGAGGAAATGTTAAGAATTTAGTGTATTCTATTTAGATGAATAATACCAAATTTATTAGAGAAAGTGTTTTCAACTTTTTTAAGAAGTCAAGTACTTAATGGAATTTGTAAAGCTATGTATTTCCTGATGGATGTTTAGCTTAAAATATTTCATAAATCTAAATACTTGCAAAGGAAGTGATTTCTGCATATGGAAAATATTGACTTTTTAAAATAAATTGGTTGCAGTACTTTTTAAAAAATGAATTCAGTGGTTCCTAAATACTAGAGGTATTTAATTCCTATGATCGCACATTTTAAAAATTCATGAAAAAGCCATTTTTAACATTCTTAACTTTTAAATTATTATTTTCTCTTGAACTCATATTTCCAGTTCACTTCTCTGATAGAATACTATCCTAAAGCATGTTTTGATGCCTGAAATGTTTTATTGATCACCTAAAATACTTCTCTGACACAAAATTATAAATCAGTGTTTGATATTCTCCAATGATTCAATAATGCTCAAGTTTTCTTCTGGATTAAGTTATTATTACAGTTGTTTCTTAAATTATTATTACAGTTAAGTTCTTTACAGTTGTTTCATGTATCCTTTGATGACTATAACTTATTGCTAGATTGAGACTGGGTCAAGCATTGATTCTATTCTTTTTTTCTTTTCTTTTAATAGATGTTAGCACTGATGACTACCTTCTCAGTGGTCTTCTGTTCCCCAGCATGGTTCCTCTGTGTGAAAAGTACTTTAACTCTCATATACTTGCTTGTACAAATAAATAGCTAATAATATCAGGGGAAAAGCAACTGCTATCATCAGCTTATCTCTTTGTGATTCTCCCCTTTCTGGAATCCTAATCCTAATCCTAATCCCATTTCTTCTGCAGTTTTCTGATATCTTTAACAGATAATTTTATAAATTAGTTTTCTCTAGTTATTGTACTTAGGAACATTTGTCCACTCAAAGAATTATTCAACTCCATTCAAAAGTAGAAGTCTGTCATAACAGTGCTATTTGTTTGTTTATTTGTTTCTCTGTTTTTCAACCTGCCTGTTAACAAAGTAAAGAAATTTTGGTACATTCATGCAATTGAATACTATGCATGATTAAAAAGAATGAAGCAGATTTATATGTCCTGATATGGAAACATCAACAAGTTATATTGTATGGAACTAGCCTTATTTTATATATACCTTCTTGAGTTAAATTTTTTCCTACATATATTCATTAAAACATACAAAAAATAAGATAAATAAAAAGTCCTGACAGTGGAGTTCTTTGAGTGATGGTGTAAACTTAAGAATTGAGCCTCTTGTTTCAGAATTGAAAATGAAGGAAAAAAGTGTTTTCCTTCTAAATATATGGAGAGAGCATTAACAGACAAGCTTTAATGGGAGTACACCATACCTGAAAAATCTGGATGTTACAAGATTTGTACTCTAGTGTTAGTCTTTTAGTTGAGTAATATTGGAAAGTCTCTGACTTCTCAGTGTCTCAAGATCCAATCTGTAGGTTGATAACACTAAATAATATAATTCCTTTCTAGACTTCTATTACCCATTAATGTGTTATTCCATATCTGAAACCCTGACAAAATAAGTGGATAAGCATCTTATATAATCAATATATGCTCCACTGAGGCATATATAAATATATATATAAATAAATATTATAAAAATATATAAATATATGTTATACAATATATAATATGTTACATAGTGTATAATATGTTATATTATAATTATATATGTTAATATATATAACATATAACATATTCAATTTGTTAGCTACTCTGAAATAAAGTTTTAAGGTTGAACTAATACTTTCTCCATTGATACATTATATCAATGACATAATAATATATAATGAATATAATAAATATATAATCCATAAGTAATATATCATATATACGGTTATATATATTATTATATTATAACTATAATATATAACATTGAATTTAATAATTTAATTCAATTCAATTAATTTAACTTAATCTGAAATAAGTTTTATGGTTTAACTAATACTTTTTCTTTGATTTATTATATAAATATTATAATGATATATATGTGATATGATATTTTATATATGTATATACACTTATACATATAAATTCAATTTACTAACTAACTTGAAGTAAAGTTTTTTAAACTTTAACTTTTTTAACTTTAATTTAAGTTAACTTGTTATTCTGTGTGTGTGTGTGTGTGTGTGTGTGTGTGTGGTGTTTCATTTAAGTTAAGTACAAGGTACAAGGTGTATTTCTAAATTATTAAGTTTATTTGATGATTACAAAAGAGCATTCTGGTTCCCAATAGCTTTTACTTTTTTGGCTCTATTCCATTCTGAAAGCTTTTTGATTACTCTTTAATAGCCTTGGCTATTAAAGATCTTTTAAATTTTAAATAGCATTTATTAGAATACATTTTTTTTTAAGTTTTAGGATTTAATTACCCAAATTGATGTAAATATTCCCCTCATAAGGTGTCAAATTTAATGAATGCATGAGCCAATTTATTATCAAAAAACATAAAAGCTAAATAATAATGTCTAAATCTTATAGCCATTTAATTAGAATAATTTCAAATGCAATACTTTTGTGTTTGACTATGTCTGTGAGAAAATTGGTAGTCTTATTTAGGCTGGTCAGTGTGTATTAAAAATGTACATTCCCTATTATATTTAACACTATATTAATTTAAGTAACAGCCACAGTGTTTTAGAATGCAGGTATAAAGCCACTGTAGCAGACACTGTAGGTGCCCTGTCCAGATCCCCTGAATCCCTTTAACTGTTTCCCCAGCTTCTGTCCATTGCTTCTAAGAGCTTATACCTACAGTTCTCTTCAGAGGATTTATCTTGTCTCCTAGGAAGCTTTGTCTGCCCTCAAATGCAAACAACTGAAAATGTTTGGAAGTTTCACCAAGCACTCCTTGCCATACAATTTTGGTTCCTTTAGCCTATCGACTAGTGTAGAAGTATGAAAATATAAATCCTGTGCTTTAAGACATGACAAACTCTGAGATATCATTTACACTCCAGAGGTGCCCCACAGGATCAGGCCCAGGGTGAGTGTCCCCCTAAAATCGCACCATTTCTTGACTTCTTCCCCTTCTCTGTCCTGCTTCTCCCACCCTTTTGCTGAGTTATACTGAAAGTACTCTTTTAAATAAATCACTTGTATACAAAACCGTGTCTATTTCTACTTCTGGGAGAATTGACTTAAGACAGTAGACTTGTAATTGAGCAGCATCTTGCTATAGTGTTAATGAGAAAAGACAAGACACTATCACCCTTATCCTGATCCTAACCACCCTTCCAAAGGAAACCATCACTTTGTAAGGGTAGAGGCAACTGAACAATTCTTTTACCCTGTAGCTGTGCTGCTGTAGGTCTACATCAAAGGTAAAATGACTGTCCTTGTGCAGAACATGCAGAAGCTCTGCCCACCCTGCATTCATCCTCCCTCAGCATGAACATGGGACATGCAGTTAGCTATGCAGATTACATTAGTCTTATTGGAATTTTTCCAATAAATGAAAACAGCATTTGACTCTCACTATATACCAAATGGATAATAGCTTCTTGTATGCAGTAAGGTTTTTCTAATCAAGTGCTTTAAAAGATATCTGTAGCCACTGTTTAAGTCCTGGAAGCAAAATATTCTTGTATTGATACGTTTGGGATTTTTTTTTCCAGAATTAAATAACACAGCAGATGGCAGTATATTTGAAGCATTTCTAAATTATTTCACTTAAATGTAATTACATTATAGTCCTATTACAGAGAAAAAGAAAGGGGCGATAGAGGCCATGTTTAAGTTAAAGAATCACATTCAAACTAAATTGTTAGGTATAATAATACAGCTAGAGCAGATGGCAGAGGTGATATCATGCTTTGAAATCAAAATAAATCCTTGTTTTAATATAAATGAATGTTTTTGAAATGTGAAAAAATTGTAATAAAAATAACTAATTTTAACCTTATTTGTTACTGTTTTGTAATAAGGGAATTTTTTATTAAAACAAACAAAAACCTTATTTAAATGCAACATACATTAATACTCTTAAAATTCCCTCCCAGATTAATTAATGCTGCAATTTACCTGCTTCTTTTAAAAAAAAAAATTCTCAAATTATACGAGGTTGTATTTCCCTATGTGTTGGCATCAGAAATATACCCCAAAGAGCAGTTTTATCTTTTTGTTTCATAAAATTACCATTTCTAGCACTAAGATTCTTGATTTTACACCTGTTTTTTTTTTTTTTTTTTAATTTATTTATTTATTTATTTATGGCTGTGTTGGGTCTTCATTTCTGTGCTAGGGCTTTCTCTAGTTGTGGCAAGCGGGGGCCACTCTTCATCGCGGTGCGCGGGCCTCTCACTATCGCGGCCTCTCTTGTTGCGGAGCACAGGCTCCAGACGCGCAGGCTCAGTAGCTGTGGCTCACGGGCCTAGTTGCTCCGCGGCATGTGGGATCTTCCCAGACCAGGGCTCGAACCCGTGTCCCCTGCATTGGCAGGTGGATTCTTAACCACTGCGCCACCAGGGAAGCCCTACACCTGTTTTTATCTTCTGGCCCTGATACATATGGTCCTTCAGGGAACAAAAAGTGTCCAGTGCTCTGCATTAATGCTTCTCAACTTACAATTATGCATAAGAATTACATGGAAAAGTTGTTAAATCACAGGTTCCTGGTTGCCACTCCAGAGATTCTGTTGCAGTAGATTTGGGTTGGGACCAGAGAATCTGTTCTTTTTTATACAGTATAACAGTGCTAATGCTGCCTGTACCAGGAATCACATTTTCAGCAACACCCTCTAAGTAAAGGTATTCTTTTGTTTCCAAGTAAAAGGTTAACTTGGTAGTGGACATCTGGTCCCATAAATTCTTTTCACATCTCTTTCTATATATGATAGAGAATGCAAGATATTTTGTTTGTTTTTTATTTGCTTTGAGTTTTGAAATTGCAGTTTTAGGTTATTTTGCAGTATAAATTTTGGGATTCATCGAAAGCCCCAAAGATTAGGTTTATCAAAGCACGTATTTGGAAGAAACTATCTAGCTGTCGACATGCGCATCAGAGCATCATGTCTGGAAAACTAGATAAATCTCCCCAAAAGAATCGACTTTTGAGGAGTAGTGTCAACTCATTTCATCCTCACAACTATCACTTCAGCTCTAACTTGCCCTCATCTGTCTTTCATTGGATGTTTGGCCTGTCCTTGATTGCTTGGTAGCTTCCCATTATTTTTTGCCACATTGGGAAAAAGAAGTAAAAAGTGAGAAACCCCATACTGATTCCATCCTCGAAAGAAAAGTTACTCCATGTGGCTTGGCATTAACTAAACCTGGGACTGAATCCTGGTGCAGTTCTGGGACTCAGTCACATGGTATCTTCAACTTCCAGGCAGATTGGGTCCATAATGACCTCCGAATCTCAGAGAACCCTTATAAGGAATTTTATCAAACAGTTAACTGTCTCAAATTTGAATATTTTATTGCAAAAATCTTAGAAGTTTTAGCCAGACTTTTGTTGTAGTTGTTAAATATTTTAGAGAAAATTTCATAGTTTTTCGTTATTGGATTGAAATCCTGGACACTTCCTCTGTAATTATCCGTTTTATGAGATCTTGTACAAGATACTTTTCTCGGCTTCACTTTCTCTCATCTGAAATATAAAATGGACAAGATATCTACATTCACAGCTCAGAAGTCACGCTATTCCAAAACACAGTTCCTTGTACCACATTTCTCAAGTAATTTTCTTTTGGAGAAGGTAAATATACAACATACTCTTTATCCATGAGAAAGAAGGAAGATGAAGACAAATTAGGTTTGCATATATTTTCAAGAAGAAAACTATAATAAAATTATTTATGGGATTTAAACTACTTCCCCAGGTCAATTTCCTAATCTCAGATATAATGTTTAGGTTCTCTATAAACTTGCATTGCTTAATTATTTATACCCTTTGAGAAATCATACCACTACTCACTGCAATTAATTGACATTAGAGAGTGATGTTATTTAATATGTTTGAAATATTATCAAACTCTAGTTTTGTTTAATAGACATAGCTTTCTGAATTCCTAAAATGGATTTTTAGAGAGGCATCATAAATATATAATGAAAATTAAACACTGTTAAGCAGCATATTTATATAAGAAGATACAGTTTGAAACAAGATCTAAAAGAACTAGTCTCAACTTATACCACTCCTAATTTTAATAACAGTTTGACAAAAACTTGGCTTTTATTATGCTTCCGTAGAAATTCTTTAACTTTCAAAGGAGCCAGACCCTTGCCATACAGGGCCCCGGGCCAACCATTTACAGCTTTGGCGCCTGTTGTTCTGCATCCAAGTTTGTCACTTCATCAGAGCTAAAGCATCTCTGTTAAATCTGGAGAACAGCTTTCTGGGCAGAGCAGGAACAAATCTCTTTGGCCTCCTCCTCATGAATTCCCTCCACGTCGTCAAAAGAGTACCTCAACATGGTGGACATTCACGTTGGATAAATTGCATAGATAGTAAGATGGAGATGCAGTAGTTTAAGTGAAAAAGATAGAGATTCTTATTTAGCCACAAGTTTAATACAAGCTAACAGTATAATGATACTGTATATAGATTAACACCTTGTATTCTGCTAGCTTCAGAAAGTTTGTCTAATTTCAAACCTTGTATCTGAAGAAAGTATTTTGAAAAGGCACCCAGAGTAATTTTTTAAAACCTTAATATAACATAATAAGAATGATTGAAGGAACTAATGCTAACAAAACCATCTGACCAGTTGTAGGTTAGAGATGGAGATAAATTATTGTTGGATAAGGAGTGGGAGTATACTATTGTTTTTAAAAATTTACAGTTAGATTATTCTGTGCTATTCCTGAAGATGAAATTAGGATCGAGAAGGAAAATATAACTGAAACTTATTCTATTCCTGAAGATGAAATTAGGATCGAGAAGGAAAATATAACAAACTTATTTTGGCTCAGATAAAAATCAACTTCCAAGAAATCATCAGTGGATAGCAGAGAAATAAACTTCCTCACCAAAGTGATTAGAAAACAAATCACTAAAAGAGGTGTTAGCAGATATCACGTAACTAATTCTTAAAAAGACTCCTACCCTAGAATTAAATTAGAAAATAGAACTTCTGTTCTTCTGCCCAACTAAAAAAAAAAAAAAAAATATCCATGATTCCTCAGTTTGAATGTGAGTTTCTTGAGGACAGGTCTTGCTTTCTTTCATACTCCTCAAGTTGGAACCCTCTCTTAGAAATGGCATCATGAATCACAGTGTCTCTTTTATCCTTAGTACAAGTGCATAATTTACCTAATGAGAGCAATGAGCGTCATAACAAAGGAAGAGAGTGATATAACCCAGTACTGAACACAGAAGAAATAAATGTTTTTAAATGAATGGATAGTTTTCAATTTATCTCAAACCTTATTTTATAGAGCTTCATTTTAACCATTATTGCTCATGATTTCTTTAGCAAATGATAACCAGAATCATCGTTACTTTTTATTGCAATCTGAGAAGTGATGTAAAATATTCTTCTGTTTATATAGCTTTAACCTTTGTTTTCCTCAGCAGTCTAGATTTCCAGTGGCAGAGTGTTTCCTTGCAAATTTATAGATGATGGAATATAGGTAACAGAGTATAACTAAGATTCCTTCAAGTGTGTAGAGTGGAAGTTTTTTTTTTTTTCATTTATTTATAGAGCATTTTAAAAGTGAAAAAATTCAGGGGGAAAACTATCAAAAGTTTGAAAATGTTATTGCTTAAAAGTAAGCATCAGATTACACTTTAAAATAAGCTTCAAATGCTATGCTTTTGCTAGATTTTCATCTCAAAACACTTTCTATTTGGTTGATCTTTATGTAGTGTTTCATATTTCCTGCCCCTAAGAAAATGTTTTTGGGTGTATTGGTACATTACCTTTGTGCAACACCATTACAAGTGTGTTTAAAGAAAAAAGAAGAAAACAATCTAGCAGGTTAACATATTAACATTTCGGTGTTAGAAATAGAGGCTCAAATTTCAAACTGCTGAATGGGTTTGGTGCTAGGAGGTCATTCATCCACTTCACAAAGATAGTACAAAATTGACAGCTTCGTATTAGGTGAACAAAATCATAGAATGCAAAGGAGACATACATAGTCTTCGGAATAAATCCTTTGTGTGGGTCCTTTCAAATGGTGCTGCACTATCATTTACATAAGAATGAATTTTCTGACATTTTCCAGTTCACAAAGATACATTCTCAAGTTTTCCTGAAGATGCCCCCATGTATTTCAAAGCAATTTTTAAATTTACCTAATTAGAATGAAATAAAGGAATCTCATTTCCCTTCCATGTTTCTAATAGTTATGTTAAAACCTAAGGTATTTTAGTCTTTTCCAAACATATTGCAGCCTTAATGCAAGTTAATTTGTCTCCTCAGAGAGCTTTTGATACTTTTTAAAATTAATTATGGCACTCTGATATATTTTGATTATTTCAGGTTGAATACTTTGCTACAATTTCTATTAACATCAAATAGTGAAGTATAAGATGGTGCAAAAAGGTGCTACGGAAGATATTCTACAGAGAGGAATAAATTAAAGTAAATATTAGATTTTCTAAATGTTAATTTTTAGCGAAAATAATGGTCAGAAGTTTTTATGCTAATCATACAATTTTTTCTCTTGTGAATCTTAAATTCAAAAAGCAAATTGTAAGTGCTAAGCAAACTGCATGACAGAAAACTTCTAGAGTTGAGTGTGCCTGCAGTTATATCTGCAAGAGAGTCCAAAGACGCGATTGACATCAATGAAAAGAACCTATATAGTCAAGTTTCAAAGCATAATGCATTAGTTGAAAAAGTGAGACACAAGAGGAGATGGAGGGTATTTTCCCCACTATAATGAGAAATATGATGGAGAAAAACAATAAAGGGTTAATTATGTATCATAAGTGACAAAGGTCACTGTCAAAGGATGCGAGGACCCCAGAAATGTGGATACAAAAATATTTGGTGATCCTCCCAATTGGAGGATTAGACATGTTTAACAAAACCTGTTAAACTCAAGCATGACCATATGACTTGCTTTGGCCAGGAAATGTGAGTGAGAGTGACATGTTCCATACCTAGTCTGAAGGTTGAAATGTGGCTTACTACATTTTCTTGTCACTGACAGCAATTCTGGAAGCATGCATCACAATAGAGTTTTCATCAGCCCATACCCTAGATAACTGTGATGAGCATAACCTCCTTGCTTGCCCACAATAGAGATGAAACATGTGTAAGAAATAAACTTTGCTGTTTTAAGTAAGTGAAAATTTCAGTTTGTCTTCACTGTACCATAGTTTATGCTATTCTGACTGATACGTTAAGCCATGTGGCCTATGAGGTCATCATTGGAAGTTATAGAAGAGAAAGATGCTCCCTGGTGGCTTGAAGGATTCTGAAGGATAGTGGCACATTTAAGATACTTCATTAATTTCATCAGAAAAAAAAAAAAATATCGGGACTGGATTTCTGTAATTCCATTGTGGATATCTGTCATTCAAGAAGTTCACAGCCACATATCACTAGCACCACACAGTGCAAATGTAACATAGATTTTATGGGGGAAAAACTTACAAGCAGAGAAGTAGTAGAAAACATGCAGGCCTGTGGTCCGTACAGGTACATATAAAATGCTGGGGTCTTGAGGGAGCCCAAAAATTCATACCCTGCTTCTCCACCTACGTTCTCATAGTACTGATAAAAAGAAACGTCGATATTAGAAAATGTAGGGATACCCTCATTATAACTATGATGTTATGAGTATTGGAACAGTCAAAATGGTATCACCACTTTCCTAATCACCAATTTTAGCCTTAGAACAACTCTCCCAAGGATTTGAGCCTACATAAGAGAAATTCCCAGTGATAGACCTACTGATCTGAGTGGAGGAGTTTGAGAGAGAGCAAATTCCCCTCACATAGGAACTTCTAAAAGATTATCTACACTCAATCAAGAAATTTCAATCATGATGTCAACTCACTCATTTTTCTTCTGTGAGTACGAGTAAGAAGTAAGACAAGAGGGCAAGAGTATTTAGAGAAAAATCTCTTTTTATAGAAACTAATTGTAAGGGAAAAACCCTTTCTCCTTAAGAACATTTTACTGTCTTAACCATTTGAGTTTAACCATGAGGTCAATGGTTATCCAGAAGTACGGCTGGATGCATTAGAAGACATCAGTGATCTCTCAGAACAATCCTGATCCAGCTTTCTGGAGGCAACTCTCCAATGTCAGCCGTGTTGATGGCATAGATTAAGGCCCTAAAAGATTATGAAATGAATAAAAATAGTGCACTGAGTAAAATCATGCCAAGGCCACTTTTTACTCAGGACTAAAAATAAATTCTCTATTCCCTTTCCCTTCTAAGTTATGGCTGGTTATTTTGTACAATATAGCCTATGAGACCATGAAATCAAAGTGACGTTACAATAAACCTCATGAAGACCTGCCATTGATAACATGCTGATACTGTCCCTTATCAAATTCCCAAGGACAAATTAAATATCAGAAATAACATTGTTTTTACTATAAAGGGAATTAAGGCCAAATATTAAATTATTTTACTTTGTGAATTCAGAGAAATTGAAAGCTAAAATCTACCCACCCACCCCCCACTTTGTATTGTGCTTAGTCTCAGCTGGAATGTTTCTCAAAACCAAGTGGAGGGACTTCCCTGGTGGTGCAGTGGTTGAGAGTCCACCTGCCAATGCAGGGGACATGGGTTCAAGCCCTGGTGCGGGAGGCTTGAAGATCCCACATGCCGCGGAGCAACTAAGCCCTTGTGCCACAACTCCTGAGCCTGCACTCTAGAGCTCGCGAGCCACAACTACTGAGTCTGCCTGCCACAACTACTGAAACCTGCATGCCTAGAGCCCGTGCTCCACAGCAAGAGAAGCCACTGCAATGAGAAGCCCGCGCAACGCAACGAAGAGTAGCCCCTGCTCGCCGCAACTAGAGAAAGCCTACGTGCAGCAACGAAGACCCAACGCAGCCAAAAATAAATAAATAAATAAATTTATTATAAAAAACAAGTGGAGTTGTGGCTTTTCTCAGCATCTGCAGCCTGTGCTGTCTCTCCCTCCAATTGCTTGTGGTTCCATGACATGAATTTAATGCCAAGTATTTCATGGGCTGAACATTTAAAGATTCTAAAGAATTAATCATCCTCACAAGATTATCACTGCACTGAGCAACATCCACTAAATTCAGAAAACGAGCCAGTCTGCATTTCCTACCCCAGTCAGTCCAGACAACAAAATGTTTTTCCCAGAATACAATTAGGGTTGCCACAGACTCACTGCTATGTCGGTGATAGAGGGTAGGCAGACAAAGCCTTTGGCTTTAGCCTCAGCAATATCTCAGTTAATCTGTAACCATTGAATGGGATTTATGACTTTGAAGTTATCCGTTGAGAGTAATATCCCAAGAGTAGTTCATTTCCATACTCTGCCTATATCATACTTTTGAAGAGAAACAAATCCTGTCATCTTCCCTCGGAAAGTGGCATTTAAGTCCCTACTGCTTTCTCAATTAGTCAAGACCTTTGTAGGCATGGAGACACTGGTTCTCAGTTCTAATCTGTGGTGCCTTTCCCCCTCTTTATTGAGATCTTAATTTCTGTTTCCCTCTTTAACTCTGTTTTTGGCATTTCAGTGCTGAATAGAATGCAAATTCTTTGTGTGTGCATGTGTTCATTAAATAATTCAGAACTAAGAGAATTGCTGCTAGAAAAGTGGCCATCGCATCTTCAGTTTGTTTCTGGAGAATCACCTGCAGCAGATTCTGAACTGAAACTGCTGTAGAAACTTACGAATCTGTTTCACTAGAGAGGTGGTGAAAACCAATATCTCGACCATTCAGTCCTCATGATGTCTTTTCCTCAGTGTTCTAATGTTCTAGCCCTTGAGTGGGTTTTCACTGTTTTCTCCACACACTAGATGGAGAGAATTCCAGTGGGTTATTTCCAGATACTGTTCCTCTACTGGCTTCAGGAAGGCTCAGCTAGTGTGTACAGTTAAACCTACTTAATTTTGACTCTTTCCTTACTATCCATGGTGAGCACTCTTTGCTGAGTCAGGTAGCCTTTTTTAGGTTTTTGGTCCAGTTATATTTTTATTACCATTTTCTAGTTGAATCCATCTTGTCGTGTCCCCACAGTGAGAGATTTGAAACCATGAGTTTGGGGACTGCCAAAGGCATCATCTCTTCCAACATCATGACCAGTTTCAGATTCTTGATTGGATAATCCTTCCCAGGAGATATTCTCCTATGTACATTATATTTAGCCAAATCTCAGACTTAAGATATCATTGTCTCCCCTGTTTTTCTTTGTGTCATCATTCCCACGTCTTTCCTTGGAGTCCGATTTCCACACATTTTTATGGTATATTTTCTTGAGACCCAAATATTACCTGGGTACTTTGCTATACTACACCACTTGGAATCTCAAAAAAATATTTATTTGATTATATTTAACTGACATTCAAGGTCTTCTTTTCTCAAATATGTTCAGATATTTTTTCATATAGCTAGTACTCCAATTTTCAAAGGTGCATTCCCAATTTCTCTGATTATGGATATTATTAATACTGTTAAGAAGTCAACTCTAAATGTTTTTCTGGTTTTCCTTTTCTGTTTTGTTGTTTTGATGATCAAGTGCCTAGAACAATGAATGCCTGGCACAGGGTTGTTCCTCAATTAGTGTTGACTGAATGAATGACTGATTATTTTTCAGCCTTTATTCAAGATTAGTCTCTCCATGGGTTTAGTCTAGATGGAGTCAAATTAAAGGCAACCAATGTACTGTCACTCTTCTAGGTCCACAGTTAAAATTTTCCACAGATACCAAGGGGGAAGGGGATGGGGTGGGAGGAATTGGGAGATTGGGACTGACATATATACACTACAATGTATAAAATAGATAACTAATGATAACCTACTGTATAGCACAGGGAACTCTACTTAATGCACTGTGGTGTCCTAAATGGGAGGGAAATCCAAAAGGGAGGGGATATATGTATATGTATGGCTGATTCATTTTGCTGTGCAGTAGAAGCTAACACAACATCATAAAGCAACTATACTCCAATAAAAATTAATTAAATAAGAAAAGAGTGGAGAGACAATAAATCATAGTGGTTAAGAGTAAAAAAAATTTTTTTCACATCTCACCCCATTCTCTAGTAGGTCTGTGTCTTTATTCCCGTCTTGCCACTAGGTTCTTCATGACCTTTTTTTTTTTCCTTAGATTCCATATATATGTGTTAGCATACTGTATTTGTTTTTCTCTTTCTGACTTACTTCACTCTGTATGACAGACTCTAACTCCATCCACCTCATTACAAATACCTCCATTTCATTTCTTTTTACGGCTGAGTAATATTCCATTGTGTATATGTGCCACATCTTTATCCAGTCATCCGATGATGGACACTTAGGTTGCTTCCATGTCCTGGCTATTGTAAACAGAGCTGCAATGAACATTTTGGTACATGACTCTTTTTGAATTATGGTTTTCTCAGGGTATATGCCCAGTAGTGGGATTGCTGGGTCGTATGGTAGTTCTATTTTTAGTTTTTTAAGGAACCTCCATACTGTTCTCCATAGTGGCTGTATCAATTTACATTCCCACCAACAGTGCAAGAGTGTTCCCTTTTCTCCACACCCTCTCCAGCATTTATTGTTTCTAGATTTTTTGATGATGGCAGTTCTGACCGGTGTGAGATGATATCTCATTGTAGTTTTGATTTGCATTTCTCTAATGATTAATGATGTTGAGCATTCTTTCATGTTTGTGGCAAAATGTTCATTGCAGCTCTATTTACAATAGCCAGGACATGGAAGCAACCTAAGTGTCCATCATCGGATGAATGGATAAAGAAGATGTGGCACATATATAGAATGGAATATTACTCAGCCATAAAAAGAAACGAAATTGAGTTATTTGTAGTGAGGTGGATGTAGTTAGAGTCTGTCATACAGAGTGAAGTAAGTCAGAAAGAGAAAAACAAGTACAGTATGCTGACTCATATATATGGAATCTAAGGAAAAAAAAAAAAAAAAGGTCATGAAGAACCTAGTGGCAAGACGGGAATAAAGACGCAGACCTACTAGAGAATGGACTTGAGGATATGGGGAGGGGGAAGGGTAAGATGTGACAAAGTGAGAGAGTGGCATGGACATATATACACTACCAAACGTAAAATAGATAGCTAGTGGGAAGCAACCACATAGCACAGAGAGATCAGCTCTGTGCTGTGTGACCGCCTAGAGGGGTAGGATAGGAACGGTGGGAGGGAGGGAGATGCAAGAGGGAAGAGACACGGGAACATAGGTATATGTATAACTGATTCACTTTGTTATAAAGCAGAAACTAACACACCATTGTAAAGCAATTATACTCCAATAAAGATGTTTAAAAAAAAATTTTTTTTTCCCATAGAATCACTGAAATACAAGATACAATACAGCAAATAAGTGCTTTGCCTTCCTTATAGCTGTAAGGGTGTGAATACAAAAAATTCTCTTTTCCCTAGATTCTTCACTCCAGCCATGCTTGTATTCTTGGTGCTTGTTAAATCTTCATGCCTTGCTTAAGGCCAGGGGATCTTCTATAGATATGGACACTCACCTCCATAAAAAAGGACACATACCTCAATATGGACAAAGCCACCCACAAAGTCCTCATTCAGAAAGTGGCATTTAAGATTGTTTTTCTATTAATTTAGGCTCTGGGAAACACCAATTGCCAGCTCTAATTTAAGGTGGTTTTTTTTCCCCCTCTATATACAAATCTTAATTTTTGTTTCTTTTTTGAGCTCCTTGTTTTGGCTATCCAGGGCCAGGATATTTGGAACCTAATAAAGTACCAACAACATTTAGGGCCACTCTCCTCAGCAAGCCAGAATCCTTGAACTCTCTATGTCCATTTGTCTATAAAATTGTCCCCTGCCTTGTTTATTCCCAATGATTGTTCCCTTTGCAACCAGGTGACACACTTATTCATTATATATTTTCCTTACCAAACTGAAATTAAGCATTGTTTTACTATTCTGGGAAGAGGAAGAAAGAGTATAAGATAGGAGACTGGGAATGCTTAGGGAAAATCCATAATGGAAACCAGGTTTAGGCAAGTGAATCCTATAGGATAATCCCCTTAGTTATGTCAGTATCTTGTTTGATCACCAAAATCCATCAAGTTTGCTTTATTTTCTCCATTTTTTAAAGATAAGGAATATGAGCTTTAAAACAGTAAGATAGTTTTGCAAAATTACACAGCCTATCATCGGCCATAGTTTCTAAGTCTCTTATTCTCTCACTACTGAAATACTACCTGGATCTGTAATTATATATAAGACCTCAATATCCCAAATACAATTCCAAAAAGCTTTTGAAATTCTGTTTATATCATCTCATCATTCTAGAGTTTTTCATGTAGGTGCTTTACCTTTAGATTATACAAACAAAGGCAAGGCTAGTATCACTAGAAACTGGAAAGGGAGCTTGCCACCCTCCCCCTACACCCTCTGCTTCGAGTGCTATTTTCAAATGAACTTGGGTTATTTTAAAGTTATGGTTTTCACTTTGTACTATGATATTAAACTATGGACTGCTCTGAATTATCATATTAAATGAAGGAGAGAAAAAGAAGAAAAACCAAAAATATCTAGAATTGAAAAAAAATAGGTACTAAAATATGAGGAAACTAAAAATTGAAACAAAAATAAGAGATTCTAGGTTGGGAGAGGATCCCTGAGATACCATGATTTGCTCCCTTTATACTCACTCTCTCCCCATTTTAACTTTCTCCTTTTTTTCTAGTTTTTCTCTCTTTACCCTGCCATATCAAGCTCCATAATACACAAAATAACTATAAGAAACACGTGGAAATTCTAGAAGGATTTTGATGAAATGTAGATAGCAAGATGAATATAGATACAAAAATTAGGTATGGTTTGGGATGTGCTTCTTTGTGAATCTCAGGGTGCAATTTGTTTTCAGGTAATTGGGCTCTCATATGCTTTATTAGAAGAAAACCCAACATGTCCCTCTTGAATTTCCCTCCTCTCTCTAACTATCTAAGGGCTGGTAATCTAGAAAGGATTTAGTTCCGACTTCTAGACCCAAGAGGGAGACTACTAGTTTGGAATGATTCTCCTTTGATCTGGCCCCTCCACAGTGAATTGAAGCTGGCATTCGATACTATTCTATTGCTGAGATGAGACCAAGTTGACCCAGATCCCTATACAGGCCATGTGGCTCTTTGACAGAGAGCAACATTATTCCTCAGTCTCAACTTGACCAAAGATACTAGATGCTTGTGCTCCTATGATTTCAGTCCTTATTACTGACTTCTTCAAGTTCACACAACTTAAAAATTCTGAACCACCATACTCTACTTCTCTTGGGGGTTCCACATGATATTTGTCATCTTTTAAGGAAAATATAGTGTTACACTTACTTTGTCTAGACAAAGGGGCTATTCACTCACCTCCTGAGGAGCTACAATAGGGGATATAACAAGAAATGAATAAAATTAAAATAAATTATTGCCCAAGCCTGTGCAATATGTGAATACATCTCTTCTTTGTAGCCTAATAAAATTTTAATGGAAGTGGAAGTAAAATGAATACACCCACTTCAATGAGGAATATGTCTGAGGAAAGTAGAATGATGGAGTGGCAAATGTAAAGGTCAAAAATTAGGAAAGGATTTCAGCAACCTGGGCATCAGCTATACAAGAAACTTAACAAAAACTCAACAGTAGAAGCCTAAGAACCATAAAACCGTTATTGGAAATGGTAGAAGAAAAGAATGCTGCTAATGACAAGGATTCCCTCGCAGGCCTTTCTAAGGGAGCTAACTTCAAGAATTCCAAGATAATATATGCTTCTAAGGGGGAAATCTGTATGTTTTCCGCCTTGCAGAAAAAAATTGTCTGTTTTCAGTGATTTCAAACTGAATTTTGAGGGTTTTTTTTTGTGTGTTTTTGTAGGTAAACAGAAAGCTAGAAATTTATTCTTTGATGAGGCTTTTTGTTACATTTGAAATTAGTTTTAATTTTTGGTAATAACCTAAACTCATTAAGAACTGAGTATATTAAATGGGAGGGATATTTAAGCTGTATAATACTGGTTTGGGTGAAAAATGATCTGTAACTCTATTTGCGAAATGGGTTATGGTGATAGCTGTACAACAATATGAATGTACTTAATTTCACTTAACTGTACACTTAAAAATGGTTAAGATAGTAAGTTTTATGTTATGTGTATTTTACCACAATAAAAATAAAATAAAATAAAATGATCTATAACTATAAATTAAGGACCAAGTAACTGACAAACTGGTTCTGACAGTATTTTATGTCTATAGTCCTGGTATGTTTGCTTTTATAAAGATTTTGACTTTATAGTCACTCCTCATAAAGACAGATAGTTTTACCAAAAAAAAAAAAAAAAAGAAACGTAATGCTTAACACCCCAAGAGCTAGGAAAAATCCATTCAATGGTTTAACTTTGGAAAAAAAATTTTTAAACTAATAAATAAAAAGATGTGAAAATATACTTTTTGAAAAATTAAAGTGTGACTTTCATACAAGTCTAACATGAAAATCCGTCAAAGATTATACTCAGTTTTATTATTCAAGAAGTAGCCAGTAGGACAAGACTAATTAAAAGAAGAATTTGAGAACCAAGGGTTTATACAGTTAGTCAGTCAACAGAATGCGGAAATGAATTGTCTAATAGATACAAAACTGGCTTATGTCCTATAAGGCCACAAAACTGTAACATTTGCGTTTATATATTTCTACCAAACAAAAATCTAAAAGTTCACATGTAACAGTTAACAGTTTTCAGGACTCAAATAAAATATTAAGTCAAGCACAGTGTTTTCTCTTATAAAATTAAATAAGTTTTGGGTGAGACTGTTTTCTAGACCTTAAAATATATGCAAGATTTGTAAGGAGGAAAGTCCATTCACCTGTTACATTTCAAATTTGGGTAATTTTTCTTAACAAAAGAAAAGCAAAGCACAAAGAGAAGTTCTGGAGAGAAGAATTAACATTAGGTTAACAGTT
The DNA here is from genome assembly GCF_028564815.1 of Eubalaena glacialis. Lineage (NCBI taxonomy): Eukaryota > Metazoa > Chordata > Mammalia > Artiodactyla > Balaenidae > Eubalaena > Eubalaena glacialis. The sequence continues at coordinate 35,531,316 of NC_083726.1, read as the reverse complement.
TAATTTGAGATTTTTTTTCTCTTTATAATTGAACTGAGATACTAAGAAAGAACAAGTATGTTTGTTATAAGTAGCAACACATCGTTTTTGCCAAATGCAAGCACAGATTTTAAGAAGACATTAACTCAAATAGAAATAGCGTTCAATTCAGAATAGCACATATTCAATTCAAGCACTGGAAGTAAAAGAAGGCTAAAATTAGAAGGATATGGATAACTTTACTTTTTTAAAGTGGATGTTACTCAGTAAAGCCTTTTTTAATTGTCGAAGTTTCCCTTAGAGGTTTGCGCCGTACGGAAAATCATTCAATATCAATACGGCACATCGGGATGTAAGATTCAGTGTACAGGGAGCAGACAACCATGTCTTTAATTTGGTAGTTCCATGTCAGGAAATAGTTTTTTTCCCTTTTATATTCTTGTTTTCATTCCACTGAAGACTCATTTTAAATAATTACAATACCAGCCTCAGCACACAAGTAGGACCAGCTAGCCAGTCATGAACATATGTGGGCATGACTTATATGTGTTTTATAACTTACCATCACTTATTTAACAGAGTAACAGAGTACTGTGTTTTTCTCAGTGGGTTTTATAAAATATTTTCAGTACTTTATCCCTAGGAAAAAGTATGTCTTTATCCACAGGATCATCCAAATATTTGTCCACAGAAAAGTGAGCACGATTTGAAAGCAAAATGAAATTTGAGAATGTAAGCATCAAACAATCATCATTGAAAAGTAATTCTTTACTGAAAAAGTCCTATAGTAATTAGCAACATACATATATATATAATGACAACTCATTGCCATAAACTTACATAAAATAATTTTAAAGTATCAGTGTATTTATTTAATAAAGATATATCAAGTTTCTCAGCAGCATTTGATTTGTAATAGACATATTGCTAGACATTTAGCCATGGATATAGAAAATTCATTAGTACAAATTACTGCTCACATATCATCAATTACATGAAGGGTCATATAAAATATTTGAGTTAAAACTTTTAAGCATATACTTAATAGTTTCCTCCCATTGCCCCCTAAGCCAACTATTCATATAATTAAATAACAAATACAAAATATACACTATCATTATTATATCCTACATCCTCCACTTACTAACTGTACTGTGTCAACTTAAGCAAAGTATTTATCCCCCTCATGCTTCATTTGCCCATCTGTGTAGTGAGATGATGTTAATAGTACCTACCTAATAACATTGGTGTGAAGTTAAAATGATTTAACAATACATATAAAGCGCTTAGTAAAGAGTCCAGTATGCTGTAATCACACAAAAATATTAGGTGATTGTATTATAATTGTAATTATTATTAATAGTAATAGAAGTAATATGTTCTTCTTTAAAGTCTCCTATTCACATTGATCAAACTGGTATGTGACATTGAACTTGTTCTCTTAGTCCAGTTCTTTTGATAGGGTTACAGAAATCAAAGCCATTGGTGATACAAGGTAGAAAAGTGATTCTGGTTGATTTATTTTCTGGAAGAGGGATGTGTGTGTGTGTGTGTGTGTGTGTGTGTGTGTGTGTGTAAACCAAAGCACATATGTATTCTAAATTTATATCACTGGTACCACCTTAGCTTTACTTTTTTGTCTTTCCTCTGTTATCTAAAAAGAAACTTTTCTTTAAATGCAGTTCTCAACGATGTACTCTGCAGTATACATCCTACACTACCAAGTTGAGTGCTCTGGAAATCCTATGAGGCCTATATCTAACCTAGAACAATTTTTTATTTATCAAATAAGAAAGAAAAAATGCACATTAAGGTATGCATTTCCTAACTTAAATCGCTGGCGTATTTAACACATCTTGTTGGAAAGAAATATTTTGTTACAGAATACGTTTCTATTAAACCACCTAACAGATATATCTGTTTTGTTTTACTTTTAAAAATAAATATTAGTATTCTATTTTAATAAGAATAATTACTACAATTGATTAAGTGCCTACTCTGTGAAAACTCCTAAGTCTTATGTATTTTGTAATATCGTACCAATTTTACAAATGAGAAAATTGTGATTTAGAGAGGCATAGAACTTGACAAAATCCACCTGAAAGTAAAAAGTAGAGCAAGGAATTTACATCATGTCAGAATGTATCCAAAGCCTAAGAATTGTCTGCAGTATATTAAAAATGAACTAATTTGGGAAGGGGGGAGATATATGTTCTATGAAAGAAAAAAAATAGCCAAGAGTGGTTAAATCTACTCTATAGTGATAAGTGCTCTATTTAAGTTTTTTTCTTTAGATACAAAATGTTCCTGTATGGGAATAAGATATTTAAAATATTTTATTGCAAATTTACTTTTAGTTCTACTCAATGTAAAAACAAATAAGTATAATACAAAGTTATAACAGTCTGTGTGATTTTTTTTAATATTGACAGATCAGAGAGTCTCAGAGACTACAGATATTATTTTTAATCATTTGTAACATTAAAGCTACTCAGCATCTGGAAAAAAACTTGGTTATAAAATAATGTATATAGCTGCATGGTTAGTACATCTGCCACTGAGTTGTTCTGTGGGTTTTTTTTAATCACAGCTGGAAAAAAAACATATAAAATATTGCCATTAATATTAAAATTCCTACTTTAAACATTTGGGATGTATCAGTCTACACACTAAAAATAGATTGTTAAAATGAAAAAAATCAAGGAAAAGACTTGATAATAAATATTCAGATATCTCTGTGTCAAGTCTAAAGATTACTTTTATGTCTTAGTTATCCAATGATATTCCCATACATTGCCATTGGTTCTGCAATAGAAAATAAATAATTATGAATGAACTTAATAAATTTCTAGAATTTCAGTTAGCTACATCTAAACTTTGAATCTATCCAATATATAAATAAATGTTTCTGGAAAGAATCACAAAGAAGAATCTAATATGAAGTTGAAAGGTTGAAAAAATGCAGTCTCCCAATGTTGTATCTGCATCATGTTTCTCCCTAGTGTTCTATTGCTGCTGTAACAAATTGTCATGTACTTGGTGATTTCAAAATTCCAAACACGTATTTTCGTACAGATCTGTAGGTCGGAAGTCCAACACAGGTCTCATTGGGCTAAGATGAAGGTGTCGACATAATTGCATTCCATTCTATAGTCTCTAGGGGAGAATCTATTTTCTTGCATTTTCCAGCTTCTAGAGGCTGAGCACAGTCCTTGGCTAGAGTCCCCTCCCTCCATCTTCAAAGCCTGCAACCTTGCATCTCTAGAAACATTCTTCCGTAGATACATCACTATCTGATTCTCCTCTGCTGCCTCCCTCTTCCACTGATAATGACTGTTGTGATTATAAGGGGTCCACCAGGATAGTCTATCTTAAGGTCAACAGGTTAGCAATCTGAAATCCATCTGCAATCTTTATTCTTCTTTGTCATGTAAACTAGCATATTTGTAAGTTCCACAGTAATCTCTGGAGGCAGCTATTCCTCTGCTTACCAAACTCCCCCACTGTTTTTACTATATTCTCTTTAAAATTATCAGCTACATTATTTTACCAATATATTTCCATCCTCAAGAAACTCTTGTGAAGAAGATACTATTCACTGGCTTAGCAAACAAAAATCCCCAAACCCCATTCTCCTTGAAGGCTCCACTGTGGAGAATGACATAGTTTGAACTTGCTTCCCCAGCCAGAATCCTGGCTAGGAGGGGCTATGTGACAGAGTTATGGCTAATGAGCCTGCCGAGGGCTCCTAGTTTCCCTTTGCTTTTAAAAGGGTCAGACCTAGCTGCTCTCATATATTATTTCTTCTCTCTACCTTGGTTGCATATATGATTCCTGAAGAATCATAGAAGAACCATGTGGTCTGCAGGAGGAAAAGGCCAAGAGAATCACAGATATGGCAGCCTTTAAATGGATGGTCCACCAAACTAATGCCTGAAACTGCTTATCTCAAGAGTTTCTGTCATGTGAGAAAAATCAGTACTTATTTGTTTATGTGACTATTAGTAGTTTATCTTGTTGCTTGCAGCTAAGTTGAGTATTTTGCAATTAGTAACCCAAAGTACTCATATCAAATTTACCTTGAAACTAGAAGCAGCATTTTGAGACTTTTTCTGAAAAAAAATCTTCTTAATCACTTTGACTGTTCCTATTATTTACAAGAAAACCAAAATTTTGGAGGAAGTCCTAATGTCTGTAGAATGTCATCAAAGTAAACAAAGAATACAGAACACAAGAATTTATTTTCTTCTAAATTTCATAATTTTAAGTGCCAGTTATCAACTTAATGTCTCTCACCTCGAAATTTACCCTTCCTTGCCTGCTTTGCAAAAACAAATCTGGCACTTTAAATATGTTTTTCCTTTGCCAGTTGGCAGTAAGCTTTGTCAGTAGCTTTGCAGGAGAGAGGGCTTTTCCTCTTGGTTATAGCACTGACTTGGAAGCCTCATGCATTGCACTTGTATACTTGGCCTCTCCAACACTGCATAACTGTGGTGTGGGTAGCTTCTCAGCTGCTCCGGTGTCCGGCTCTTAGAGCACACACTGCTTCTCCAGCATCAGGCTGCTACAGCTCTTGCACAACTTGTCTATTGCCCAATTTCTGCCATGTATAGCATCCAGCAGTACTCAGCAGCAAGCAGCTTCCCCCAGAATCCCCTCAGGAAGTTCCATGGGAGAATGTTTCCATGAGACATCTTTCTGTGAACGGCTTTCTTCTATACCCTAGAGAATTGATTTCCAGCAAGTTCTAGAGGGAAGAGTTCCAGCAAGTTCCACCAGCACCTCATCACAGTGATATCTCTGCCTTTCAGTGAGAAATGGCCATGCCTTCTCCAAAAAGGTGTAACTTTCAGCCCTGTCAGGAGGGAGGGTGGGCTCTTCCATCGGTGTTCTGGTAGTGGCTAACACATATCTGCTATTCCCATATTGTTTAGAGTTCTCTTAACATTTTACCAGCTTATCTATCATTAATCTAATCCCCACTATGCTTAAAAACTCTTTATATTAAATGTTCCCTGTTCAAATTACTGCATGGTTCTATCTCCTGAGCAGACTGATTGACATTCTTTGAAGTACTGTTATATTCAGTTACAATGACATTTAAGAAGTAATTGTAACATTTACCTTAATGCAGCTTCTCTCAAAAATGTTTCTCAGAACCTGCCACATGATGTGCTCCAGGAAAAATGGGTTCCAAAGTCCAACAGCTTAAATAATTCTAATTTCAATTAGAGATTCATAGCACCTATATTAATTCTCCCAGAGATTTTGCAGCAAATATAATCTAATTTTAAGCTAGCACTTCCTGAACCTAAATGACTTTGAAACAGTTTATTAAACAAAAACAACTGTAGCAATTTGTGAAACATCGGGGTCGGAAACAGTCTTGGAAAATATTTTCCTAAAAATATCAGTGTAATACACTAGCCTGTCAACAACAAAAAGCTTTTGAAGAGTATGGAGAATGCACCCTCCTGGCATTGTGTGCCATTTTTCGACTCTTCATCTGCAAATGTTAGGAAAATTTTGACTGTAAGATGTGTTTCCTGTTTTTCCATAAATGCATTCCTATTCAGAGTGGGTATAATCTGGCATAATTTTAAATAGATCTTTAAATTGTGAATAGCTGGGGAAAAAAGAGAGCTTTCAGTTCATGTTATCTCATACCAATCTTCTCCATGTGTGATATTGGTCACTTCATTTGTTATGAGCCTTGCTCTTGATCAAAAATAAATTCCTAACTGAAGTCTGGCTAGCCTCTCTCTCATCCAAAGAAGATTTAAATAGAAGAGTAGCTCTCTAACACTCAGTATCTGTGGCTGGCCACTGCTGAGTGAGCTTAGCTGAAAAAAATCAACACTAACTGCTGTAACAGGGAAAGTGACACTGTGTAATGGTGATGTGATCGTTATTTATTTAGACTAAAACTGCAAAAATTGCCATTCTTTTCCAAAGTCATAACCTGATTATAACAAAATATCCAGTCTCACTGTTCCCTTTATATAGCTCTGTGATGACAGATTACGTTAAAGAACTCAAACTGATTCTTCAGAAAGAAGAAATATTTTTTACAATTTTACTGATTAAAAAGACACAGCAAAAATATTTCAAGTTTTTCCCTCCTGAGTGCTTGAGATGTTTTTATCAAAAATTTTGATATCACATTGATGTCTGTGTCCCTTGGCAGCCAATAGTAATTGTTATGAGACTACTACTGGAATTTTTTCATGGTTTCTTGACATGCTGGCAACTTATAAAGTTCATGAGAGCAACATTATGCCTTATCTTTCTTTTGTTGCCCTGTGTACATAAGTAAATTAATAACATATAGTGAATCTCCAATAAATGATGAAGTCAGAAATCATCATGATAAGTAATAAAGTGCCTAAGGTCTACAATTAAATGTTCAAAATGGCGTTAATAAACTTCTTTTTATGAAAGTTCTGTGTCTGAATTATTCCAGTCTCATAGTTTTACTGACACTAGTGCTTCTCAACTATACTGCAGGAATGCGATAAAAGTTTTTGGTGCCTCACCCTGTCCTCTTTACTAGTTTATCATCCGCTATCTGCTGTGAGTACTGAAATGAATGGCTTATAATTGTGGCCTTCTCAGAAGAACTGCCCTTGGCTGAAGGGAACCAACCTGCCTGGAAACACTTGGGCAGTTTCCCCAGCCCCTCCCCATTTACTGACTAATAAAATTATACAAAATTCTGTCCCTTAGTCTCAAGGTGTACAACTCTATGGGGTAATTCACTCTTTAGGAATATCCGCCACTCCCTGTCTGTACCACACCAAAACTAGTTTGCATCCTTGCTCAGATTTTTCCCCTCCCCTACTTGACTTCCTTCTTTCTCTTACAGGATTTTCCTGAAGAGCACTCACTCAGTACATCGTGCACGCCTGAATCTTTGTCTCAACCTCTACTTCTAGGATGTAAGAAGTGATCCCTAGGAAGCTGACTCTAGAATGGGATTGTGGAGTTGAAAATATGGTGGCCAGCTGAAATGAAGACCCCATCTCAGATGGTAGGTGGAAAATTGACAGTCACTGGTCTACTGTGAAACTGCAATTCTTAAAACTTTCACCTCTAGTGAATTTGACTTATCTGCAGTTGGAAAGGGGTGCACTGACATTTGATATCTGATCAATAAAATATCTCTGGTCTTTGAGAAATATGGCTATTATAGTAATGATAATAGTTGAGAAATTAGATAGCTGTTGGTAAGCAACACTGGTACTTTGAAAAGAAAAAGTGGCAGACTTGGGGTGATCGAACATCAATTCCAATAATTTAAATAAAAATGTGAGAGTCAGTGCTTGCTTCAGCAGTACATACAATAAAATTGGAAAGATACAGAGAAGAATAGCATGGCCCCTGTGCAAGGATGACATGCAAATTCATGAAGCATTCCATATTAAAATAAAAATGTGAGTCAGAGGCTTCCTTAGTAACATCTGATAAAACAATCATTTCCTATAATGGGAGGGCTGATCATGTTAAGAGACTGGCATAGAAGTTTATTTAAAGAACAGAAGAGTATAGAAGAAGGTTGAGTACTCATCTTGGCAAATCTCTTTCATGAAATTTGGATTACAGTTATGAAGGATCCTGAGACTTGGGATGGGAACATTAGGTAGATGAACTAGAATACCTTGAGGACCCAAGTCCCCCTGAAATTTCTAGACCTAGAAAAGTAGCACTATATTTTATCCTCTTGCTAAAGGACAAAATATAGCCCCTTGCTTTAGGACTATATGGAACCCTCAGATGTGCTTTCCCAGGCAATTTTCCCCCCCACTGGAGGAAAAATACACAAGTTTTATTCATATGCGTGTGGGAGCATTCAGATGAAGAGGCTCACTGAACATCTCAAAATAGGGGTTTATATACCAACTTAACAGGGGAAAGGGAAGGGGGAGAGAGGGCTTCTATGGGAAGAACAAATGAGCCTTTTTTAGGGAAGACAAATGGACAGTATGAAAGTTTGTGATAATGTTCGTTTACGCAATTTCTCATCCAGTGAGAATGATTGGTCTTCTCCTGGGACCGAAGCTTCCTGAAAGAGGGGATTTATGGCAGCTTCACTTCCAAAGTTTCTGCCTTTTAGTCAGATAAGGGAAGCTCCAAGCTTTCTATGTCTGCTGTATCTCAGAAGTCTTTAGTTTAAAATAATGTTCATACCAACTCTGGGGGCTGAGTGGGTCCCTACAAAGGGAAATGGGCTCTAAGTTAGGATCAAAAAAATGTATGAGCTTTAGTGACATCTATGGTGACACTTCAGAGTCATTTAAAAAAATGTTCTGTTTCTTAGCTGTGCTCTGGGCAGGTGAGTCCCAGGCAATTTTTGTCTTCTTCAACATAGGCTCCCATAACCCCACCTGCTTAACAAGTCAAATCATAAGATAACCAACTGGAGAAGTGCTAGGCCTGCTAGGAGAGGAAAGGCTACATGACAAAGGAGCTGCCATAAGTGTCTAGCACGCAGCAACAGGAAGTGGGCGGGTATGACTGGGAGCAGATCCTGAGGGAGCTGAATCAAGGGGCACAGAATATAAAGGTGAAAAAGAAAGAGTTTGTCAATATGGAAACTCTTTCATGACACAAAATTTAAACCCTGACTTAGGCCCTAGTAGCCAATTCAAAAATGTTTCTGAGATGTCACTTGGACACTTTGAAATAGATTGACCACACAAAGTAAAGAAGATGCTAGAACTGCCGTGGCAGATTGTGGAGAAAAATGGTCATGCCTGAAGTGGGTATTGTAGAATGGATCTGTTATGAAAGATGATAAGCTACACCAGCTGTCTTTCCTCAGGAGGCCTGTGACTTGTCATTTAAAGATAAAAAGGAATGCACTGTGAGTGGGCAGCAGCACGGATAAAATGTTCAGCCGTGTCTCTTCATTTTTAGACTAGGATTCTTATTACAAGATGCTGTTATAGGACTGAAATCCCTAGTAACAATGAGGATGATTAATCTCTGAATAGCAGAGGCCAAGTGCAAGCAAGGTGAGTATAGTTGCCATTAATGGGAGAGCAAGGTTGAAATGGTAGTCTGTGAAGCATGACCATGCATGGCTATATATAAAGATGTATGTGGAGGTGACTAAGCGAATATGGTGGTTTAGGGGCAAGAGACGTAGGCAGCAAACAAGGAGAGAGAGATATATATATATTCCAAGGAAAGTCAAAACAGTTATATTAGGTTTCAAAAGAACAACATAACAATAGTATAATTAAGGCTAAACTCTTCACTAGTAACAACCTAGCAACAACTTAAAACAAAATAAGATAGTTTGAAACCAAGGAACAATAGATAAATCAATAATAAGCAAGTGCAAACAAAAAGAAATACTGATATTAGCTAAGATTGAATTTAAGTGTAATAATAATAAAGAGGATACATAAAATATGCAAGTGTCTAATAAAATATACAATAAACCTTTATTTTTATGTACCATATAACATAGAAACTAATAAATTATGCAAAAATTTCCAAAAAGAAAAAAGACGTTTATAACAATATAATTGTACTAAGAGACAAATTTTTCCAAATTGGAAAAATATAATAGACAGAAAAGTAAAATAAGTAAAATCATAGCAGAATTGGGAAATATAATAAAAATTATTGACTCTATCTAGTATTCATTAATAAGTAAATAAAGAATATGCATTATTTTTGGTATGAACATGAAATATTTATAATAGATTATCACGAAAATTATACATATTTAAAACAAGTGTCGTGCTGTTATCAGGTAACTATATTAACAGTTATCTGATAATGATCCAATAAAATTGAAAATAAACCATAAAAAGATCTTAACAATTTAGAATGATGAAATTTATACCTATATAATCCTTGTATCCAAAAGCTGTATTTTAAAACTTTTAAGATTCAGAAAAACTGAATTCAAAAGTAAATGTATAGGCTTAATGAATTTGATAATAAATAATTCAATGAAGAAAAGGAGGAAGGAAGAAAGGAAATTCTTAGCCTACAAAACATTTGAGAAAGAAATATAAAATAAACCAAAAAAATCAGTGGAAGAAATTAATATAGTTAAAATGTAAAATTAATAAATAGAAAATATAAGAAATAAAATTTTTAAATATCTACAGGATTTCTTTATTAAAAACAATTAGATTATCACTGTCCAATAGAACTATTGATGATAGAAATATTCTATATCTCTACTGTCTAAAAAGTAGCTACATATGACACTTGAAATGTGCTCAGTGAAACTGAGGAACTAAATTTTCAATTTTATTTAATTTTAATTAATATAAATTTAAATCTAAAGGACAGGTGACTAGTTGTTATAATGTTAGACAGCACAAATTTAGATGAATAATTTTTCACAAGGATAATTCAAGGAAAAAGGTAAAACTTTAAAATATTTTTTATGGATTAAAAAAATCTATAAATAAAGTCAATGTACAAATAATAGATTTGATTTGGAAAAAAATATATTTGATGAAGAACAAAGGATAATATCTATAGTATATAAGGAGCTTTTACAAATTGGCCAGAAGGGAATAAACAACCATACAGGAAAAAAATAGATACGAAGAAACAATTTACAAAGAATAAATAAATAAGGCCAACTGTGACACTCAAAATTCTAAGGTGGCCTCCATAATTCCCCAGCATTCATTCCCTTGAGTATAGGTGGAAATGTGACTTTTTTCTAACAAATAGAATATGGCAAATGTAAAGGGATTTTTTTCACTTGAGTTAATGTTCTTAAATGGTTAACTTTGAGTTAATGACATAAAAGATTGTCCTGGCTGGATCTGACCTAACTTTGAAGCAGTGGAGACTAACTCTCTTCACTGCTGGTTTTGAAGAAAAAAGCTGCCATTAGGAAATGAATTCTACCAACACCTAGAGGATGCTTGAAAACAGACCCTTCCTTAGTCAAGCCTCCAGATGAGATTGCAGCCTTGCCAACACCTAGATTTCAGCCTTATAAGATTCTAAGCAGAGAATCCTTCTGAGCGATGCCTGAACTTCTGAATCCTTTTGAGCCATGCCTGAACTTCTGAATGAGATGGGTATTGTTTTCAGCTGCAAAGCTCCTGGTAATCTGTTATTCTGCAATAGAAAACTGATACATGAACAAACAAAAAGATGCTGAAAATAAGTAGTGAGAAAAATGAAAACTAAAGAAACAATGAATTATTTCTATTGTGATGGTTTCATGACTGAAAATTCTTTGAAATTCTTCCCAAAGGTGGAGTCCAATTCCCCATGATATAAACTAGCCTTAGTGACTGACTTCTAATGAATATAATGAGGTAGAAGTGATATTAACGACTCTCCTGTGCTGAGAGTTCTCCCCTGGAATGCTTGCCCTGGAGCTGAGCCACCATACTATGATGAAGCCAAAGAGCTCTTGGAAAAGCCACATGTATGTATTCTGGCCACTAAGCCCAGCTGAAATCTTAGCCAACAACCATCGTCAACTTTGCCAGATCGTGAGTGAGCAAGGTTTTGGATGATTCCATGCACGGCCTTTAAGCAACCCCAACTGAAGCTGAATGAGGCAGAGAAGAACAAATTCTATCAAATCAACCCACACTGCATATTCCGCAGCAGACGTTATCAATATTTTAAGCCACTAATTTGGGGTGGTTTGTTACATAACAAAACAATAACAGAACATCTTTGTACTCATCTGACAGGTGAAAGTTTAAAAGAACAATAACACCTATGGCCGGTAGGGATGTTGGGGAAAAGCTTGGGAAAAACCTAACTGTGGGGCAACAGGCAGAATTGTTCGAAAATGATTCTGAGTGCTCACTCTAATGAATGGTGAGGCAATGCCTGCACCCAAACCCTGCTTCCCACGGGCTTAAAGTTTTCCAGGTGCTGGGCAGCTGGTTTTCCCAAATAAGCATAAACATCTCAAAAGGAAAATTGACCTTGCCCGGCAAAAACTAGAAAATATATTCCTCCATTGACAAGGTTGCAACAGTGAATTGCATCCCTCTCTTGGAACATTTATAGACTGTGTGTGTATTCGGCAAGCTGCTCTAGTCCTGGCAGGAGTCTCTATAGGAAATAATGAGGATGGAGTATCCGTGCCTTCTCCTCCTATTGAACTCTGGTTTAGAAGTTTTCTGAAGTGTTCCTATGTGATATTGTAGAAAATGTCCTGAAGTCTAGAGCAGGGCTGGTAGCAAACATAAAGGGGCCCACCTGTATGATAGGTAGTGACAATAAAAGGTTTTCACCTTGTACAATATTTACTCAAATATTGCTGGTGATTGTTTAAAGCAGAGGTTCAACAGTAAACAGAAAACAAACAAATGTAAATAGAAAACAAATATAAATACAATGAAAAACAAAAAAAGAATTAAAATAATTTTAATATCTATTGATAAAAGAATAGTTGAATACATTATTGTATATCAAGAACATGGAAAATAAGAACTCCCATATATAAACATATGCGTATAAATTAATTATATATCATATATATGCTTTTGGTGAAAATGAGAAATATGAAGCACTCTATACTAGGTTGTTCATATGAAGAGGGTAGGTTCAGAGAAAAGGAAAATAAAAGTTGATCATTCTTTAAAAAATAAAAAGACATCAGAGTCACTGTGTGTCAAACTAAATAGGCATCAGTAATTTTAGCAGGCCAGAGTTTATTACCTCGAGAATATGTCACATCATGGGATATTTCAGCCTTTCCTTAGGTACTTCGTAATTCCATAGCTGAAGATGGAAATAGTCACATTTTACTCATTCTATCTTTTTTATTGCTGACAAAAACTTTCCATTTTTGATGTTCAAACCAATCAGTAGAATAAAAGGCTGAATAATAGCATATTTTCTTCTAAGTCCAGGAGTCTGCATTATTCTATAACAGATGCTATTTCAGACAAGCAATGTCCTGATCAAACAATTACTTGGTTACTGCAGTTTCAAGCCCCCTGGGAAGCTGCTGGAAAGAGAGAGGAATATATTTTATCGCAATCTTTGCATCTTCCTTGCATCGCAAGTGCAAGTAGAGTAAGTAAATCCCGTGAATGGTATGAAAGGAGAGAACAAATGAGGGGAGAGCTGGATGGTTGAGAGCAAGGCTTTGAAACCCGGCTACTGGATTCCCAACTCTGCTCCACCATTTATTAGCTCTGTAAATTTAGGCCATTCTTTGTAAAATAGAGGTAATAATAGTACCTATTTCACAGTATTTCATAGTAGTATAATGAGGTTTAAATGTGTCAATGCCTTCAATGTTCTTAGAAATGAACTTGGCATGCTGTAAGAGCTCAGTGGATGTCAGCTGATATTATTATAATTATCATTCTTGACAACTGAGCAGTCTAGTTCCAAAAGCAGCAAATAACTAGCTCCTGTTATTTCTAAATGGCTAAGGTGTTTTATTCCACCAATAATGACATTGTAGCAAATGCTGTAGATGCCCCATCCATATCCCCTGGACCTCACCACTTCTGTGCACTCCAGCACCCTCCTGTTACTTGACGTCAAGCAGACTTGAAGAACTAGAGAACTAAACTCCCCACCCCAAGAACAGCTCTCAACCAACGACCTGACAGGAGTTGGTGTCTAAATACTCTAGCGCCCTTTCCCCTCAGAGAAGTAATTTTTGAGACATATATTTTACACCTTCACTAGAGCTCCTATGCTTTGATTAAGGTGCATCACATAGGTTTATTGGCTGTCATCCTTTCACTGTCTCATGGTCCCCCACCCTACCAGGAATGTAGTGGAATCCTTGTTTCAGGGTTGGCTCCTGGAGGAACTGAAACTGAAACAGACTTCTAGTTCAGAAACACAGTAACATACACTGGACTTTTGAAATATGGAAAATATATTCAGAAATCCCTCAACTGATAAATAGCATTACCTTTGCCTTATGAAGTGCTATAAAATATAACTGAAAAAAATAATTAAATGAATAATGGTTAAGAGCACAGACTCCAGTGTCAGTCTGCTCCAACTCTCACTCCACCTTGGCAATGTCACTTAATCTCTCTGTAACTAAATGTCTTCATCTATAAAATGAATATTACAATATTACCAACCATATAGGGTTGTTATGAAGAACTTATATAATATGCAAAGCACTTAGAATGTGATCACTGTTATTATTAATAAAACTGAGTTGATATGCAGAAGCTAGATTGCCATAGTACAAAGTAAAATATTGATCTAAGTCTCTCTCTCTCTCTCTCTCTCCTCCCCTCTCAGTCTAATGCCTTCAATGCCATCCTACTCCCTGGAATACAGCTGACCTCTCTGCTGATCCCCAGCCCACTCCTGGCACTGTGGCCTGCCCCAGCCACTCACAACCAAAAGCAATTTTGGCACAAATCTTGTCCCGCAATCTCCTTCATAATCATCGCCCTTGTTTCCAAACCCAACCCTAAAATGTGATTGAAAATTGGGCTTGGACATTCTGACAGGTCTGAAGTGATATCTCACTGTGGTTTTGATTTGCATTTCCCTGATGTCTAGTGATGTTGAGCATCTTTTCACGTGCCTGTTGGCTATCTGTATGCTTTCTTTGGAAAAATGCCTATTCAGGTCCTCTGCCCATTTTTAATCTTTTTTTTTTATACTGAGTTGTATGAGTTCTTTATATATTTTGGATATTAACCCCTTATCAGACATATCATTTGCAAATATCTTCTCCCATTCAGTTGGTGGCCTTTTTGTTTTGTTGATGGCTTCCTTTGCTATGCAAAAGCATGAAACCATAAAACTCCTAGAAGAGAAAAAGAGAACATAGGCGAAACACTCTTTGACATAAATCATAGCAATATTTTCTTGGATCAGTCTCCCAAGGCAAAAGAAATAAAGAAATAAAAGCAAAAATAAACATACAGGACCAAATTAAAAGTTTTTGCTTTTTTACATATACGTATATATATATAATGGAGTATTACTATTATATTTACTATATATAATATATATATGTGATGGAATATTAGTCATAAAAAAGAATGAAATATTGCCATTTACAGCAACATGGATGGACCTAGAGAATATTATGCTTAGTGAAATAAGTCAGACAGAGAAAGACAGATACTATATGATATCACTTATATGTGGAATTTAAAAAATAATATAAAGGAATGCATATACAAAACAGACACAGACTCACAGACATAGGAAACAAACCTGTGGTTGCCAAAGGGGAGAGGGCGTGGGGAGGGACAAATTGTGGGTATGGTATTAGCAGATATAAACTACTATAGATAAACAACAAGGATTTACTGTATAGCACAGGGAATTATACCCAATACCTTGTAACAACCTATAATGGAGTAGAATGTGCAAAAAATACTGAATCACTATGCAGTACACCTGAAACTAATACAATATTGTAAATCAACTATTCTTCAATTTAAAAAAGTTTTTAAGTTTGAATAGGTCCCTTTTGTTTATTTTTGCCCTTGTTTCCCTTGCCTGAGGAGACAGATCCAAAAAAATATTGCTAAGACCTAAACTACTAGGTATAAAACAACAAAGATACGAAGATATAATGTTCAGCACAGGAAATATAGCCAGTGTTTCATAATTACTTTATATGCAACATAATCTATAAAATATCAAATCGTTGTACACCTGAAACTAATATAATACTATAAGTCAACTATACTTCAATTTTTAAAAATTGGGCTTGAAAAAATTTCCAAATTGGTACCCATCATAAATTCTATGTATAAGACTATGAACACAAATTCCAAATATTGAAGACCTAGTGTATATCTTCATAGTCATAAGTAAGTTTCTAACCAAATTACTTTACCCTAAATTAAATATTCTTCTCATTTGAACTTGAGAAAGCATCCAATGTCAGTAATGACAAGTTATATTAACTAAAATTGAGGCTAAGTGATAGGACCCTATCCCCTGTCCAACTGGTGCTGTCTCCTGCAGATGCTCCTGTGGAGGCTGAGTAACCTCTGGAAGCTGACTTTTTCGGCTACAGTCTTTGCAGTTCTTGTATTTGCATCCAAATCTTAACCCAGCTCTCCTCAGTGTCAGAGCCATCCATTTTCACCTACCTTCCCTCTGTCCTAGCTGAGAAATGGTCTTTCTTTATCATGCATTCTTCCAAATTTCTGTCTTCTGCCCTGAGTTCTTGCCTTCCTCTCCTGAAATCCAGACTTTTACAATTTAATTACCTGTTCCTACTTTTCTGCAATAATGACCTTCATCTCAGGAAATGGATACCAAATGCCTAGTTGTTTCCTGATTTGGGGGTCACAAGAGACAGAGCAGTGTGGGTTATGTACATATGTAATTGGAAAGTTATATTCCATCAAAGTTATTTAGGGATTGTGTACACAGTCGTCATTTGTTAATCTGTTTTGTTAACTATTATAAACTGCTTAAGGTCAGAAGCCGTCTCAAAACAGCTTTGGATACTTAAGCCTTAGCATGTTGCCTGATATATTAGAAGACCTCAGTGTATGTTGGCTCTTTGTTGGTGGCTGAATAAATTTATGAGATGCCAAAATGGGAAGACACAGAGAGATGCATGTTAGGTGGGTGGTATTTGAAATTTGATCACAGACCTAGGGTGGACAACATACCTTTATACTCAGAGGAAATTCCATTTTAGCTGGTTAGCATCAATACAGAACAAAAGGCAGCTCGCTTAGACCATAGCAAACTAGAGCTGTTTTACCCAAAAGGGAAAGATAATGACCATTCCTATGCCAATACACACACACCTAGAAAGAAAATCCCACTGAGAATAAAGTTTGATTTAAAAGGAGGGAAAAATAAGGCATTAGTTGAAATAGGTTATAATAAGGCAGTTTATTAAGGGCTTAATTATCCGCACCCCCAGAGGAGGGTATGATGTTATGGTGGAGGAAGAAATCATAAAACTTAACATCAGGGATTCATCTTCTTAGATATTAAATAGGTAATTAATCTTAACTGCAAGAGGCAATTAAGCCTCACTCAGTAAGGTGAAGATTTTTAGGCTCACAGTCAAAGCAAAACTTCAAGCCAAAGCAGAAATGGAAAAGACAGGAGAGCAAAATAAATGACACCTGTGAGTACTTTTCTTTTGCAAAGTACCTTAATCTTTACATTGTTTCTGTATTAATCTGTATCATTTTGGAGAATTTAAGTTGTACTTGAGATAAAATTTTATTTTATTTAGAAAAGTACTCTGAATTTTCTCTTATTTTGGTGATTTTTGTTTTTCTGCAGTTGCTGTAGGCATAATACCGTAGATGCCAAGAGTGCACCTTTGAACATTCTACATGTTATAGAAATGTAATTTGACAATAAATCTATAGAAATACAGGCTGGGGGAAGCAAGATTAGTAGGATCCTTTATACATACCTTAAAAAGTACATAAATTCTAAAAGAAAGTTTTTATTAAAATTTTTAAAAAGCATTAATTTTTGCCCTACATAAAATATTAAATAAATAAATTTCAAAACATTTTTACTAATATTGTAACTTTAGGAGTAAGGAGGATAGCATGAATTTGCTAGGGTAGCCATTACAAAATGCAGCACTATTTAAATCTATTTAAACCGTAGACTGACTGGTTGGCTTAAACAACAGAAATGTATTTTCTCATGGGTCTGGAGGCTGGAAGTCCAAGATCAAAGTGTCAGCAGGTTTGATTTCTCCTGAAGCCTGTCTCCTTGGCTTACAGATCTCCATTTTCTTGCTGGGTCCTCAGGGACTTCTCTCTGTACACACAGGCCCCTGGTGCCCCTCTGTAAATCCTAATCTCCCCTTCTTAGAAGGATACCAGTTAGGTTGGATTAGGACCCAGCCTAACAGCCTCATTTTAAAATAATTACCTTTTTAAAGTCCTATCTCTAAATACAGTCACATTCTGAGGTACTGGGGGTTAGGGCTTTAATAAATAAATTTTTGCAGAACACACTTCCATTCATAATATATACGTATAGCCCCCCAGAAAAGCATAAACCTTTGAGATAAAGATAACTGAGTCAAAATTCCAGTTCTACTCTTGCTTCATGATTTGAAGCCAACTATTTAAATCCACTGAGGCTTGGATTCTTAAGCATATGTGATTGGATAAAAGTATGCACGTGGATGTTCTCCCTGACTTCTGCCAGCCCCACAGTAGAATCCTGTAGTTGGATTTCAGCTCTCTTCTCACTACGACACACCTACATACTCCTATCGCCCCAGGTGAGTCTGTCTTTGCGAGACCAATTTCTGGATTTCTTGTCTGTAAAATGGGAACTATAGAGTACTTACTTCAGAGGCTGTGAAGATTAAACAATTGAATACAAGAAAACTTCCTACAAAAATGCCTAGCCAAGAGAAAGCACTACGTATAAAAGATAGGAATTACTATTATGGCTATTAAATACCAGAGATAATATATACAAAGTACATGTGCCAGAGCTTGGTGCACAGTAAGGTTACATTACAAAATAGTTACTTGTATTATTACTAGTGTTTACTACAAGTGTCTGTTTATAACTACTGCTACTATTATAGTCATTATTTTTATTTTAATTACTGCTCTTACTATTATCATCCACTGCTGTTAATATTTTTACTGAAATGACTGATCTTTCTAAAATGCTAAAATTCAAGTTGGAAAAATGTTACTCCCCTGATTTAAACATTTTAGTGACTGCCAATTGCTTTTAGGACAAAGCACAAAGTCTTATATGGCTCATAATTTTCTGAAGGCTCTAACCCCTCTGAGCCTCATCCCTAGCCACTTCCTACCTGCCACAATGTAGCCACACAAATAATATTTCAGTTCCTTCCACAGCAACAAAAGCACTTACCGTGGGCCTGTCTACTGTGATAGAAACACAGAGACTATAGCTGTGGGGAAAACAGTCAAGGTCCCTGTACTCAGGAAGCAGGTATTCAGGAAGGAGGGGACTGTGGAGTCAAATAATAAGCAAGTAAACATATTAGCCAGTGAAACATGCTTTGAAGAAAGTCAAATACAAATATAAGAGAGAGACTGCATGGTGGACAGCTTGGGATGGATTGCGTAGGAAAGATTTCGCTGAGGAAATGATATTTAAGGTGAGATATGAATGAGAAAAGGAAGTAAGGTGAACATTCCAGGCAGAGGGAGGACCACATGTAAAAGCTCTAAGGTGGGAATGCACTTTGGGAATTCACGAAACTGACAAAAACATGGAGTGACTAGGGCCCACTGTGCACAGTTGAGAGAATCAAAAGATGAGATCTAGAGGTTGGGAGCAGCCAGATCCTTCAGGAGCTAACCTGTGTGAGGAGATTGGCTTCCTTTTTTTTTTTTTTTTTTCTTTTCTTTTCTTTTTTTTAATATGTATTTATTTATTTGACTGCGTCGGGTCTGAGTTGCCTCACGCAGGATCTTCATTGTCGTGTGCAGGATCTTTAGTGGCAGCATGTGGCGTCTTTAGGTGGCTAAGACTCTGCGCTCCCAACACAGGGGGCCCAGGGTTCAATCCCTCATCAGGGAACTAGATCCCACATGCTGCAACTAAGAGTTTGAGTGCCACAACTAAGGAGATTGGCTTTTATTATAAGGGCAGTGAAAGCCATTAGAAGAACTTGGGCCTAATAAAACATTATCTGATTTCCATTTTCATAAGACAACTTCAACTTCTTTATTTAGAACTGATTGGGAAAATACAATCATGGAGACCAATTAGAGGGCAATAATGATAGTCCAGGTGAGGAGTGATGGTTCTTGGCTTTGAGCAACTTGGCAGATAATGCAAAAGGCTGGATGAGAAAGTTTTAGAGGGTAGCACTGAGACCTATATCACATATTATGGCAGATACTGTTATTCTGTCATATCTGTTCTTTCCTTCCTCCTTACTTGCAGAGCTAGTTGATTTTTAGCTGGACATGTGTCTGCCTAGAATAAAGACCTCATTTCCTTACTGAAAGGAACACAGACTAGGTTCTGAACAGTGGAACATAGAAGGGGTGTGTGTAACATCACAAAGCATGCTTAAAGGCAAATTTCTCTTTCACAGTTCTTGTTCCTTCTGGTAGAAAGTAGGCCAGGAGTGACCATCTTAGCCTATTTACCAAGCATGCTGGAGCACATGGTAGCAAGGAACATGGGTTACTGAGAATTAATCTTCAATATGGATGAGAGAAAAATTAATCTTTATCTTTTTTAAACCATTGGTATATAGTTAGATATACAAGTCTGGAACTTAGAGAAGTTGTCAGGGAAAGATACATGAATTTAGAAATCATTTGCTTAAAGATGCTATCTAAAGCTTAAAACTGACTAGAATCACTGAGGAAGAAAATTTAGCCAGAGAAGTCCACAAACTGAGCCCTGGGGCACTAGAGTTAGGGAAGAGGAGGAAGCTTCATTAAAATAGGATAAAAAGGAGCAACCAGTGAGACTGTGCTATCTTAGAAACACAGAGGACAAGACTTCACAGAAGACAGCAGTGGTTAAATAATAGGTCAATCAATGAGGACATAGAAAAAAAACAGTGAATTTGCAGCAGCATGGTTGGTGACCTTGACAGGAGCAATTTCAATTGTGTTGCATGGACGGAAGCCCAAATTTAGTGGGTTGAAGAGTGAACAAGAGGGAAAAACATAAAGACAGTGAAGACCATAGGCCACACATCTGAGTTTTTGAGTTTGTTTTGTTTTTTGTTTGTTTGTTTTACCCTAACAGAGAGCAGTAAAAAGATGCAAAAGAGGAGGAGAATGAAGGTGAGTCAAGGAAGAGGAATTTTCCTTTGTTTTGCTTTGTTTCATGGCAAATAATAGATCTGTTTATTCTTTAAAACATCCCCAGGCATAGTCTTTCTCATGGGCTTTTTCACATGTGTTCTCTGCCTAGAATGAACAATTTTCATTCACAATTTTCTCCTGGCTTTTCCACCCAGCCAAAATTAAATATATCCCTTTTTTTGTGCTGACAGTGAAATTCAGGCTAGAGAGAAAGAAGTCTCCTCTTTCAGAGATTTTTTACAGTAGAAAAAGCAGGACCTGTGAGTCAAATGGACCTTCTAAATATAAGTTGTCTAATATTGAAGTAGTTGCTTAACGATTCTGTCTTAATTTTCTTATCACTAAAAAAATATGCTTTTTTAAAAAATTACTGAAAGTCTGCTGTAAAACCTCAATGAGATAACATGTAAAAGGCTTTGCATAGAGCCTATCACATACTTGGCCACCAATAAAAGTGATTCTTTTTATTGTGAGCCTGTCTGGGTCCCTCTTTCCCTCTTGTCAATCAATTTCTACAGATTCCTTTCTGTGCTTCATCCTATTTTTGTCCATTTCTAGACTGAGCTGGAATATTGACTCCTTTTTCGGTAGTTTTAATTGCAAGGAAGAGAGATACATTCATGTCCCCTCAACTTAAATAAATTTAAATATAGGAATGATTGGGAATAATGCATCTAATTCAGTCATTTAAATCTGAGTGCAAAGAGACTCAATAATTGGGGCAGAAGCATAAAAAGCAATGTCAATCTGCAGATGCCAAGAAGCAAAAAGAGCTATGAGTAGGCAGAAACTGTGAATGAGTGTCTTTTGAAAGACTATTACAGTAGAGAGGAGATGGTTGACTTGCAGCAACAGGGGAAATAGAAATCAGAATTGGTTGAATCTTAGTCAACACTGTGGCGAGATTACTCGTACACAGATGAATAGTGGCTGCTAAAGGCCAGAGATAAAACCCAGTCCTCAGAACCATGTCAGTCCTGAGTGACCTTCTATTTCCTGAACTATATTCCAGTCTCCTGCAGCCATGCTATACTTGTTGCTGTTTCTTCCATGATGTCGGTAGGATGTCTTTTCCTGATTCCAGTGAGGTGCCAGTCTTTCGTCTTACTTGACAAACAAAAAGCAACAACAACAAATATAGTTGACCCTAACTATATCAGAAATAGAGTCTTATGGTACAACAAAAACAAAAATACTCAGGAGTATATCTACCAACACCTCTAATGCAAAACAAAACAAAACTTAAAACAGGGAACTGAAATATATTTCAGAAAGGAAAAAATAGGAGAAAACTTCAACTATTGTGCATAAAAGGCTGTCACTCAGTGATACAATATTCTACATTTCCAAATCTTTCATAGCCTAAAACCATCCATATATGTTTTTTCTTAACTTCAGCAGCAAACCTTTCCATCTGACTACCTTCTATATGGTGAGAGTACAGCAAAATGACTAAGAGGGTAGATTCTGGAGGCAGAAGGAGTTTATTGGAGGCCCAGATCCAACTCTTACAAGCTGTGTGATTAATCTTCCTGATCCCCAAACTTGACTGCCCTCTTTCATAAAGTTAAAACTGCTCACCAGAACTCTCTCTTTGGGTGTCCCGTAGGTATTCGTCATTTTCTTCCTCTAAACACCTTACGTCTTCAACGATACTGAACAAATGCAATTCCATGACAGTAATTTAGGGGAATTTCTGACCAAAGATCAGGCAGACACCCTTAACTTTCCAGGCCACTGATTAACTAAAAGGTTGTCATTTGTATTCTTTTTTGTTTTAAGGCAGTGAGTCAAAGTTCAGAACAGCATGAGACAGGCATCATTCAGAAATCTTTTGTTATTGCTGTGGGGTTTTTTTTGTTTTTGTTTTTGTTTATAAATTTATTTATTTTATTTATTTATTTTTGGCTGCGTTGGGTCTTCGTTGCCGTACACGGCTTTCTCCAGTTGCGGCGATAAGGGGCTTCTCATTGCGGTGGCTTCTCTTGTCATGGAGCACAGGCTCTAGGTGCGCAGGCTTCAGTAGTTGTGGCATGTGGGCTCAGTAGTTGTGGCGCATGGGCTTAGTTGCTCCGCGGCATGTGGGATCTTCCCGGATCAGGGTTCGAACGCATGCCCCCTGCATTGGCAGGCAGATTCTTAACCACTGCACCACCAGGGAAGCCCCTGGTTTGTTTTTGGTTTTTTTTTTTAATGTTCCTTTATTCTGTACTCAAGATATGGAATATCAGATTATCAGCTATTACTGTGGACATTCTTTTCTCAAGTAATGGTAGACATTTCATATTTCTGAGAAATGAGGTCACACTATTTTATGAGGGTAAGCAGGAGAAGACATCCAGACAAATCACATATTCATTACTTGTCATTGTATTTCTCCTTGACAAAGTAACTTCCCTCCCTCTTTTATACCAAGATGATTGACAATATAAGAATACTCAATTATACTAGTTTCTTTCATCGGGACATGAAAATTAACCAGCATGTAGTGTTTTCATGATATAGCACAAGATGTATGTACTGTATCACATACCATGCTTTACAATTCTTCCACTTGGAAATTCTATACATTGTCTATTGGGAATGGAATAGCCCAATCCATGTGGTCCCATCCTCTCTGGTTGCAGTTTGTTAAGTCCATGTATTCCTGCAAGGAGGAAGCACTGTCACATTACAAATGACCCAAGGTCTTGGGTGCCCAAGTGAGAATGTCTGGGGTCCTCCTACTCGTGCCTTTGTGACTTTGTACATGCTACTCTCTTTTCCTAGAATGGCTTCCCATTTCCTGCCCCTTTCTTCATCTGGTTACCTCTTCACCATGGATAACTGTTTTTCTTATATATTTATTTTTATTTTTTTACATCTGTACACATAACTTTCCTGATATTTAGCACAATGGATTGCACTTGTGTAAACTCCTTGAGGAAAGAATCAATCTTAGTATGGACTTGTCACATAGTAGATATTCAAATATTTGACAGAGTGAATAAATTGATGGTTTACAAATTGATTTTACTTTACTATTTGGCAGACACATTGCAAGGTATAATGTGATCAAAAGTGGGGAGAAGGGATTGAACTAATGATAGTGTGGTGTGGAAAATGGTATCTAGTGACAGAATTTGGGATAAGAAATTCACTACTTACATGAAAACAGATATGTGTGTGTGTGTATATATATATATATATGAAACAGTCTCTTCTAAAAGGAAATCATAAAAAATAAGATTAAAATAAATGTACTCAGATAAAATCCCACTTCTCAGAATCTTTAATATGGCCTTTCAATTGAACCAACTAAATTGGGGTAAAAAACTTATTCTATCTTCATTTTCTGCTTTGGTATCATAGCTGAAAACATCCATGGTCAAGGTAGGATGGAATTTCTCAAAAGACCAAAAATAGCTTTTAAAAATAAGCACTTGTAAAAATTTTAAAGTTGATACATTTTAAAACATACTAGAGATAAAGCTATGCCTGGTTTTTATGTTAAGTACTTAGCATATTTGTTGCATGAATTAATTACCTAATTGATATAGCTTCATATTTCTTTAGTATGTGCCTTGAGGATTTTAACTGTAAATACAAAATCTAAAAATATAAAAGTTCATATCAAGAGTTAAGAGTTAGCATCCCACACTGGCAGACATTAAAATGTCAGACCTATAATCCCTTCAGACAAACAGGTTCTATGAGAAGAATAGAGCAGTAAAAGTATTTTTGTTTCCTCCACTGACCTGAATTATGCAACCACTACCTCTTTCATCTCTTTAAAAGGCAGAAATGACTAAGATGAAGTTCAGTTTTACATTACTATTTTTATGTCCCTCTCCACGACTAACTTTTACTTTTTATGAAGATATGTGCATTGCTTGAAGGAATTAACATTTTGGAATAAAATTGGAGACAAGAAAATTCTCTCAGAATTTAGATTGAAATCAATTACTACAATATGTAAAGTGAATGCTTTGAATATTTCAGCAACTTTTCTAGTGAGGCAATTTTGCATTTTAATTACATATTTTTATCTTAATTTGGAGGAAGAAGTAGATGTATCATCCATAAAAAATGTCGCTTTAAGTCATTAATGAAAATTTTCTATATATTAGAATTGCATATTTTAACTCCACTCCTGACTAAAGTTCATATATCATCCACTTACACAGCTTTGATAGAACATCATTCTCCAATCTTTTCATTCCATGACAGATCATTCAAATTTTATGTGTGTAGAATTCAGGAAAGAAAGTGAAGGTTAGTGAATTTCAATGGACTAATGAGTTTCTTTGATTAAATTTTTCTTAAAATAAAATCAACATTGTACATCAACTGTACTTCAATATAAACAAACAAATGAATAAATAAATAAAATTAAGACAATTTCATGTATAGGACAATCTTCAAGAAAACCATGTAATGTTGTCATACTCCAATGTAGTTAGTTGCGCTGAAATGTAAGTTTTTGCTTTCAATCACCCCAAAGCTCTATCCCACGGTTACATCAGCTCTCTCACATTTAGTGATGACCTGGAAAGCAGGTCTGTTCCAAAGGGTTACTGGAAATATTAGACGTAGATGCCAAGTCCCCATGTGGAAGAGCCCTAGCCTTATGCCATGCATCTTTTTTTTTTTAAATGAATAAACTATGTTCAGTAGGAATCTGAGATCAGATTGTTCCATACTGCTGAAACATGTTCTTATTTTATACTGAATCTCCATATTCTCTTCTCTCTTTTATAGAACATCATTTGGGAGGGAAAAATCAATGATGTAGTAGCTGCTTTCTGAAATTATGTGTCTTAGACACGTGGATTGCTTGGGTCATTGCTTTTCTTCACTAGTGGAAAATATAATGAAAACTGCATAATGAAAAGAACAATCCCAATGAGAGCAGGTTAAACTGGTGCAGAATTTTAAACTTGAAATATGAGCTATGGAATAAGTAATAAGTTGTCATCTTTGCAAAATAATAGTTTCTTCATATGGAATACCACCGGATTAAAAATGATTTTTAAAAACTCTTTCTGAGATTACAATCTTCTTTCTCTATATCAAAAGATTTATTTTCATCTTTTTTTAATAGATCTTTATTGAAGTATAATTGCTTCACAATACTGTGTTAGTTTCTGTTGTCCACCAAAGTGAATCAGCCATTGGCATACATATGTCCCCATATCCCCTCCCTCTTGAGCCTCCCTCCCATCCTCCCTATCCCACCCCTCTAAGTCATCGCAAAGCACCGAGCTGATCTCCCTGTGCTATGCGGCTGCTTCCCACTAGCTATTTTACATTTGGTAGTGTATATATGTCGATGCTACTCTCACTTCGCCCCAGCTTCCCCCTCCTACTCCTGTCCTCAAGTCCATTCTCTATGTCTACACCTTTATTCCTGTCCTGCAACTAGGTTCATCCGTACCTTTTTTTTTTTTTTGATTCCATATATATGCGTTAGCATATGGTATTTGTTTTTCTCTTTCTGACTTACTTCATTCTGTATGACAGACTCTAGGTCCATCCACCTCACTACAAATAACTCAATTTCATTTCCTTTTATGGCTGAGTAATATTCCATTGCATATGTGTGCCACATCTTCTTTATCCATTCATCTGTCGATGGACATTTAGGTTGGTTCCATGTCCTGGCTATTGTAAATAGTGCTGCAGTGAACATTGTGGTACATGTCTCATTTTGAATTATGGTTTTCTCAGTGTATATGCCCATTAGTGGGATTGTTGGGTCATATGGTAGTTCTATTTTTAGTTTTTTAAGGAACCTCCATACTGTTTTCCATAGTGGTTGTATCAATTTACATTCCCACCAACAGTGCAGGAGGGTTCCTTTTTCACCACACCCTTTCCAGAATTTATTGTTTCTAGATTTTTTGATAATGGCCACTCTGACTGGCAAGAGGTGATACCTCATTGTAGTTTTGATTTGCATTTCTCTAATAATTAGTGATGTTGAGCATCTTTTCATGTACCTCTTGGCCATCTTTTGCACAGTACAAGAAACCATAAACAAGACAAAAAGACAACCCTCAGAATGGGAGAAAATATTTGAAAATGAAACAACAGACAAAGTATTAATCTCCAAAGTATACAAACAGCTCATGGAACTCAATATCAAAAAAAACAAACAATCCAATTTAAAAATGGGCAGAAGACCTAAATAGACATTTCACCAAGGAAGATATTTTAATCTTTAGTGAAGTTAACATCCCTAATGAATCTAGAGCTAGGACACAGAAATTAAAAGGGCCTGGTATGTTGAACAGGCAAGCAATCCTGGAAAGTGCACCCCTGAGGAAGTATCATTTAGGTATTATTTACATGAGCAAATCCCTGAAGGGAGCTGAGAAAGGAGCAAGTGTATTTGTCAGAGTTTTAGTTAGACTATATATACGTGGAAATGACAAGAATATTGACCATAAACTTGTTAAAGAACACTATCTCAGAACAACTGTAAACTAGGACATGTTTAATAACATAAATACAAGAAGTGACATGATATTCCTATTTCTTCCAAATGAAGGAAATCACCCCTGTATCCAGCCTGAATTGGGAGTTTCTTCTATATTTCCCCACTCCCCCCCCAAAAAAACTTGAATTCATCATCACATTATTACATATAAAACAGAAAGTGAATCAGGCTAAATTCAGAGAACTGTGAGAGAATAAATTTCTGTTGTTTAAGCAATCCAGTTTGTGACACTTTGTTAAGATAGCCCTAGGAAACAAACACAATGTAAGTAATAGCAAATTTTGGTATGAGAGATCTATTATGAGGCTGCTTTGACAATTAACCATTCTGCATCATGCAGATTAGTGGCAGAAGTGAGATTGTCATCAGACCACAAATTATAATGGCCAAAGCATTTTTGGGTATAAAAAAAGAAGGCGGAAGAAAAGCTTAATAAAAATTTGATAATGGAATGTCTCTACATATCCTTTGTATGAAGAGATGATAACCTTGAGGTAAATTACAGAGGACAACCTTACTAATGAAATACAAAAGAAATACACTTCAGCTTAAGGGAATTGGATAAGAGGATGGACAGAAAGGACCAAGCAGAGGGAAAGTCGACTGAAAGTGCTATTCCTGGCCATTACAGAAGCACTGGTGAAAGTTAAACCCCTAAAGGAGGAAACTAGAATAGGAAAGTTGTTTTCTCCACTCCAATGGATTGTTAAGCCAGAAATTAAAAATTAATATCAAAACCTTATAATATGTCAGTGGTTAAATCCTGTATATATGCTTATTAACTAAATAATTAACTGAATAAATCAGTCCATAATATGACTTCCTCAAATATTTATGTATGATCTTTATAGAACACTGAGGCAAGGAAACCCTCGGGGTATTATTATGGATAGACATCGGATATATGTACATCCTAAATGGCTATTTCTTTTTATTTGGTTGCTCAGAGTGGGAAATGCTTGGTTGTTGCCTTAAATGTTTGTAATTTTTAAAAGTTAAAGTAAAAGCTAAATGGATAGTGGGTAAGGTATTACTAATGTAACAATTCATGAATCAATATCTATAAAAGTAAACAAATTATGATGCAAAGTGAATGAAGATTTAGTAAAATGAAACATCAGGTGAATTGACAGATCACACAAAGAGAAATAATTTCATGTTAAAAGAATTTACTGCAGTTATATTTTACTTATTACTAATTAATACTAATCCATTTAATTCTAATAATATTGTAAATTGCAATATGATGAATGGGTTGGTTCTTCTCAGCATTTTAGTAGTAAAATGAATATTATTTTATCATCCTTGTCAGAGACACTTATGAAATTAGAGTTGGAATATGTTGCACCGTATGCTTATTGAACGATTACCAAATAATTGAGTTTATACACAATGGATACCATAATCATACTAAATATAAAGAGAAATGTAAACTGAATAAATGATGAACTATATATCTTATCTCATGCCCGATATTCACCATAGGACTTGATTTTAGGTGTTATTGCTCATGATAATGATGATCTTTCACAAACTGAAAAAGACAATGTATTTATTAGCCATACTCAGATAAGGTTTTTGCAAACAAATGGAGTACAAAAATGATACCCTAATTCTATTATTTTTATTTTGCCGAATGAGAACTTTTGAATACCTAACCTTTCAAGACAGAATGGGTAATTCAGGATCCTATTCAAAGATGGAAATTGTCAATGAGTCATTTATTCATTTAACAAAGAATCCATTTAATCAACAAACCATTTGTGAATAATGCTTGAAAATTAACCAATTTATTTCCCAGCAATTCTTGAAATACTTCAGTATATAAAATCCTTTATAAGGAAGAAATCTAAGTAATGAGATATTCTACACTTACATTTGGGATAAGTAATTTATAATGGCTTTGTTGATTCTGGAGGCTGTCAGTCTAATTTCCAGCAATTATAATACTGTATATATATAATTATTAAAATGTGAGTAAAAGCTGTTTTGCTTTTTAAGTAAAAACCATGATTGTTGCACTACAAATATATCCTGGTAAAAAGCCATTTTGACCTGAGATGAAAAAGTAGAGCTATAAATAATTACCATAGGAGAAAATTCTTAATTTAAGTATACCCATCAAAATTACAACAGCTTACTGACAATTTAGTTTAATTATAATACTTCATGATTAATGTGTGATTGTTCATTCAATAAATCCATATCCATCACTCCATCCATTTCATTACACTCATCAACATAAGTAATATTTTTATTTCTATCTTGCAACTATATATATTACTATCTATAATTTTTAAAATTCAAAATTATTGATTTTTATTTCCAAAATATTTCCCCCCTTTCCTGCGATCAAGATTTCCTGATAAAAGAACAAAATTCAAAATTGTTCTGGCTGGCGTGTACACCAACTCTACCTCAGGAAAAGCAACAATTCCCAAGAGAACTGGGTTGTTCATGGACTTTAGAGCTGACTCAGCTGCATTGCTAAAAGCTGACTCTTGCTCCCTTGCAGCAAAATTAAGGGAACCACTCCTGGGAGTCAGCTCTGGCAGACCTTTCAGCATTACCCCTGGAAAATGTTACCAAAATCAGAAAGACATATAGAGAGCCACGAAAGACATTAAGCCCATCAAAATCCTGAATCTACTTATTTTCTGCAGAACTTTGTTTTTGCATGCAAGAGTTGCAATGCAAATTTTAGCGTGAATGCATATATTTATGTGTATGTAAAAATAAATGTCTCAGGCTTCCCTGCTGGCACAGTGGTTAAGAATCCGCCTGTCAATGCAGGGGACACGGGTTCGAGCCCTGGTCCGGGAAAATCCCACATGCTGTGGAGCAGCTAAGCCCGAGCGCCACAACTACTGAGCCCACGTGCCTAGAGTCCATGCTGCACAACAAGAGAAGCCACCACAATGAGAAGCACGTGCACCACAACAAAGAGTGGCCGCCTTTCACCGCAGCTAGAGAAAGCCTGAGCACAGCAATGAAGACCCAACACAGCCAAAAATAAATGACTAAATAAATTTATTTAAATAAATGAATGTCTCCTTTTATTATTCTTTTTTTTTTATATATCATTTTTTTAAAAATTATTTATTTATTTATTTTTGGCTGTGTTGGGTCTTCGTTTCTGTGTGAGGGCTTTCCCCAGTTGCAGTGAGCGGGGGCCACTCTTCATCGCGGTGCGCGGGCCTCTCACCACCGCGGCCTCTCTTGTTGCGGAGCACGGGCTCCAGACGCGCAGGCTCAGTAGTTGTGGCTCACGGGCCCAGCCGCTCCATGGCATGTGGGACCCTCCCGGACCAGGGCTCGAACCCGTGTCCCCTGCATTGGCAGGCAGACTCTCAACCACTGCGCCACCGGGGAAGCCTATTCTTTTTTTTTTTAATTTAATTTTATTTATTTTTTTATACAGCAGGTTCTTATTAGTTATCCATTTTATACATATTAGTTTATATATATCAATCCCAATCTCCCAATTCATCACACCACCACCACCCGCCCTGCCAGTTTCCCCCCTTGGTGTGTTCTCTACATCTGTGTCTCACTTTCTGCCCTGCAAACTGGTTCATCTGTACCATTTTTCTAGGTTCCACCTGTATACATTAATATACAATATTTGTTTTTCTCTTTCTGACTTACTTCACTCTGTATGACAGTCTGTAGATCCATCCACGTCTCTACAAATGACCCAATTTCGTTCCTTTTTATTGCTGAGTAATATTCCATTGTATATATGTACCACATCTGCTTTATCCATTCATCTGTTGATGGACACTTAGGTTGCTTCCATGACCTGGCTATTGTAAATAGTGCTGCAATGAACACTGGGGTGCATGTATCTTTTTGAATTATGGTTTTCTCTGGGTATATGCCCAGTAATGGGATTGCTGGGTCATATGGTAATTCTATTTTTAGTTTTTTAAGGAACCTCCATATTGCTCTCCATAGTGGCTGTATCAATTTACATTCCCACCAACAGTGCAAGAGGGTTCCCTTTTCTCCACATCCTCTTCAGCATTTGTTGTTTGTAGATTTTCTGATGATGCCCATTCTAACTGGTGTGAGGTGATACCTCATTGTAGTTTTCATTTGCATTTCTCTAATATTAGTGATGTTGAGCAGCTTTTCATGTGCTTCTTGGCCATCTGTATATCTTCTTTGGAGAAATGTCTATTTAGGTCTTCTGCCCATTTTTGGATTGGGTTGTTTGTTTTTTTAATATTGAGCTGCATAAGCTGTTTATATATTTTGGAAATTAATCCTTTGTCCGTTGATTCATTTGCAAATATTTTCTGCCATTCTGAGGGTTGTCTTTTTGTCTTGTTTGTAGTTTCCTTTGCTTTGCAAAAGGTTTTAAGTTTCATTAGGTCCCATTTGTTTAGTTTTGTTTTTACTTCATTAGTCTAGGAGGTGGATCAAAAAAGATCATGCTGTGATTTATGTCAAAGAGTGTTCTTCCTATGTTTTCCTCTAAGAGTTTTAGAGTGTCCGTTCTTATATTTAGGTCTCTAATCCATTTTGAGTTTATTTTTGTGTATGGTGCTGGGAGTGTTCTAATTTCAATATTTTACATGTAGCTGTCCAGTTTTCCCAGCACCACTTGTTGAAGAGACTGTCTTTTCTCCATTGTATAGCCTTGCCTCCTTTGTCATAGATTAGTTTACCATAGGTGCGTGGGTTTGTCTCTGGGCTTTCTATCCTGTTCCATTGATCTATATTTCTGTTTTTGTGCCAGTACCATACTGTCTTGATTACTGTAGCTTTGTAGTATAGTCTGAAGTAAGGGAGTCTGATTTCTCCAGCTCCTTTTTTTTCCTCAAGACCGCTTTGGCTATTTGGGGTCTTTTGTGTCTCCATACAAATTTTAAGATTTTTTGTTCTAGTTCTGTAAAAAATGGCATTGGTAAATTGATAGGGATTGCATGGAATCTGTAGATTGCTTTGGGTCGTATAGTCATTTTCACAGTATTGATTCTTCCAATCCAAGAACATGGTATATCTCTCCATCTGTTGGTATCATCTTTAATTTCTTTCATCAGTGTCTTATAGTTTTCTGCATACAGGTCTTTTGTCTCCCTAGGTAGGTTTATTATTAGATATTTTATTCTTTTTGTTGTAATGGTAAATGGGAGTGTTTCCTTAATTTCTCTTTGAGATTTTTCATCATTAGTATATAGGAAAGCAAGAGATTTCTGTGCATTAATTTTGTATCCTGCAACTTTACCAAATTCATTGATTAGTTCTAGTAGTTTTCTAGTGGCATCTTTAGGATTCTCTATGTATAGTACCATGTCATCTGCAAACAGTGACAGTTTTACTTCTTCTTTTCTAGTTTGTATTCCTTTTATTTCTTTTTCTTCTCTGATTGCTGTGGCTAGGACTTCCAAAACTATGTTGAATAATAGTGGCAAAAGTAGACATCCTTGTCTTGTTCCTGATCTTAGAGGAAATGGTTTCAGTTTTTCACCATTGAGAATGATGTTTGCTGTGGGTTTGTCGTATATGGCCTTTATTATGTTGAGATAGGTTCCCTCTTTGCCCACTATCTAGAGAGTTTTTATCATAAATCGGTGTTGAATTTTGCCAAAAGCTTTTTCTGCATCCACTGAGATGATCATATGGTTTTTATTCTTCAATTTGTTAATATAGTGTATCACATTGATTGATTTGCATTTATTGAAGAATCCTTGCACCCCTGCGATAAATCCCACTTGATCATGGTGTATGATCCTTTTAATGTGTTGTTGGATTCTGTTTGCTAGTATCTTGTTGAGGATTTTTGCATCTATATTCATCAGTGATATTGTTCTGTAATTTTCTTTTTTTGTAGTATCTTTTTGTCTGGTTTTGGTATAAGGGTGATGGTGACTTCATAGAATTGAGTTTGGGAGTGTTCCTTCCTCTGCAATTTTTTGGAAGAGTTTGAGAAGGATGGGTGTTAGCTCTTCTCTAAATGTTTGATAGAATTCACCTGTGAAGCCA
The DNA here is from genome assembly GCF_028564815.1 of Eubalaena glacialis. Taxonomy (NCBI): domain Eukaryota; kingdom Metazoa; phylum Chordata; class Mammalia; order Artiodactyla; family Balaenidae; genus Eubalaena; species Eubalaena glacialis. The sequence continues at coordinate 35,498,139 of NC_083726.1, read as the reverse complement.
TGTGGTCCTGGACTTTTGTTTGTTGGAAGATTTTTAATCACAGTTTCCATTTCATTACTTATGATTGGTGTGTTCATATTTTCTATTTCTTCCTGGTTCAGTCTTGGAAGGTTATACCTTTCTAAGAATTTGTCCATTTCTTCCAGGTTGTCCATTTTATTGGCATAGAGTTGCTTGTAGTAGTCTCTTAGGATGCTTTGTATTTCTGCGGTGTCTGTTGTAACTTCTCCTTTTTCATTTCTAATTTTTTTGAGTCCTCTCCCTCTTTTTCTTGATGAGTCTGGCTAAAGGTTTATCAATTTTGTTTATCTTCTCAGAGAACCAGCTTTTAGTTTTATTGATCTTTGCTATTGTTTTCTTTGTTTCTATTTCATTTATTTGTGCTCTGATCCTTATGATTTCTTTCCTTCTACTAACTTTGAGTTTTGTTTGTTTTTCTTTCTCTAGATATTTTAGGTGTAAGGTTAGATTGTTTATTTGAGATTTGTTTTGTTTCTTGAGGTACGCTTGTATTGCTATAAACTTCCCTCTTAGAACTGCTTTTGCTGCATCCCATAGGTTTTGGATCATCGTGTTTTTGTTGTTATTTGCCTCTAAGTATTTTCTGATTTCCTCTTTGATTTCTTCAGTGATCTCTTGGTTATTTAGTAACATATTGTTTAACATCCATATGTTTTTGTTTTTTATGTTTTTTTCCCTGTAATTGATTTCTAATCTCATAACGTTGTGGTCAGAAAAGATGCTTGATATGATTCTAATTTTCTTAAATTTACTAAGGCTTGATTTGTGACCCAAGAAGTAATTTATCCTGGAGAATGTTCCGTGCGCACTTGAGAAGAAAGTGTAATCTGCTGTTTTTGGATGGAATGTCCTATAAATATCAATTAAACCTATCTGGTCTATTGTATCATTTAAAGCTTGTGTTTCCTTATTAATTTTCTGTTTGGATGGTCTGTCCATTGGTGTAAGTGAAGTGTTAAAGTCCCCCACTATTGTTGTGTTAGTGTCGATTTCCTCTTTTATAGCTGTTAGCAGTTGCCTTATGTATTGAGGTGCTCCTATCTTGGGTGCATATATATTTATAATTGTTATATCTTCTCGGAATGATCCCTTGATCATTATGTAGTGTCCTTCCTTGTCTCTTGTAACATTCTTTATTTTAAAGTCTATTTTATCTGATATGAGTATTGCTACTCCAGCTTTCTTTTGATTTCCATTTGCATGGAATATCTTTTTCCATCCCCTCACTTTCAGTCTGTATGTGTCTCTAGGTCTCTTGTAGACCGCATATATATGGGTCTTGTTTTGTATCCATTCAGCGAGCCTGTGTCTTTTGGTTGGAGCATTTAATCCATTCACATTAAGGTAGTTATCGATGTGTATGTTCCTATTACCATTTTCTTAATAGTTTTGGGTTTGTTTTTTTAGGTCGTTTTCTTCTCTTGTGTTTCCCACTTAGAGAAGTTCCTTTAGCATTTGTTCTGGAGCTGGTTTGGAGGTGCTGAATTCTCTTAGCTTTTGCTGTCTGTAAAGCTTTTGATTTCTCTGTCCAATCTGAATGAGATCCTTGCCGGGTAGAGTAATCTTGGTTGTAGGTTCTTCCCTTTCATCACTTTAAATATGTCATGTTACTCCCTTCTGGCTTGTAGAGTTTCTGCTAAGAAATCAGCTGTTAAGCTTACGGGAGTTCCCTTGTATGTTATTTGCCATTTTTCCCTTGTTTCTTTCAATAATTTTTCTTTGTCTTTAATTTTTGTCAGTTTGATTACTATGTGTCTCAGCATGTTTCTCCTTGGTTTATCCTGCCTGGGACTCTCTGCGGTTTCTGGACTCGGGTGGCTATTTCCTTTTCCGTGTTAGGGAAGTTTTCAACTATAGTCTTCTCAAATATTTTCTCGGGTCCTTTCTCTCTCTCTTCTCCTTCTGGGACCCCTATAATGCAAATGTTGTTGCATTTAATGTTGTCCCAGAGGTCTCTTAGGCTGCCTTCATTTCTTTTCCTTCTTTTTTCTTTACTCTGTTCCGGGGCAGTGAATTCCACCATTCTGTCTTCCAGGTCACTTATCTGTTCTTCTGCCTCATTTATTCTGCTATTGATTCCTTCTAGTGTAGTTTTCATTTCAGTTATTGTATTGTTCATCTCTGTTTGTTCTTTAATTCTCCTGGTGTTTGTTCTTTAATTCTTCTAGGTCTTTGTTAAACATTTCTTGCATCTTCTCGGTCTTTGCCTCCATTCTTTTTCCGAGGTCCTGGATCAACTTCGCTATCATTATTCTGAATTCTTTTTCTGGAAGGTTTCCCCTCTCCACTTCATTTAGTTGTTTTTCTGGGGTTTTATCTTGTTCCTTCATCTGGTACATAGCCCTCTGTCTTTTCATCTTGTGTATCTTTCTGTGAATGTGGTTTTTGTTCTACAGGCTGCAGGACTGTAGTTCTTCTTGCTTCTGCTGTCTGCCCTCTCTCCTTTTATTATTCTTGTACAGTCTGCCATTGTAATATTCATAATAGTTGTGAAAACCGTGTGCAGTTTACCAGAAAGAAACAACAATGCCTAAAGAGCTTCTCAAGGTAAATCTTATTGATGTTCTGGCAGAGTATATATAAGACATTATTTAGGGATTTTAACATCTTTTCTTACCCACTTTAGAAAGGCTGACAATCGTTTAGTTGTGGAATTGAATACCTTTGTCAGGGGCTGGAATATGCACTCAGCTGATACATGGATATAAACATGCGATCCCCGTTCCCAAGTCCAGAGTGGAAACGTACTTATATGAGTTGCCATTTACAACATTTAATGATAAATCCTGAGGAGCGGGGGACAGACAATGTGCACTGGCAACAGTGTCAGCTTAGTGGAATAGAAAACACCTGAGCTCACTTTTAATAAAGGAATGGTAATTTGCTAAGAAAATAAGGAAAAAGAGTTCCCTAGCAGGAAGAACTGTAAGAGCAATGATAAAAAGACCAGGGTATGTGTGGCATATTTGAGAGGTAAAAACTATTTAGTGTTCCTGAAGTATAAACAGAACATTTGTAGAGTCAAGATAGAAAGCAGGATAAGAAAAGCAGTCCTTAAACTTAAGTGGTCCTGAATCTCTGCCAAGCAATTTAATTTTGTGGGTAATGGGGAGTCATTAAGGAATTTTGAAAAGTGTGGAACTGGAAGTAGAAACCAATCCTCGGCTGACAAAAGTCCAGGGAAGAGGAGCACAAGGCAGATAAAACAAGGTAACAGAGGAAGGTTAAAGAAATAAAGCTTTCATTTATTATTTAAGCAACTGCATGAGAAGATTTACAAGGATGGACAAGTCTGCATGATTTTCAAGTTTCTAGCTTGTGATAGTAGGAGAATTGTATGCTATTTTGTTACATAGAATATAATAGATTCAAAGAAAGTCAGTGTATTTAGTTTTGAGGTAACTGATGGACCTGACAAAATTTCCAGAAGAGGCTTAGACAAAAAGTAATGTTGGCTCTTAGGAGAGGAAAGAGATATTGACTGCAAATAAAGTTGTTGGTGTATATGTAGCAATTAATGCCACAGGGTTAAATTCACTAATAATTTGTCTCATCAATAAGTATTCATATATATCACAAGGTTATTAACTTTATATATTACAAAATGTATAACGAATGTGAAAATAAAACGTAAATCAACACCAAAATCAATTTTACAATACAACCTCTATTCATTTATCATGCATCTAACCCATGATGTCTCATATACTGTCCATTTCTCAACACATATGAAGTCAGAAATATTTAACACATCATTTAAGCACTTTTCAGACTTACAGTAATTCATATAGAACATAAATATCTAATTACAATGAACAAAATCTGACTCTTTCTGTAAACCACAAAGAGATGTTTTTGACCTGCACATCAGTTTTTAGGGAGCTATTATAATGTTCCTAACAAATAACATTATGGTCTTGCAGTAATGCAGTGACATGGATATAGAAAAAAGAGCTCAGACTAAAAGCACTTCTGTGTTTAAGAAAGAAGTTAGAAGTTAATTGAATACAATAGTGGCCAACAATTAATTTTTATTTAACACCTGCTAGTCACCATTCTAAGCACTTTACATGTGTTGACTCATTTAATCCTCACTACAATCCTATGAGAGAAATACTATTATTGCTTCCATTTTATGGATAAAAAACTGAAGTAAAAAAAGGAATCAAATTTAGGCCAGAATTTATACTATAGTAAACACCTTTTAAAGACTGGCAGTCTGGGTTCAAATACATGCTGTAATCTTCTACACTAGATTTGTGGTCATTCCTAGCCTTTTGATATACTCTACTACATTCCATGAAGTAGTATCATACATATTTATAATAATAACTTTATCACAAATGAAAAAGCTTAATCCGTTCATGAATCCAAATTGGTAAACCTACACAGAGGTGGTCAAGAAGTATGTATTTTTTATTCTGTCATGTGAATGTAAGCTCAATAAAGATAGGTAGAGATTTTTGCTTATAACCCTGTCATATCCACAGCACCTAGAACTAAAGCACTTAGTGAGCACTTAAAAAATATCTTTAAATTAACAAATGAATAAACAAATTAATTAAGCCATAATGGTCTAAAATATGGGAGAATAGTCTATTTTAATTGAAGAATATATATTGGCAAACACAAGGCTTTTCCTTTAAGAGATTACTGCATAGAAAATTTGTTTAATATTGACAAGTGGTTAGAGAAAAAATAATACAATTTATTTGCAGTATGCCCAAATACTAATGAAAGACACTGACATAATTTTAATATAGGGGTTTGATTTCCAACTCCTCTTTAAAAATAACACTTTGTGATTGGTATGACTATACATATTTTTGAAGAAAATATGTACAGTAAAAGAAGATATAAATACAAATTTGAAAAGAACTTATAATGCATCATCCAGGGATAACCACTGTTAAACATTCAGGGTCTGAATATCTAATATCCACTCTATGAATGTGATTAAATTTCAATTAAAAAATTAGACTTAAACTATGTATATTGTTTTATTATCTTCTTTCTTCTCTTAAGAGTGTACCGTCAGAATTTCCACATGCCATTAAATATTATTTGAAAACTTAGTTTTAGGGATACATAGCATTCCATTTTCTGAATATATCACAATAAATCTGAATTTTGTGATTCCTAGTACAGTAAGTCTCCTACATATGAACCTTCAAGCTGCAAACTTTCAAAGATGCAAACGTGTGTTCGCATGTCCAATCACGTAAGTTAGTTCACGTGTCTGGCGTACGTTGTCACGTGCGTACTTCCTCTACAAGTGGTTGTACTTTTGTGTACTTTACTGTACAGTACTGTATAGAGTATAGTAGTACAGTATCTTTATTTCAAGCCCAGGATGTCCAGAAGCAAGAGTAAAAGCAGTGGTGCTGTAGCTGGTACTGCTAAGAAGCGCCAGGAATTGGAGGCCCAGAGAAAGGACGAAGAAAGACAAGAGGAAGAACTAACTGAAAAACTGAAGAGATTTATGACGCAGGAAAGGGAAAAGGGATTTTCTTTATTTGAGGAGACACTGTTAGTTTTTGAGGCACAGGACCCAAACGTAGAAAGGTACACGAAGGTTGCAGCAGCCGTTCAGAATGCAATCCAGTGTTATTGTGTCATCTATGACTAGAGAAAAAGAGCTACTACCCAGACATCACTGGATCATTTTCTCAAGAGGGTAGATAGAATTGAATCCAGCAAGGAACCAGAACCTGTGCCATCAACGTCAGGCGTGAGTGAAATTGCAGCTTGCCCTCTGTCTCCTATTGTGATGATCCTTCAGCTCTACCATCTCCCACCTCCTCTCCCTCCTCCAGTCAGTAACTCTTCTTGCCTGTTCACTCGATGCCAGCCCCTGTATGCCAGCTGTTGTACTGTACTACTGTACTTTTCAAGGTACTGTACTGTAAGATTAAAAATGTTTTCTTTATTTTTTGTGTTTGTTTTTTATGTATTATTTGTGTGAAACGTATTATAAACCTATTACAGTATAGTACTATATAGCTGACTGTGTTAGTTGAGTACCTAGGCTAATTTTGTTGGACTTACGAACAAACGACTTGCGAAAGCACTCTCGGAACGGAACTCATTCCTATGTAGGGGACTTACTGTATTTCATTTTACTGATTTCTGTAAATAACACTGTGTAGACATTCTTACATGTAAATACTTGAGCACATCTCTAATTATATTTAAGAATAAATTAGGAAAGCTTAAATTTAAGAGGTCAGAGTTGGTTTAATGATTGTTAGAGCTTTAAGAATGCTAAGTTATAATGGAAAATGATACATTTGTGTATAATATTTATCTATTAAGTAAAAACTGGCTTGCATTATTTTATATAAATATCATCGGGTATAATCTTTAAGCCTTCTTTATTTCTTTCATTATTTAGTATTTATAGAGAAGTCTACTACGGATCAAGCAAATTGCTGGTCATAAGATATAAAATTAAATGGCAATTATGTGATAGGTTTTCATGTATTTATTGTCTTCATCTATGCATGCTTAAAATCGAGAAACTATTGATTTATGGAAGTGTTTGAAATAAAATTGGATCATTATTAAAAAGAATAAATTTCTAGATTTGGAATCTATCATTATTTTTCAGTTGAAATGACTATCAACTCACTAATCATTAAATGTAGATTTCAGTGTCATATAGAATTGCCTGTTTCCCTCAAATGTTCTCTAATTTAATATGTTTTCCTTTAATCAGTAAAACAATTACAGGCTTTATTGGCACAACTTAGAGTAATAAGCATTAACACAATAAAAGTTAAGTAAATAGAAGTTAATGGTTATGATCAAATATTATTCACTAAGAGTAATAAACCTCTGCCTAGAGGTTTAAATTCTCTTTCATAACTGTTTGTTTACATTTATTTTAATTTTATAGTGTTAAATTAATTTAGACATGATTTTTGATCCAAAATCAAATTTTGCAACTAGACAAGCTTGCAAAATCAAGAGATCTTAAATCACAAATCTATGAAAAGCCTGATAGCTTCCCAAGTAGATGGCGGAGATGACAATTTTAAAGAGAACCTACAAGAATAAACCCACTTATAAATTCTCATGTAAAATTCAACTGAATATTAACATCTTCACATTCCTTAAATTTAAAAGCAACACTTTTATTCACATTTTTACCCTAGAAATCATGGTAAAATCAGACAAGATTTCATCTCAGGAAATATTGTATTCACTGTAGGCACACATGCTTTTTTTTTTTTTAACCTTTTATTTATTTATTTATTTATGGCTGTGTTGGGTCTTCGTTTCTGTGCGAGGGCCTTCTCTAGTTGTGGCAAGTGGGGGCCACTCTTCATCGCGGTGCGCGGGTCTCTCATTATTGCAACCTCTCTTGTTGTGGAGCACAGGCTCCAGATGCGCAGGCTCGGTAGTTGTGGCTCACGGGCCTAGTTGCTCCGTGGCATGTGGGATCTTCCCAGACCAGGGCTCGAACCCGTGACCCCTGCATTGGCAGGCAGATTCTCAACCACTGCGCCACCAACATGCTTTTATATTAGGAGCAGAGAGCAGAGATTTTTTTGCATGGTAGGAAAATTAAAGTCTGTTCTGTAACACTCAACTGATATCTAACATATTATTTTCTATTCCATTTGCCTGGTTTCTTATCTCTTTAGGTGTATGGAGCATTTTGAGAACTACTTATATAAATAATTTAATATTGACCCCTAAGTCATCTACCATTGACCACTTTTATCAGATATGTACATGGCTCAGTGTAAATGATTAACCCTCACATATGTCGGCATAAAATAGCCTTTTAAAACTTTTTGTATTGAAACTATGAGAACTGAGGACGTTTGTAGCAAGGACAGAAAAGGGGAAAAATGAGTACTTTAAGAAAAAACACATAATAAACCTGAATCAAAAGGTTAGTCAAATTAAATAATTATTTCAAAGAAAATAGAAACAATAAAAACATCACTACTTTGTATTCCTGGTAAACTATCCATTCAATGTTACTATTATTTCTGAATTCTACAGAAGTTTCCAAAGTGTGCTCTACAGACTATTAAAGCAGATATGTAGCTGTTAATATTTTAAAACAAAAACCAAGGAGAGACAATCAAAGTTCTGTAGCCAAATAATTTGTGGAAAGTTGGTTAAACGGAACTGTATACTTTTAATTGTTGTTTTGGTTCTATAGTTTCTTTTCTTATAGTTAATATGTTTATGGGTACTGTAAATTCTTAGGATATTTGTGTCATTTATTTACTGATATATAACAAACCACCCCAAAGCTTTGAATCTATGAATTTTTGAGCAGCTCTGCTGACCTGGACCAGGCTCCACTGACCTCTGTGTTCTCTCATACTTCTCTCATCAGCAAGCAGGTCAGGTAGGGATGGTCTACTGTCCTCAGCTGGGGCAACTTTACTCTGCTTCACATGGTCTTTCATCTTCCAATAGGCTAGCCTGAGCTTGCTCTCCTAGCAGAGGCAGAGTGCAAAAGAGAGAATGGAAGCATGCCAAATCTCCTGAACCTACAATTAAAAATGGCAAACATCACTTTCCCTGTATTCTATGGGCCGAAGCAAGTCACAGGTGCAGCACAAATTTAAGGGGTAGAGAAATAGATTCCACCTTTTGATAAAAACACCTCTTGGTAAGAGTTATACTGCAAAAGATATGTACAAAGAGAGAAATGGAATATGGGGAATAATACTGTAACCAATGTACTGTACACTTTGGGGAACCCCTTTTTTTTTCACATAATGTCTTTCAAGATTGAATTTGTAGCTCATATCTCATAAATGCTAACATATAAGGATTTTATAATCCACCTTATTCAATAAATATTAATTGAGCACTGAGTCCAATTAGCAACTAAATTTTTGGTACACAAGGTGAGTTGAGAGCATGTTCTCTATCTTCAAGATAATTCAGGGACTTCCCTGGTGGTCCGGTAGCTAAGACTCTGCGCTCCCAGGGCAGGGGGCCTGGGTTTGATCCCTGCTCAGAGAACTAGATCCCACATGCTGCAACTAAAGATCCCGCGTGCCACAACTAAGACCCAGCACAGCCAAATATATATATATAAATATATATATATAAATATATATATAAAAGATAATTCAGTGCAGCTTTCAGTGGTTGCCCATGTAAGTGAAGCAAACTGTTGCATTGGTGTTTTCCAGTAAACTACACTTAGTGTTATTTACATACCTGTATTCCTCTTCAGTGCTGAAGCTTGGCCATGTAATTTGCATATCAATGGGACATTAGTAAGTGTGATGAAAGCAGAGGCTTGATAAGTGCTAGCAAAGAGGTTTGTCCTCTTGAAATATTACCTCTTGAGCCTCAGAGACCACTATCTATCAGAAAACTCAACCTAGTCACATGGAAAAGCTAATGCAGAAGAACCAAGAAATTGAATGGATATCCAGATCCAAGACCCCAGATATATGGTCCCAGTCAATGTACTTTAATCAGCTCCAGCCATTCAAGCCACAACATTTTAGGCTACAGTCATTATGGAACTGATACCAGCTGTCTCTGCTTTCCTTGCCTGAAATTCTGACCCTAAATTCTAAATTCTTAGCAGAATTATGAACAAATGAAGTGTTTCTTATATTAATATACTAAGTTTGGGGTGATATGCTATGTACCAATAGATAACTGTGAGAGAAATTGATACCAGAAGAGTAGTGCTGCTGTAACAAAAACCTAAATGCAATATTGGCCTTGGGACTTGAAAGCAGGCAAAGGTTTACATGTACATGGCATTTCTTATGGAAAACAAAGATAGACTCAGATGGAAGGAAAAAACCCAGAGACAACAACTCTATGGAAAAGAACTAGCCTATAATCAAGGACCACGTCCTGTCTCCCAAAAAAGGATACCTGACTATATGGAGCTGCTTGGATTTTAGAATTGTTATGGACCAGTGACTGCTGTGTGCTATACTTTATTAATAGGAATGTGTGCTTCAGTTTTCCTATTATTATCTCATCATTAAATAGTGGGTATGTAAAGGCAGAAAACTTCCCTTTTTAGCTCACAGATTTCTGGATTAAGAGGAGTCATACCTGAGCAGTTGCATCCAAAGAACTATGTCTAAAGATCCTCATTTGTACCTGAACCTGATTCAAATGACAAGAGCCTAACTAAGCCTGATACCATAAGGAAATATGATGTTGAGGATCTTGGGAAGAGGGAAGTGTACTTTGCATATGGAAGGGCTGTGAATTATTAGACATCAAAGGATGGACTGAGGTAAACAGTTGCATCAGTTGCTGCCGCAAACCCATACCTTTCAATATTCACATCCTTATATAGTCTCCTCTTATTCCAGCTGACTCTGGAATCAGCTGTGTATCTTGCTTTGGCCAATGGGACATTAGAAATACACTTGATAGGCACCAACACATTGGTTCAGTCCTCATGTAATGCACCCTCTTTGGACTCTGAGACCACCTTTTTATGAGAAAGTACAAGCTAGCTACATGGAGAGATCGCATGCAGGAGAACTGAAGAACCCAGTTAGTCACTAAGACTGAATCTCCAGACATCCAGCCTCAACTGAGCTATGGTGGTCAGCTCCCACCTGTTCAAGGCAGCCCACGTGAGATCCCAACATCATGGAACAAGATGAGTTACTTCCACTGTTCCCTGCTCAATTTCTGAATCATGGTAGAATCATGGTCCAAGATGTTACTGTAAGTCACTAAGTTTTGGAATTGTTATGGAGAAATAGATAACTGAAACAACAGAGTATGCTGCAGGTTGGTAGAAGAGTGAACATCATTGAGGAATCAGATGAATCAACAAGTATCAGCAGGTATAACAGAAATATTATATAATGAAGAGTGTGGCTGCCTCACAGAGACGATAGATAGATGATAGATAGATAGATAATAGATAGATAGCCAGCCATTGGTCTCTTCCTTTTATTGAGATAATTGGATAATTGAAACATAGCTCTATGACTTAGAGATTAAACTGTTCAAGCGCACATAACCCACCAAGTCCTTTCACATTATATTGTAAAATTTAATCACATTCTTACTTGATTAGCATAGGCTTTATAAAATCTAGACAGTCATATTATAAGCAAGTTACATATGCCTACTTTCATTTTAATTAGGTTTACGATCCTAAAGCAATTTAATGAAAACTGGCAAATAAAGGGAGATGGTCTTATTCCAAAGAAGTAGATGTAAAGAGAGACTACACAAGAAAGAAAATTTTCCTAAAGAATTCTTTATTAAGAATATCTGGAGGGGAGGGGCAAGATGGCGGAAGAGTAAGACGCGGAGATTACCTTCCTCCCCACAGATACATGAGAAATACATCTACACGTGGAACTGCTCCTACAGAACACCCACTGAACGCTGGCAGAAGACGTCAGACCTCCCAAAAGGCAAGAAAATCCCCACGTACTTGGGTAGGGCAAAAGAAAAAAGAAATAACAGAGACAAAAGAATAGGGACGGGACCTGCACCAGTGGGAGGGAGCTGTGAAGGAGGAAAGGTTTCCACACACTAGGAAGCCCCTTCGTGGGCAGAGACTGCGGCTAGCAGAGGGGGGAAGTTTCGGAGCCACGGAGGAGAGCGCAGCCACATTGGTGCGGAGGGCAAAGCGGAGATTCCCGCACAGAGGAGCGGTGCCGACCAGCACTCACCAGCCCGAGAGGCTTGTCTGCTCAGCCGCCGGGGCGGGCGGGGCCTGGGAGCTGGGGCTCGGGCTTCGGTGCTAGCCGGGAGGGAGTCCGGGAAAAAGACTGCAGCTGCCAAAGAGGCAAGAGAATTTTTCTTGCCTCTTTGTTTCGCGGCGCGCAAGGAGAGGGGATTCAGAGCGCCGCCTAAACGAGCTCCAGAGACGGGCGCGAGCCGCGGTTATCAGCGCGGATCCCACAGCAACAGGGGCGCAGAGGGAAAAACGGAGAGATTCCCGCACAGAGGCTCGGCGCCGAGAAGCACTCACCAGCCCGAGAGGCTTGTCTGCTCACCCGCCGGGGCGGGCGGGGGCTGGGAGCTGAGGCGCGGGCTTCGGTCGGATCCCAGGGAGAGGACTGGGGTTGGCTGCGTGAACACAGCCTGAAGGGTCTAGCGCACCACAACTAGCCGGGAGGGTGCACGAGAAGAAGTCTGCAGCTGCCGAAGAGGCAGGAGACTTTTTCTTGCCTCTTTGTTTCGCGGCGTGCAAGGAGAGGGGATTCAGAGCGCCACTTAAACGAACTCCAGAGACGGGCGCGAGCCGCGGCTATCAGCGCGGACCCCAGAGACGGGCATGAGACGCTAAGGCTGCTGCTGCCGCCACCAAACAGCCTGTGGGCGAGCACAGGTCATTCTCCACACCGCCCCTCCCGGGAGCCTGTGCAGCCCGCCACGGCCAGGCTCCCGTGATCCGGGGACAACTTCCCCGGGAGAGCGCACGGCGCGCCTCAGGCTGCTGCAACGTCACGCCGGCTTCTGCTGCCGCAGGCTCGCCCCGCCTCCTCGATACCGCTCCCTCCCCCCGGCCTGACTGAGCCAGAGCCCCCGAATCAGCTGCTCCTTTAACCCCGTTCTGTCTGGGCGGGGAACAGACGCCCTCAGGGGACCTACATGCAGAGGCGGGTCCAAATCCAAAGCTGAACCCCGGGAGCTGTACGAACAAAGAAGAGAAAGGGAAATCTCTCCCAGCAGCCTCAGGAGCAGCGGATTAAAGCTCCTCAAACAACTTGATGTGCCTGCATCTGTTGAATACCTGAATAGACAACGAATCATCCCAAATTTAGGAGATGGACTTTGGGAGCAGGATATATTAACTTTTCCCCTTTTCCTTTTTTTTGTGAGTGTAGATGTGTATGCTTCTGGGTGAGATTTTGTCTGTATAGCTTTGCTCTCACCGTTAGTCCTAGGGTTAGGTCCGTCCGTTTTTTTTTTTTTTTTTTTTTGGCTTAAAAATTTTTTTTTTTCCCTAATAAATGTTTTCTTAATAATTTTTTCCTTATTTTCTATTTTTAAAAAAATTTTTAATAAGTTTTTTCATATTTTTTATTTTAAAAAATTAAAAAATTTTTTTTCTTAATAAATTTTTTCTAAATAATTTTTTTCTTATTTTCAGTATAAAAAATTAATAAATCTATTTTTAAAAATTAAAAAAAAATTTTTTTTTCTTAATAAATTTACTCTTAATAATTTTTTTTCTTATTTTTTATTATAATTGCTTTATTTTATTTTATTTTATCCTCTTTTTTTCTTTCTTTCCATTTTTTCTCCCTTTTATTCTGAGCCGTGTGGATGAAAGGCTCTTGGTGCTCCAGCCAGGCATCAGGGCTGTGCCTCTGAGGTGGGAGAGCCAACTTCAGGACACTGGTCCACAAGAGACCTCCCAGCTCCACGTAATACCAAATGGCAAAAATCTCTCACAGATCTCCATCTCAACATCAAGACCCAGCTTCACTCAACGACCAGCAAGCTACAGTGCTGGACACCCTATGCCAAACAACTAGCAAGAGAGGAACACAGCCCCATCCATTAACAGAGAGGCTGCCTAAAATCATAATAAGGCCACAGACACCCCAAAACACACCACCAGACGTGGACGAGCCCACCAGAAAGACAACATCCAGCCTCATCCACCAGAACACAGGCACTAGTTCCCTCCACCAGGAAACCTACACAACCCACTGAACCAACCTTAGCCACTGGGGACAGATACCAAAAACAACGGGAACTACGAACCTGCAGCCTGTGAAAAGGAGACCCCAAACACAGTAAGATAAGCAAAATGAGAAGACAGAAAAACACACAGCAGATGAAGGAGCAGGGTCAAAACACACCAGACCTAACAAATGAAGAGGAAATAGGTAGTCTACCTGAAAAAGAATTCAGAATAATGATAGTAAGGATGATCCAAAGTCTTGGAAATAGAATAGACAAAATGCAAGAAACATTTAACAAGGACGTAGAAGAACTAAAGAGGAACCAAGAAACGATGACAAGCACAATAAATGAAATTAAAAATACTCTAGATGGGATCAATAGCAGAATAACTGAGGCAGAAGAACGGATAAGTGACCTGGAAGATAAAATGGTGGAAATAACTACTGCAGACCAGAATAAAGAAAAAAGAATGAAAAGAACTGAGGACAGTCTCAGAGACCTCTGGGACAACATTAAACGCACCAACATTCGAATTATAGGGGTCCCAGAAGAAGAAGAGAAAAAGAAAGGGACTGAGAAAATATTTGAAGAGATTATAGTTGAAAACTTCCCTAATATGGGAAAGGAAATAGTTAATCAAGTCCTGGAAGCACAGAGAGTCCCATACAGGATAAATCCAAGGAGAAACACACCAAGACACATATTAATCAAACTATCAAAAATTAAATATAAAGAAAACATATTAAAAGCAGCAAGGGAAAAACAACAGATAACACACAAGGGCATCCCCATAAGGTTAACAGCTGATCTTTCAGCAGAAACGCTGCAAGCCAGAAGGGAGTGGCAGGATATACTTAAAGTGATGAAGGAGAAAAACCTACAACCAAGATTACTCTACCCAGCAAGGATCTCATTCAGATTTGATGGAGAAATTAAAACCTTTACAGACAAGCAAAAGCTGAGAGAGTTCAGCACCACCAAACCAGCTTTACAACAAATGCTAAAGGAACTTCTCTAGGCAAGAAACACAAGAGAAGGAAAACACCTACAATAACAAACCCAAAACATTTAAGAAAATGGGAATAGGAACATACATATCGATAATTACCTTAAATGTAAATGGATTAAATGCTCCCACCAAAAGACACAGACTGGCTGAATGGATACAAAAACAAGACCCATATATATGCTGTCTACAAGAGACCCACTTCAGACCTAGAGACACATACAGACTGAAAGTGAGGGGATGGAAAAAGATATTCCATGCAAATGGAAATCAAAAGAAAGCTGGAGTAGCAATTCTCATATCAGACAAAATAGACTTTAAAATAAAGACAATTACAAGAGACAAAGACGGACACTATATAATGATCAAGGGATCGATCCAAGAGGAAGGTATAACAATTGTAAATATTTATGCACCCAACATAGGAGCACCTCAATACATAAGGCAAATACTAACAGCCATAAAAGGGGAAATCGACAGTAACACAATCATAGTAGGGGACTTTAACACCCCACTTTCACCAATGGACAGATCATCCAAAATGAAAATAAATAAGGAAACACAAGCTTTAAATGACACATTAAACAAGATGGACTTAATTGATATTTATAGGACATTCCACCCAAAAACAACAGAATACACATTTTTCTCAAGTGCTCGTGGAACATTCTCCAGGATAGATCATATCTTGGGTCACAAATCAAGCCTTGGTAAATTTAAAAAAATTGAAATCGTATCAAGTATCTTTTCCGACCACAACGCTATGAGACTAGATATCAATTACAGGAAAAGATCTGTAAAAAATACAAACACATGGAGGCTACTCAATACACTACTTAATAACGAAGTGATCACTGAAGAAATCAAAGGGGAAATAAAAAAATACCTAGAAACAAATGACAATGGAGACACGACGATCCAAAACCTATGGGATGCAGCAAAAGCAGTTCTAAGAGGGAAGTTTATAGCAATACAAGCCTACATCAAGAAACAGGAAACATCTCGAATAAACAACCTAACCTTGCACCTAAAGCAATTAGAGAAAGAAGAACAAAAAAACCCCAAAGCTAGCAGAAGGAAAGAAATCATAAAGATCAGATCAGAAATAAATGAAAAAGAAATGAAGGAAACAATAGCAAAAATCAATGAAACTAAAAGCTGGTTCTTTGAGAAGATAAACAAAATTGATAAACCATTAGCCAGACTCATCAAGAGAAAAAAGGAGAAGACTCAAATTAATAGAATTAGAAATGAAAAAGGAGAAGTAACCACTGACACTGCAGAAATACAAACGATCATAAGAGATTACTACAAGCAACTCTATGCTAATAAAATGGACAACCTGGAAGAAATGGACAGATTCTTAGAAATGCACAACCTGCCGAGACTGAACCAGGAAGAAATAGAAAATATGAACAGACCAATCACAAGCACTGAAATTGAAACTGTGATTAAAAATCTTCCAACACACAAAAGCCCAGGACCAGATGGCTTCACAGGCGAATTCTATCAAACATTTAGAGAAGAGCTAACACCTATCCTTCTCAAACTCTTCCAAAATATTGCAGAGGGAGGAACACTCCCCAACTCATTCTACGAGGCCACCATCACCCTGATACCAAAACCAGGCAAAGATGTCACAAAGAAAGAAAACTACAGGCCAATATCACTGATGAACATAGATGCAAAAATCCTCAACAAAATACTAGCAAACAGAATCCAACAGCACATTAAAAGGATCATACACCATGATCAAGTGGGGTTTATTCCAGGAATGCAAGGATTCTTCAATATACGCAAATCAATCAACGTGATACATCATATTAACAAATTGAAGGAGAAAAACCATATGATCATCTCAATAGATGCAGAGAAAGCTTTCGACAAAATTCAACACCCATTTATGATAAAAGTCCTGCAGAAAGTAGGCATAGAGGGAACTTTCCTCAACATAATAAAGGCCGTATATGACAAACCCACAGCCAACATTGTCCTCAATGGTGAAAAACTGAAACCATTTCCACTAAGATCAGGAACAAGACAAGGTTGCCCACTCTCACCACTATTATTCAACATAGTTTTGGAAGTGTTAGCCACAGCAATCAGAGACGAAAAAGAAATAAAAGGAATCCAAATCGGAAAAGAAGAAGTAAAGCTGTCACTGTTTGCAGATGACATGATACTATACATAGAGAATCCAAAAGATGCTACCAGAAAACTACTAGAGCTAATCAATGAATTTGGTAAAGTAGCAGGATACAAAATTAATGCACAGAAATCTCTTGCATTCCTGTATACTAATGATGAAAAATCTGAAAGTGAAATTAAGAAAACACTCCCGTTTACCATTGCAACAAAAAGAATAAAATACCTAGGAATAAACCTACCTAAGGAGACAAAAGACCTGTATGCAGAAAATTATAGGACACTGATGAAAGAAATTAAAGATGATACAAATAGATGGAGAGATATACCATGTTCTTGGATTGGAAGAATCAACATTGTGAAAATGACTCTGCTACCCAAAGCAATCTACAGATTCAATGCAATCCCTATCAAACTACCACTGGCATTTTTCACAGAACTAGAACAAAAAATTTCACAATTTGTATGGAAACACAAAAGACCCCGAATAGCCAAAGCAATCTTGAGAACGAAAAATGGAGCTGGAGGAATCAGGCTCCCTGACTTCAGACTATATTACAAAGCTACAGTAATCAAGACAGTTTGGTACTGGCACAAAAACAGAAATATAGATCAATGGAACAGGATAGAAAGCCCAGAGATAAGCCCATGCACATATGGTCACCTTATCTTTGATAAAGGAGGCAAGCATATACAGTGGAGAAAAGACAGCCTCTTCAATAAGTGGTGCTGGGAAAATTGGACAGGTACATGTAAAAGTATGAAATTAGAACACTCCCTAACACCATACACAAAAATAAACTCAAAATGGATTAAAGACCTAAGTGTAAGGCCAGACACTATCAAACTCTTAGAGGAAAACATAGGCAGAACACTGTATGACATAAGTCACAGCAAGATCCTTTTTGACCCAGGTCCTAGAGAAATGGAAATAAAAACACAAATAAACAAATGGGACCTAATGAAACTTAAAAGCTTTTGCACAGCAAAGGAAACCATAAACAAGACCAAAAGACAACCCTCAGAATGGGAGAAAATATTTGCAAATGAAGCAACGGACAAAGGATTAATCTCCAAGATTTACAAGCAGCTCATGCAGCTCAATAACAAAAAAACAAACAACCCAATCCAAAAATGGGCAGAAGACCTAAATAGACATTTCTCCAAAGAAGAGATACAGATTGCCAACAGACACATGAAAGAATGCTCAACATCATTAATCATTAGAGAAATGCAAATCAAAACTACAATGAGGTATCATCTCACACCGGTCAGAATGGCCATCATCAAAAAATCTAGAAACAATAAATGCTGGAGAGGGTGTGGAGAAAAGGGAACACTCTTGCACTGTTGGTGGGAATGTAAATTGATACAGCCACTATGGAGAACAGTATGGAGGTTCCTTAAAAAACTAAAAATAGAACTACCATATGACCCAGCAATCCCACTACTGGGCATATACCCTGAGAAAACCATAATTCAGAAAGAGTCATGTACCAAAATATTCATTGCAGCTCTGTTTACAATAGCCAGGACATGGAAGCAACCTAGGTGTCCATCATCGGATGAATGGATAAAGAAGATGTGGCACATATATACAATGGAATATTACTCAGCCATAAAAAGAAATGAAATGGAGGTGTTTGTAATGAGGTGGATGGAGTTAGAATCTGTCATACAGAGTGAAGTAAGTCAGAAAGAGAAAAACAAATACAGTATGCTAACACATATATATGGAATCTAAGGGGAAAAAAAAAAAAAAGAGGTCATGAAGAACCTAGTGGCAAGATGGGAATAAAGACACAGACCTACTAGAGAATGGACTTGAGGATATGGGGAGGGGGAGGGGTGAGATGTGACAGGGTGAGAGAGTGTCATGGACATATATACACTACCAAATGTAAAATAGATAACTAGTGGGAAGCAGCCGCATAGCACAGGGAGATCAGCTCGGTGCTTTGTGACCACCTAGAGGGGTGGGATAGGGAGGGTGGGAGGGAGGGAGATGCAAGAGGGAAGAGATATGGCAACATATGTATAGGTGTAACTGATTCACTTTGTTGTAAAGCAGAAGCTAGCACACCATTGTAAAGCAATTATACTTCAATAAAGATGTTAAAAAAAAAAAAAAAAAAAAAGAATATCTGTTATAAGGCACAGTGTTTTATATTTGGATATTCTAAGTTGCATCTAACCCTATCTCGATCTGAGAACATTTTAATATGAAATATTATATATCTAATAATTTGAGAATTACTAAAAATGCCAATGAGTTTTAAAGTTTTCTATGATTTTATATTTTCTATTTCTTAAAAAAAATTTAACATGAAATTTTAATATTTTTCTCTGTATAACTTACTATGAAGCTATATATACTTGTTAAATGATACACCTGTAATAGAAGGGAGGAAACGCATTAACATGTTTTCACTGAATACAAATTAGAAATCCCCATGTATAAAAATATTAAACAATTAATTCATAAGTTATATCATATTTCTGTGATCTATGCTGATTGAAGGGAGGTTTTATGAGTATGTTTGCTTGAAACAGTCCTATGGCCAATTGGTTAAGAACAACAACTTGAGAGCTCAGTTTGCCAAGGTTCATATCCTCACTCTGTCACTTCTTAAGTGTATGATCTGTGTCTCTGATTCCACAATGTTAAAATGGAGACAATATTAATAACTTTTTCAGAGCGTTGGTATGAGAATTAAATAAGGTAATATACATAAGGCAATCAAAGCAGTACCAGAAACAATATCACACACAGTACCTAAGTGTAAGCTATTGTTATTCTTAGCAGTTTAGTTGCTAAATTTCTCTTCAATTTTAGGTAAATTGTCCATCCCAGTCATTTGTACTTCTTTGGGAATTGTTAATAATTTCTTTAAAAGGAAAAAGAAATTAACACTTACTGACTGCCAAGAAATCTTTTAACAGCTTTACTATTAGAAGTAATGTATTGATTGATTTGATCATTACAACCACCCCTATGAAGCAGAAACTATCATCATCCTCACTTTAGAAATGCAAAAACAGAGCTTCAAACAGTTTAAAGAGGCTGCCTATGATATGCCCCTAGTAAATGATGAAGTCAGCACTCAAAGTATTAGAGCTCCGGAACCTGCAATCTTAATTATTATATTAAATGACCTCTGAACCACTCTGGATTATATAATTTCCAATTTTTTCTGTCAAAATTGGACCCTATGAAAATTATTGCATCTAACAGTCTTCTTTCAACATCTTTATCTTGGCAGAAAACACAGAGAAGAAAGTAATAGTGCATGAAAGAATCAACAGAAAATTCAGATTGGTGAGAGAGGAGAAAAGAACAAAGGGGTCCATAAACCACTGCAGTGAGCACCTGTGCTGTTCTAGGAACTGTGGATCCCAGAATGAAAAAAACTGGCACTGAGAAGTTCTTTGCCTGTGAGGAGTTTGCATTGATTCCAGAGAAGTCTCGTAATGAAATGATGGCAAAATTAAAGAATCAATACAAGTTAAATGAATAATAAGAACTAGATAAAAGGTAAGGGAGAATCAGGATATGCCACACCAAAATATGCCACTTTGGCATACTGATTAATTTGAGCTGAAAGCAATTGAGAAACAGCAGATGCAGGAAAAGCTCTCTATCTTTCCTCTTATCTGCCTAAAAACAGGACATAAATTTCCCGTGAAAAAGGTGCCCTCCCTGTACCAAGAGAAGAGAGCACTCTTTATCACCGGAGACAAAGGGTCGATGCCAAGATGATTCTGCATAAGCAAGCGTTTCTAAAATAACGCTTATCTTCCATTAGTTTCCTCCATATATTTCTTAGTCACTTTCCCACAATTTATTGGCCCTAGAAGCCCAAACACCCTTTCTTTTGCCTAGTCACTTCCCTACAAGTTAATACCCTCTGTTTAAATTGGTGCATAAGCTGTTAATTTGCCTTTTGTCAGTTTAATTTGCAGGTCCCAGTGACTTAACCTAAAAAGGCAGAAGAAAAGTCTTTCCTCCCTTACAAGGGTAATGACATAGAGAGGTCAGGGCATGCTATTTTGGAGACTGTACCAAGCAAAGCCTCTCTGAGTAAACATCATTTGTATTAAGACTTGAGAAACTAAAAACGTGTGTTGCAGATAGAGGTAACAGCAATAGCTGTGGCCTGAAGTGAAAGGAATGGTGGTCTGTTCAAAGCACAATAATAAGAAGGAGACCAATGTGGATAGAGTATAGTGAGCAAGGGAGAGATATGAAGAAGAAAAGTTTCTAGAAGACAGAGACCCAGGGAGGGATTTGTGTACCAGGCTAAGGAGTTTAGAGTTTATTCTAATTAAAATAGAAAGCCACTGAACAACTTTAAGCAGGAGACTGACTCCATTTGATAAAAGAATATTTCATGTCATTCATTCATGGAGGTCACCATGCATACCCATCTGTGACAGAAATGCAAGCCAGTATATGGAATCGTGTTTGTTATCGATTTTGTTAAGTGTAGAAAGGAAGCCTCTTATTGAAACAGATCCATGTGTCCAACATAATATAGAACACATCTTCTGCATTGCGTTAGGTCTTTAATTGCCATTCAAACTTGTTAATAAACCTTAAATTTATTCTTTTCCTGAACTATTTTTTTCTTTTTGTTTAAAACTGTACCCAAATGTGATTTAGTCTTAATGATTTTAAAATGTAACAAGTGTAGTAAATGTGAAAATTATACTTGAGACATTTTTATTAGCAAACAGTAAATATTTATACCATTACAGAGTAGGGTTTTTTTTTTTAAGATCTGACTTTTAAGGTTGAATTAATAACAGATTGAAGCAGTTAGAATAAAGATAAAAATCATAAACTCCTAAGGATTTTATTAAATCTCTATAGCCCTCTAAGTATACTTTAGTTTTTTTCTTGCTAATCAGCATGCAATTGGGACACAAAATGAAGGATTTTTCTCTGAGCCACTGTGGTCCCTCTGAAGCTGCTACAAAAATTGAATAGTTCAGAAATAAACCAAAGTAGCTTTCAGTTCATTTTCTTGTAAAGGTCTTGCCTGAGGGGTAGTTAGAGGTGTGCCATAATGTTTGATTTTAATGCTAAAGAGAAGTTATTTTATTTGCCCAAGGTCATCAATTGCCACTACAAGAACTGAGAAAAAATTCCAGCTCTTTACATCATTCACTGTATCAATGATTTATATCATTTTGTTGTGAAACTGGAAAACATAGCAAAACCTCCTGTTGGGTAAGTGAATTTTTTATTTTTTTAACTGAGATATAATTGACATACAACATTATATTAGTTTCAGGTGTACAACATAATAACTCAATATTTGTATATAAATTGCAAAATGATCACCACAACTTCTCTAGGTAATATCCATCACCATACATAGTTACAGCATTGAATTTTCACTTTTTACGTGACTTTCTCCATTTTGGCCTACTATCCAGTGTAGTGTACTGGAAAGAGCACAAAATGTTGGGACCGGTAATCAGAAGACTTTAATTATAGTCTCAGGTACACTTACTAGTTCTTCCACTTACTATTGCAATAGAACATATCATCCCAATGCTTAGTGATGTAAAACAACAACAGTCATTGTGCTGTTATCACTCCCAGTTGCAGGGGGTTGATTGAACTCTCATCTGGAATTTCTTACACAGTTGCTGTCAGATTGTAGTTGAGAATGGAGTCATCTCCAATGCTTCCTCCCTCATGTGCCTGTTGATTGATGCTAGCTGTTGGCCGTATGGCCTACAGGAGGCCTTTTCGCAAGGCTTGAGCTGCCTCACAGCGTGGTAGCTTTTATAACCTAACTTCAGAAGTCACATAGCTTCAATTCGAGTCTAGCCAAGGGCCTTCCCTGCTTTGGGGGAATGAACATGGACACTTGCATCTCTCAGTGGGAAGAATGTCGATGTCACTGTGTAAGAAGAGCATCTGGAACTGGACAGCTTGTTACAGCCATCATGGAAAATACACTCTGCATACTAGCTATGCTATCTTAATCAAGTTTCTGAATCCCTCTGTGCTTCCATTCTTCCATCTATAAAATAGAAATAGTAACTGCTTGACTTATTCCAAACTGGGGTTATGAAAGTCAGATATTAGGATGTATAAGAAAAGATGTAATAAACTTTCAAACACAATAGCTGAAAGCTGTTATTAGGATATACATATTCTCTAACTTATGTGACAAGGAGGAGCAGATTGAAATCTTAGATTCCAGCTACTCGTCTAGAGTTATTTCTAGCTTGGCAATGAATTGCCCATATGAGATATGCAATCGAATTAACTAAATATTAAAACAAAAAAATCAAGCCGTATAAAGCTGATTCCAAAAATTCTGTACATGTACAAACTTAAAAATGAATTGTCATAAGAATTAAAATGCTTTATTTATGATAAAATAATGATTCAATATGCTGTGCAATTGTCAAAATCTTGGGAACTTTAAATTTAATTTTTCTAATGAAACAGTGCTTTTGCATATAACTTTTCTATGCTTCAGTTGTCTTCATCAGTAAAATTAAAATAGTAGCACTTTTTAATATATGTTATATTAAATAATCAATTAGATAAAGTTTAGAATAATACCAACATCAGTGGTAAATATAATCTGGTATAAAAATTATCGTTGGAATTTGATTCTGAGTTAGGCTTGATCAGACCACATAGAAAGCATGAAATAATGACCAAATTTATCCCCCCCCCGCCAGATATCCTACTCATATCAAGGGCATATATTTAAGCATATCAAGGGTCTTATATTTGGATTTTTCTTTGCCTATGAAATCTGATGATAACACTTTTCAGTTCTGGCTTTCACTAAAGCTGTTTTCTAATGATTCAAATGCAGAAAAACATGACAAATACTATTTAACTAAGAAACTCAGAGAGTAGGATCATGGATCAGTATGGGTGTACCTGCCTAAGAAAATAAACTGAAGACTATATAGTTTAGTAATTCATTGTCATTATTTTAGTGAACAATGATAGAAGGAAAAGAATTAATTTTTTAATTAAAATCCAAACAATTATAATTTTTAAAATAATTTTGACTGAGCTATAAAGTGATTTATTTTTTCTCTAAATAAGTAAGCACAAATCATTCTAAAATAGGGAGATTGACTGCATATTCCATCACTTTTTTCAACTAAAATTTATACAATACCAGCAATACTAACTTTGAAGATTTTAAGGAATGTAAGTGGTACAGTGGAGTGTGATTAAAGGCAGCAATTTTCACAGTCATCTAAAAATATCACCCCTCACCAACAGTGATTCATTTAAGAAATATTTACTGGGCACCATAGTTCCTATGTGCATGGCATTTTTCTTAGATCTAAGAAGACAGAAATGGAAGAGACACAAGCACTGTCCTTAAGGGCCTTCAAACAAAGCAACATGATGATTTTCTCTAAAGGAATCATGTGATTTAATTGTATAATTGTATTTTCAACAATTATCTTCCTATGGCAGAGACTAGTTTACTGTTTATCAAACTAGTTGCATATTCTTTTTGGATACACAATTATCCACATTTTTCCCAGCCTCATTTGCAGTTGAATGTGGCCTTGTGTCTGAGATTTAGCCAGTGGAATAATAGTGACAGTGAAAAGTACCACTTTCAGGACTAGACCATGAACTTCCTAGGGTATCATTCACTGTCATTCCCCACACAACCTGTTTGATATCGAAAAACAATGAAAACTTCAAAGGTATGTGAAGATGATGCAAAACTCAAGAAGTGACCAAAATCACTTTACTGTTTCCCTCAGCTTGACTAAACTTTAAACAGGTTTCTTATTGACTGTAGACCCCTGACCTCCCTTTTCTTAGAGCATTTACTATAGAATATTTGCAATCCAATACTTCTCCACTAGCTGACCCTAGCACTTAAAAAAATCTCCCATCCTATGTTGAGTTCAACCTCTCCCTCCGATTGCAGTAGTCTTGACACCTATTGCCATAGTCTTGAATAGTCTTCTTTGCCAGTTTAACTTTTCTGATGCATTTTCTTTTGATATAGGAAAACTGGGTCTCTATATCACCTCATGGATTCGAACACAAGCTATACAGTAATACCTGTTTTGGACTTATCATAAATGAAAAAATCAATTATCTTGATTGAGCTATAAAATTTGGGATTTGTTGCTTAGAAAAATTAGCTTTCCCTTAGTTAACATAATCCCCACAATAATGCAAGCCTCTGAGGACAAATATCCTTTTTTTCTTATTCACCATTGTTTCCTATAACTGTGAGAACATAGAAGAAGGGACAAGATCTAATTGGGATGATTCAAGAAAGTCTTCATATAAGATAACATTGATTTGAAACATTAGTGAGAAGGAATTTTCTGAGAGTTGATGCTCTCCAAAGAGTGATCAACATATATGAAACCCTGGCGGTAGAAGTAAGCATAATATATAGAAACTAGTCCTTAGCTATAATTAGGTTACATAAAGGCAAGTAGTTTGCATTAGTATTAGATGAATAAATAGGGGGTGGATTTTAATATCAGAATCTCTGTCACTGAGTGATGAATTTTAAAGTTCACCAGGGCAATGGGTTTTCTTTGGACCAAGGATGAGAGAAAAAGGCAAAGATTCAGAGGACTTGAAAATCAGAGGACTGAACAAATCCAGGAGGCTATTTGGGAACTTAATTTAAAAATCTGAAGAAATAATTAGGCCAGAAGCAAATACCAAAGCCAAGCTTATAGAGCCAAGAATATATAAATCACAGATATTAGCCAGAAGAATGTAGTTGGTTACTGCAACGGTACAGGAGAAGTCTAAAGACCTAAATTTGTGGCATTATGGTAGAGGAAAGAAACCAGACAGAAGATATGAAATCTGTAGAATTCTGTGATCAACAGACTTTGAGAAATTATATAGAGGAAAATCCACTGGGCTTTGGTTTATGGCTTCTGGCCTAGGAAAGTAAAAGATAATGTAGTCATTCACTGAAAGTGATTTAAAAGGGAGCAACTATTTTTGAAGTCAAAAAAAAAAGAATTACAAGATCATTTAGGATAAAGTAAATTTTGAAACCCTTATGGGCTATCCAGGTGGAATCCAATCTTCTTAAGTTGTCATCACCTAGATACCCCATAAGAGTTTCAAAAAGAAGATGAAGGATGCCAAGAGTTGAGGAGTTTGGAAGTTTTTTTATTATGAAATAGGGGTGGTAGATTATAAAGGGGGTCATCAGTTGCAAATGAGTCAGTGACAGAGTGACAGAGCAAAAGTAAAACACTCTGAACTTCAGTAATGAGAAAAAAAACTGATGGCTGGAAGTGCTTGTCAGGGTCTGTGGATATTTGTTTTATATAAAAATAAGTCATGTACTACACAGACTAGGGTGCATGACACCTACTGGCATGGCTAGTGCAGTGAGGAAATTAATCCTCAGATGCTCTCCTTTTCACTGCCTAAAACCATCCTCAACAAAGTTACATGTTGGATTAGCCCAAGCTGAAAATAAATGTGATATTGAAAGTAGGATTTATTAGATTATCTGTTTGATTCCTGCAATCAGCAGCAGGTAATAAGCAGATTTTGAGTGAATGAGGCAAAAAATAGTATTTTTGATTAACTGAGAATTTAAGGACAGTTGGCATTGGAGCACCAGCTATCTAGAGCACCAGCTATCTGAACCAGAAAATGGTCGCCAGTGATCAATACGAAAGTTATTTTCCACACTTGAAGATGTAGTAGGAGTGGATATATGATGTAGTAAGTGGGGTGGTCGTTGAACATACAGTACACACTTGACTTTTGTTAACTTTGTTAAGTAATCATTGCACTCATTTTAGAAGTGTTTTCACATGATAATTTTTTCCTAAAATTTAAAGAAAATTTTTGTAATTTTTACAAGTATCTCAGGGAGATTATCAAACATTGAGCTGTCTATAAAATTTTGTCAGCTCTCTTTCACTGGATTGATTATCCAGTCTTCTAATTAAAGTTTTTTTTTTCCTTTTTCCATTATTAAAAAGCAGTCAAAACCTTGAGATTGAGAACTTGTATGTGAACTATAAGATTCTCAAGCATTACATCTTAAGACAAGAGACTATTTATTGGCCTCTACAGAGTTACATATAACTTGTTTGAAGTTTTTAACTGGAAAAATGGTAAGAATATTTTGGAACCTCAATCATCAGAGCACCTTGTCAATAGACAGTGCTCTCTCTCTCTCTCTCTCTCTCTTTAAAGCTATCCATTGTTCTTCATTCAGGTCAAAATTTTAAAAGCAGAGTAGAATACAAAGTATATGCACTAGAAAACTATCATTTATTCTCGACACTACAGTGCAGTGCTTTGTGAGGTGCTGTCAATTTTGGAATGGGTTACACTATCAGGAGCTCTGGGAAATATGACGATGTCATTTTATTTTGGAACAATTGACTTACAAAGTAGCTAATTTATTTATTTATTAATTTTTTTAGGTTTTCAAAAATTATTTTTATTTATGTATTTTTCTTGAGATATAGTTGTTTTACAATATTATATTAGTTTCTGCTGTACAACATAGTGATTCAAAAATTTTATAGCTTATACGTCATTTAAAGTTATTATAAAATATTGCCTCTTGTTTTCTTTTTGACAGTAATTCCCCTTGGATTCCTAGAACATTTTTTGATTTTCCTTTACAGTATTTATGATTTTATCTTATTCTTTTTTTTTTTTAAACATCTTTATTGAAGTATAATTTCTTTACAATGGTGTGTTAGTTTCTGCTTTATAACAAAGTGAATCAGTTATACATATACATATGTTCCCATATCTCTTCCCTCTTGCATCTCCCTCCCTCCCACCCTCCCTATCCCACCCCTCTAGGTGGTCACAAAGCACCGAGCTGATCTCCCTGTGCTATGCGGCTGCTTCCCACTAGCTATCTATTTTACATTTGGTAGTGTATATATGTCCATGACACTCTCTCACCCTGTCACATCTCACCCCTCCCCCTCCGCATATCCTCAAATCCATTCTCTAGTAAGTCTGTGTCTTTATTCCCGTCTTGCCACTAGGTTCTTCATGACCTTTTTTTTTTTTTTTTTCCTTAGATTCCATATATATGTGTTAGCATACTGTATTTCTTTTTCTCTTTCTGACGTACTTCACTCTGTATGACAAACTCTAACTCCATCCACCTCATTACAAATACCTCCATGTCATTTCTTTTTACGGCTGAGTATTATTCCATTGTATATATGTACCACATCTTCTTTATCCATTCATCCGATGATGGACACCTAGGTTGCTTCCATGTCCTGGCTATTGTAAACAGAGCTGCAATGAATATTTTGGTACATGACTCTTTCTGAATTATGGTTTTCTCAGGGTATATGCCCAGTAGTGGGATTGCTGGGTCATATGGTAGTTCTATTTTTAGTTTTTTAAGGAACCTCCATACTGTTCTCCATAGTGGCTGTATCATATTACATTCCCACCAACAGTGCAAGAGTGTTCCCTTTTCTCCACACCCTCTCCAGCATTTATTGTTTCTAGATTTTTTGATGATGGCCATTCTGACCGGTGTGAGATGATACCTCATTGTAGTTTTGATTTGCATTTCTCTAATGATCAGTGATGTTGAGCATTCTTTCATGTGTCTGTTGGCAATCTGTATATCTTCTTTGGAGAAATGTCTATTTAGGTCTTCTGCCCATTTTTGGATTGGGTTGTTTGTTTTTTTGTTATTGAGCTGCATGAGCTGCTTGTAAATCTTGGAGATTAATCCTTTGTCAGTTGCTTCATTTGCAAATATTTTCTCCCATTCTGAGGGTTGTCTTTTGGTCTTGTTTATGGTTTCCTTTGCTGTGCAAAAGCTTTTAAGTTTCATTAAGTCCCATTTGTTTATTTGTGTTTTTATTTCCATTTCTCTAGGAGCTGGGTCAAAAAGGATCTTGCTGTGATTTATGTCATAGAGTGTTCTGCCTATGTTTTCCTCTAAGAGTTTGATAGTGTCTGGCGTTACACTTAGGTCTTTAATCCATTTTGAGTTTATTTTTGTGTATGGTGTCAAGGAGTGTTCTAATTTCATACTTTTACATGTACCTGTCCAATTTTCCCAGCACCACTTATTGAAGAGGCTGTCTTTTCTCCACTGTATATGCTTGCCTCCTTTATCAAAGATAAGGTGACCATATGTGCGTGGGTTTATCTCTGGGCTTTCTATCCTGTTCCATTGATCTATATTTCTGTTTTTGTGCCAGTACCAAACTGTCTTGATTACTGTAGCTTTGTAATATAGTCTGAAGTCAGGGAGCCTGATTCCTCCAGCTCTATTTTTCGTTCTCAAGATTGCTTTGGCTATTCGGGGTCTTTTGTGTTTCCATACAAATTGTGAAATTTTTTGTTCTAGTTGTGTGAAAAATGCCAGTGGTAGTTTGATAGGGATTGCATTGAATTTGTAGATTGCTTTGGGTAGCAGAGTCATTTTCACAATGTTGATTCTTCCAATCCAAGAACATGGTATATCTCTCCATCTATTTGTATCATCTTTAATTTCTTTCATCAGTGTCCTATAATTTTCTGCATACAGGTCTTTTGTCTCCTTAGGTAGGTTTATTCCTAGATATTTTATTCTTTTTGTTGAAATGGTAAACGGGAGTGTTTTCTTAATTTCACTTTCAGAGTTTTCATCATTAGTATATAGGAATGCAAGAGATTTCTGTGCATTAATTCTGTATCCTGCTACTTTACCAGATTCATTGATTAGCTCTAGTAGTTTCCTGGTAGCATCTTTAGGATTCTCTATGTATAGTATCATGTCATCTGCAAACAGTGACAGCTTTACTTCTTCTTTTCCGATTTGGATTCCTTTTATTTCTTTTTCTTCTCTGATTGCTGTGGCTTACACTTCCAAAACTATGTTGAATAATAGTGGTGAGAGTGGGCAACCTTGTCTTGTTCCTGATCTTAGTGGAAATGGTTTCAGTTTTTCACCATTGAGGACAATGTTGGCTGTGGGTTTGTCATATATGGCCTTTATTATGTTGAGGAAAGTTCCCTCTATGCCTACTTTCTGCAGAGCTTTTATCATAAATGGGTGTTGAATTTTGTCGAAAGCTTTCTCTGCATCTATTGAGATGATCATATGGTTTTTCTCCTTCAATTTGTTAATATGATGTATCACGTTGAGTGATTTGCGTATATTGAAGAATCCTTGCATTCCTGGAATAAACCCCACTTGATCATGGTGTATAATCCTTTTAATGTGCTGTTGGATTCTGTTTGCTAGTATTTTGTTGAGGATTTTTGCATCTATGTTCCTCAGTGATATTAGCCTGTAGTTTTCTTTCTTTGTGACATCTTTGCCTGGTTTTGGTATCAGGGTGATGGTGGCCTCGTAGAATGAGTTGGGGAGTGTTCCTCCCTCTGCAATATTTTGGAAGAGTTTGAGAAGGATAGGTGTTAGCTCTTCTCTAAATGTTTGATAGAATTCGCCTGTGAAGCCATCTGGTCCTGGGCTTTTGTGTGTTGGAAGATTTTTAATCACAGTTTCAATTTCAGTGCTTGTGATTGGTCTGTTCATATTTTCTATTTCTTCCTGGTTCAGTCTTGGAAGGTTGTGCCTTTCTAAGAATCTGTCCATTTCTTCCAGGTTGTCCATTTTATTGGCATAGAGTTGCTTGTAGTAATCTCTCATGATCGTTTGTATTTCTGCAGTGTCAGTGGTTACTTCTCCTTTTTCATTTCTAATTCTATTGATTTGAGTCTTCTCCCTTTTTCTCTTGATGAGTCTGGCTAATGGTTTATCAATTTTGTTTATCTTCTCAAAGAACCAGCTTTTAGTTTCATTGATTTTTGCTATTGTTTCCTTCATTTCTTTTTCATTTATTTCTGATCTGATCTTTATGATTTCTTTCCTTCTGCTAGCTTTGGGGTTTTTTTGTTCTTCTTTCTCTAAGTGCTTTAGGTGCAAGGTTAGGTTGTTTATTCGAGATGTTTCCTGTGTCTTGATGTAGGCTTGTATTGCTATACACTTCCCTCTTAGAACTGCTTTTGCTGCATCCCATAGGTTTTGGGTCGTCGTGTCTCCATTGTCATTTGTTTCTAGGTATTTTTTGATTTCCCCTTTGATTTCTTCAGTGATCACTTCGTTATTAAGTAGTGTATTGTGTAGCCTCCATGTGTTTGTATTTTTTACAGATCTTTTCCTGTAATTGATATCTAGTCTCATAGCGTTGTGGTCGGAAAAGATACTTGATACGATTTCAATTTTTTTAAATTTACCAAGGCTTGATTTGTGACCCAAGATATGATCTATCCTGGAGAATGTTCCATGAGCACTTGAGAAAAATGTGTATTCTGTTGTTTTTGGGTGGAATGTCCTATAAATATCAATTAAGTCCATCTTGTTTAATGTATCATTTAAAGCTTGTGTTTCCTTATTTATTTTCATTTTGGATGATCTGTCCATTGGTGAAAGTGGGGTGTTAAAGTCCCCTACTATGATTGTGTTACTGTCGATTTCCCCTTTTATGGCTGTTAGTATTTGCCTTACGTATTGAGGTGCTCCTATGTTGGGTGCATAAATATTTACAATTGTTATACCTTCCTCTTGGATCGATCCCTTGATCATTATATAGTGTCCTTCTTTGTCTCTTGTAATAGTCTTTATTTTAAAGTCTATTTTGTCTGATATGAGAATTGCTACTCCAGCTTTCTTTTGATTTCCATTTGCATGGAATATCTTTTTCCATCCCCTCACCTTCAGTCTGTATGTGTCTCTAGGTCTGAAGTGGGTCTCTTGTAGACAGCATATATATGGGTCTTGTTTTTGTATCCATTCAGCCAGTCTGTGTCTTTTGGTGGGAGCATTTAATCCATTTACATTTAAGGTAATTATCGATATGTATGTTCCTATTCCCATTTTCTTAAATGTTTTGGGTTTGTTATTGTAGGTGTTTTCCTTCTCTTGTGTTTCTTGCCTAGAGAAGTTCCTTTAGCATTTGTTGTAAAGCTGGTTTGGTGGTGCTGAACTCTCTCAGCTTTTGCTTGTCTGTAAAGGTTTTAATTTCTCCATCAAATCTGAATGAGATCCTTGCTGGGTAGAGTAACCTTGGTTGTAGGTTTTTCTCCTTCATCACTTTAAGTATATCCTGCCACTCCCTTCTGGCTTGCAGAGTTTCTGCTGAAAGATCAGCTGTTAACCTTATGGGGATTCCCTTGTGTGTTATTTGTTGTTTTTCCCTTGCTGCTTTTAATATGTTTTCTTTATATTTAATTTTTGAGAGTTTGATTAATATGTGTCTTGGCGTGTTTCTCCTTGGATTTATCCTGTATGGGACTCTCTGTGCTTCCAGGACTTGATTAACTATTTCCTTTCCCATATTAGGGAAGTTTTCAACTATAATCTCTTCAAATATTTTCTCAGTCCCTTTCTTTTTCTCTTCTGCTTCTGGGACCCCTATAATTTGAATGTTGGTGCATTTAATGTTGTCCCAGAGGTCTCTGAGACTGTCCTCAGTTCTTTTCATTCTTTTTTCTTTATTCTGCTCTGCAGTAGTTATTTCCACTATTTTATCTTCCAGGTCACTTATCCGTTTTCTGCCTCAGTTATTCTGCTATTCATCCCATCTAGAGTACTTTTAATTTCATTTATTGTGTTTTTCATCATTGCTTGGTTCCTCTTTAGTTCTTCTACGTCCTTGTTAAATGTTTCTTGCATTTTGTCTATTCTATTTCCAAGATTATGGATCATCTTTACTATCATTATTCTGAATTCTTTTTCAGGTAGACTGCCTATTTCCTCTTCATTTGTTAGGTCTGGTGTGTTTTGACCCTGCTCCTTCACCTGCTGTGTATTTTTTTGTCTTCTCATTTTGCTTATCTTACTGTGTTTGGGGTCTCCTTTTCGCAGGCTGCAGGTTCGTAGTTCCCGTTGTTTTTGGTATCTGTCCCCAGTGGCTAAGGTTGGTTCAGTGGGTTGTGTAGGCTTCCTGGTGGAGGGGCCTAGTGCCTGTGTTCTGGTGGATGAGGTTGGATCTTGTCCTTCTGGTGGGCACGTCCACGTCTGGTGGTGTGTTTTCGGGTGTCTGTGGCCTTATTATGATTTTAGGCAGCCTGTTAATGGATGGGGCTGTGTTCCTGTCTTGCTAGTTGTTTGGCATAGGGTGTCCAGCACTGTAGCTTGCTGGTCGTTGAGTGAAGCTGGGTCTTGATGTTGAGATGGAAATCTCTGAGAGATTTTCACCGATTGGTATTACGTGGAGCTGGGAGGTGTCTTGCGGACCAGTGTCCTGAAGTTGGCTCTCCCACCTCAGAGGCACAGCCCTGATGCCTGGCTGGAGCACCAAGAGCCTTTCATCCACATGGCTCAGAATAAAAGGGAGAAAAAAGAGAAAGAAAGAAAGAGGATAAAATACAATAAAATAAAGCTATTATAATAAAAAATAAGAAAAAAAAGTATTAAGAATAAATTTATTAAGAAAAAATTTTTTTAATTTTTAAAAATAGATTTATTAATTTTTTATAAAAAATAAGAAAAAATTATTAAGAAAAAATTTATTAAGAAAAAAATTAATTTTTTAAAATAAAAAATATGAAAAAACTTATTAAAATTTTTTTTTAATTTTTTAAAAATAGAAAATAAGGAAAAAATTATTAAGAAAACATTTATTAGGGAAAAAAAATTTTTTAAGTAAGAAAAAAAGAAAAAAAAAAACCAAAAACCGGACGGACCTAACCCTAGGACTAAGGGTGAGA
This sequence comes from Eubalaena glacialis, assembly GCF_028564815.1. NCBI lineage: Eukaryota > Metazoa > Chordata > Mammalia > Artiodactyla > Balaenidae > Eubalaena > Eubalaena glacialis. The sequence continues at coordinate 35,464,627 of NC_083726.1, read as the reverse complement.
GCAAAGCTATACAGACAAAATCTCACCCAGAAGCATACACATATACACTCACAAAAAAAGGAAAAGGGGAAAAATTAATATATCCTGCTCCCAAAGTCCACCTCCTAAATTTGGGATGATTCGTTGTCTATTCAGGTATTCAACAGATGCAGGCACATCAAGTTGTTTGTGGAGCTTTAATCCGCTGCTTCTGAGGCTGCTGGGAGAGATTTCCCTTTCTCTTCTTTGTTCGTACAGCTCCCGGGGTTCAGCTTTGGATTTGGACCCGCCTCTGCATGTAGGTCGCCTGAGGGCGTCTGTTCCCCGCCCAGACAGAACGGGGTTAAAGGAGCAGCTGATTCGGGGGCTCTGGCTCAGTCAGGCCGGGGGGAGGGAGCGGTACGGAGGAGGCGGGGCGAGCCTGCGGCGGCAGAAGCCGGCGTGACATTGCAGCAGCCTGAGGCGCGCCGTGCGCTCTCCCGGGGAAGTTGTCCCCGGATCACGGGAGCCTGGCCGTGGCGGGCTGCACTGGCTCCCGGGAGGGGCGGTGTGGAGAGTGACCTGTGCTCGCACACAGGCTTTTTGGTGGCGGCAGCAGCAGCCTTAGCGTCTCATGCCCATCTCTGGGGTCCGCGCTGATAGCCGCGGCTCGCGCCCGTCTCTGGAGTTCGTTTAAGCGGCGCTCTGAATCCCCTCTCCTTGCGCGCCGCGAAACAAAGAGGTAAGAAAAAGTTTCTTGCCTCTTCAGCAGCTGCAGACTTTTTCTCGGACTCCCTCCCGGCTAGCTGTGGTGCGCCAGCCCCTTCAGGCTGTGTTCACGCTGCCAACCCCAGTCCTCTCCCTGTGATCCGACCGAAACCCGAGCTTCAGCTCCCAGCCCCCGCCCGCCCCGGCGGGTGAGCAGACAAGCCTCTAGGGCTGGTGAGTGCTGCTCGGCGCCGAGCCTCTGTGCGGGAATCTCTCCGTTTTTCCCTCTGCCCCTGTTGCTGTGGGATCCACGCTGATAGCCACGGCTCGCGCCCGTCTCTGGAGTTCGTTTAAGCGGCGCTCTGAATCCCTTCTCCTTGCGCGCCGCGAAACAAAGAGGCAAGAAAAAGTCTCTTGCCTCTTCGGCAGCTGCAGTCTTTTTCCCGGACTCCCTCCCGGCTAGCACGGAAGCCCGAGCCTCAGCTCCCAGCCCCCGCCCGCCCCGGCGGCTGAGCAGACAAGCTTCTCGGGCTGGTGAGTGCTGCTCGGCACCGATCCTCCGTGCGGGAATCTCTCCGCTTTGCCCTCCGCACCCCTGTGGCTGCGCTCTCCTCCGTGGCTCCGAAGCTTCCCCCCTCTGCCACCCGCAGTCTCTGCCCGCGAAGGGGCTTCCTAGTGTGTGGAAACCTTTCCTCCTTCACAGCTCCCTCCCACTGGTGCAGGTCCCGTCCCTATTCTTTTGTCTCTGTTATTTCTTTTTTCTTTTGCCCTACCCAAGTACGTGGGGATTTTCTTGCCTTTTGGGAGGTCTGATGTCTTCTGTCAGCGTTCAGTGGGTGTTCTGTAGGAGCAGTTCCACGTGTAGATGTATTTCTGCTGTATCTGTGGGAAGGAAGGTGATCTCCGCGTCTTACTCTTCCGCCATCTTGCCCAGACCTTGCTAATTTATTTTTAAATACAGCTGTGCTAAGGCATCAAATAAAACTAAATAGGCAACAAGATAATATTTATTGCTGAGGCTGTAAAGACAAGCCGACTGGTTTCAAATTAAGTTTCTGTCACTTACTAGCATGTGACTTTGTTCAGGCTATTAAACTCCTGAAGCCTCAGTTTTTTCACCTTTAACATTAGTAAAATAACAATACCTACTACACCCAACTTAGATGGGGGTTTTATAAAATAATGTATATAAAATGCTTTAAAATACATATTGTTTTTTAAATAAATAATTGAAGCTTTCATTGGAAGATGAATATAACAGGGCAGAGGTGCGGGCTAGGAGCACAATTAAAGTACTGTGGAGAGCACTTTAATCACCGGATAAAATTATTTCCTTTATCCTAAACAATATGATCGAATTTATAGCACTACACTATTAACTGACTCATGACCAGATAATTTTGTTATTAATTGTGAAGGTCTGCTCAAATTGCACCATGAGGAAAACTCTTTTACTTTCTTACATATTTTCCTCTAATTCACAGATAGTAAGCATCCCCTTCACTGTACTTTCTTAATGAGTACCTAGTGAATTCCAAAAAGAGAAATCGATTCAGCAGCATAATATTAAGGTGATATCTGCCATCAAAGAACGAGTGCTATTTTGACAGCAGTTCCCCTGGTGGTTGATCATTTATCCCTGGTGACACTAGAAATGCAAAGCCATCAGCAGCCACCAGTTAAGTGAAAAGATTAGTAGAGCACATGTTCTACAAATAGATTTACTCTAGAAAGATCCATTTGAGTCCTTATTTGATTTTACACTTTATAAATTGTAGCTTTATTGATTCAAGAAGCTACACTGATTGAATAAAAATAACTAAACATAATTTCTTCCATTTACATATTAGCAGTCAAAGAAAATTCTGTTTGAAGCATGTAAGAATATTGAGTTTATCCAGATGCAAGGTGTTAACGAGGCTTCAAGATGAATGTGTCAATACTAAATGTGTGGAAATGGAGTGAGAGTGGGAAAGTATGGAGTCCGATGAGTCAGCAAGTGCTAGAAGTAAAGGAAGGTCATAATAAAGCAGTGAACATTCATTGTTCAGCTTTTTTAATTTCTAAAACTAGCTATAGAGAATATAATGGGAAAGCCCTTCAGAGACTGAGAAGTGGAGTTTGTACTATAACAAATGAAGCAAAAAACAGAGTAAGAGAGTGTTACAGGCTGAATTGTGTCCCTCCAAAATTTGTATGTTGAAGTCCTAACCCCCCAGCACCTCAGAATGTAACCATATTTGGAGATAAGGTTTTTAAAGATGTGATTAATTAAATATTGAGGTCTTTAGCATGGGTCCTGATCCAATATGACTGGTATCTTAGTAAGAGGAAATTTGAATACAGACATGCACACCCACAGATGCCTTGATCTCAGACTTACAGCCTCCAGAACAATGAGAAAGTAAATGTTTAAGCCACCTAGTCTGTAGTGCTTTGTTATGGCAGCACTATAAAACTAATACAGAGAGAAAAAGAAGAGGGCAAGGTTGGGGAAGGCAGATATTCCAGGTCCTCCAAGGTCATACTATGCCATCATCATCTCTTTCCTGCTAAGGTGACCCTTATTCAATCTCTAAGAGGGTACTTGAGGTATAAACCTTTTCCTTGATCTCCTTGGTGGTCCTTATTTAAAATCCTCTGTACATTATGTTGGAACTAATCATTAACTATTCCTGTTTCTTGGAAATTTTTCTGTAATAATTCTCAATCAAAGGTGGAAATCTTTGACCAGTTGAGTGTTGGCACAAGAAATCATGGGAGTTGACACATAGATTGACCTTCTCAGATATATAATGTTACCCTTGGACACGAAATATTCAAGTCTATATGTTAGTAAAAATTTTCAGTTGTAAGTTAACTCATTAGTATCCAAGAACATTAATAAATCAAGATAACTTATTGAAATATTAATGTCTGCTTGTTCTTTCTTTTTTCTTTTTTGCTTCCCTGCCACTCTCACTCTCTTCCACCAAAGTAGGTAGCCAGGCTTTGGAAGTCCAGGGACTTTTGGTGGGGTGGAAACCTTCAGAAGTAAGTGATGTAATAAATTCCTTTTGTCTTTTGAAAAAAAGATGTTTAACTGGGAGCTGAAACAGGCCAGCAGGAGTGTCAATATTGTTAAAAATATGAAATTCGCAACAAGCTTCACCATTCTTTATTATAGTCAGTCTGATTCTAGGAGACAAGTCAGCGTGAAATCCCTGAGCCCTAAACCAGTAAAAAAAAAAAAGATTATGTTAGGTGTATGGGCAGAGTTTGGAAGAAAGAGTATCTTTAAGAATCAAGGAGGCAGAGAAAATGGATTATGGAATGGAAGATAGCATTCTGAGTTCCACAGGTAATGGGCATCTAAGTACTCCTCCATGCGGCACCAGGGAAGATGACTCAGTCTTTAAAGAGACGGCTGTATAATCTATCTTAAGGAGATGCTGTATCTGTTACAAAAAGACAGAAAAACAGATCCAAGAGCTTGAAGAAAGGCAGTTTATTGGCTTACATGGCTGAAAATTTCAGGAGTTATTTGATCAGCTGTTGAAATGATGCCCCAGGATTCAGTTTCCTGTCCTCTACCTTTCAGTTCTATTCACCTTAACATCAGTGCTATTCTCCAGCAAACTCTCCCCTCTCCAGCAAACTCTCCCCTCTCCCCTCTTAAGACAGCTTAAGTAGCTCCACACTATACATGATCTGAGCCTCGTATTTTAAAGGAAAAATGAGATTCTCTTATCCAGGATCCCCTCCCTGAGGTAAGGTATCATTCATTTCATTAGCCCTGAATGTGTCACATGTCATCTATGAACCAATCACTGTAGCCAGAGGAATGCGCTGTGCTGATTGGCCAGGCTAAGGTAGTATGCATACTTCTGGGTCTTTAGGTTAAAATCAGCTTTACCCAAACCACATAGGATGAGATTGAAAGAAATGACAGCTTTCAAGGACAAAAATGGTTTCCAAAAATAGAATAATTAGACAAAGATTTCTATAGCCCACATCTAGCATGAAAGCACAAAACTGCAGGACACCAAGGGAACACTGCAGACTTAGACAAAAAAGATACCAGCATTAAATAGTAAACAAGAGCTTACAACTCATTATCTCATTTGGGGGGTAGTGTCTAGATCTGATTTCTGAGTGAAACTGGAAGAGGAAGGATCCTATAATGACTGAGAAGAAATTCTCATCCAGCACAGGAAAAGCGCAACTTTGAGACCAATCTGAATTGATTTAATGGTATGTACAAAGTAATATGTCTTTTACTCTTGGACTTGTGGAGTAAGTTTAATATCCTTTCATAAGGGTCTTAAACTTCCTTTTAAATGCTGACCCAGCCAGGTTACTGAACTTGTAAGGTTAAATGATATCACTGAAATCATGAAAAGTCACCACAGAAATGCCAACATATGATAACTATATATGACTTGGGATAATTTCATTATGACATATTCATGAATTAATGAATATGTAAAACTATAACCATCCATTTACTGAAGCCTATCTTAAAAACTATACCATTTCTTCCAAAGTTATCAAATGAATTTAAGAAAAATAAATAGAGTGGACAGAGGGGAATGTTTTACTTAAGGACAAAGCCTCTTTAAAGAAATAAAATCAAATAAGAAAACAAAATCCATATATCGCATTCCTCTTGATACCTCTCTAATTTAACGCCTTTTTCTGGAAATATTAAAAATGTATGTCTGTACTTCAGAAAGAGGAGACCCTTTTGTTACCAGCATTAGGGTTGTGTTTTAATTAAAAAAAAAAAAAAACACAATGAAAAACTATAAATATGGATCCAACCATAAATATATATGGAAATATCTCAAGTCCTAAAAACCTACATTTTTGCCCACACGTTCCAGCAGAATAAATAATGAAACCAGATGACCTCCAGTGGTGACAGATGGGCTCAGTTTTTGAAAATGTGATTCTTATATTTTGCCCTAAGCTAGAACATCTTTAAACTTGATGAGGAATAAAATGAGAATTTTATTGCACAATTTAAAATAAGACTCAGTCATATAAATTGAGCATGAACCTGGAGCATTAATTTGCAATAACTTGAGCTACATATAATTATACAAACATTTATTCTAAGTCAGTAAAGCAGAAGCAATTTTACAATATAGTAGTTAAGTTTACCAGGATGGTGCAGGGTTGATAGTTAATTAGTTTTTTCCTTTATTTCGCAAGAATATTTGAAAATTAATTTGTTTTCTTTCTCTTGGTTACTTGGTTAATTTAGTGATATGTTTCCCCAAGAGATATCTTCATGCCAAAAGTCAATACCTTCAAAAGCCTAAGAAATTGTCTTTATTTGATTACCTGTAAGTCTATGATTTAGAAACCAGTTGTTCTCTATAGAAAGTTTGTTTTATTAATTATTAGGTTATATAGTTTTTTTTCTTCCCTCTGGTACCCAAAACATTTATTTTAGAAAAATAGGTTTTCTTTTATTATTCATAACATTTTGAGTCAATAAGTAAGAAAAAATCCAAAGAAACTTAAAGTTTGAGATTTTACAATAAGGTTTCGGTACCCCTCAGTATACTGAGATAAACTACCTGCCAAAACATTTATGTGTTTATTTCATGCAAGATACCAAATTTTCCCCTTCTTTTTCCAAGTTATAGTTAGCTAGGAATCTTTTCACTTTGGTCTTAAATTGAATCAATAAGGGGCAAGTATGCATGCATTTTAGAATATATCACAGAATGATTTTCCACTATAACTTTCCTATGGGAGCTGTCTGCTACCAGACAAGTGTTTTAGCTGCTTTCCATCAGATCATTCCAGTTATGGAATGCATAACTACTTTGAATCCTGCTTTTTATTAGGTTGGGTTGTTGACATTAATATCTAGGGTGCATTAAAAAAACCAAGTATAGGTAAATCAAGTAGTTAGGGAAAGGAGAGGGCTTCCTTTTTGACTCATTTGAACCAATATACATGTGAAACAAAAATTTTTGTTTGATTAATTGAAATATTTAAGGCAAACTGACCAATCAGCCTTCTTAATTCTCCTCTCTCTCTTTGCTTTTGCTTGTCAAGGGGAAGCTATAGGCAATGGTGAGTGACAATACAGATTCTTCAGTCAGATTATTATACAGGTAATCAGAAATACTAAAATGATGTTTTTTCAAAATACAAAACTACTAGATGTCCACAGAGCAATAATTATTGTGTTCCACTTGGCAGAATTCATTTATATTTCTATGGTTATGAATTATTTACTTTTCTATCAATATCCTACACCTAGGAATGGTAAAATACCAACAACCAAAGTCACAGATAACCCAGCAGGCTGAGTTAAACAGGTCTTCCAGGAATCTTTTTTACCCATTTCAAAGTCTCCCACATTTTTTCTTGACAATAAAATGGATAAGAAGCAGAAGCATACTAGTTGTTTGATGAGAATAGCATGTTACATCTTCCAGATAAAGAAAAAAAAAGGAAGAGAGCAAGGAAGAGAAAGGATGGATGAGAAGAGAGAAGGCAGACAAATAGAAACTTCACAAAGAAAAAGAGTCTACAAAAACAATAGTCCAAATAGGACACAGCTAAAATGTGACATAATTTAAATGACTGAGGGATGTAAGAAAATATAATCCATTTGACCTTGACTCTAAGAACATTCTCTTTCAAAGAGCAATCCAGAACCTACCAGATGTTATCTGCAGTGGCTAAAACTCACAGTCATAATAATGGAAATGGAATTTATTTGTTTTCACCCTTTGGAATCTGTTAAAACAAAAGTGAAAGAATAATTTATGAGATAGCTAGTGGGAAGCAGCTGCACAACACAGGGAGATCAGCTCGGTGCTTTGTGACCACCTAGAGGGGTGGGATAGCGAGTATGGGAGAGAGATGCAAGAGGGAGGGGATATGGGGATATATGTATACATATAGCTGATTCATTTTGTTATACAGCAGAAACTAACACAACAATGTAAAGCAATTATACTACAATAAAGATGTTAAAAAAAGAATAATTTATGGTTTACAAAAAAAATATAAATATGAAAGATATAAAATACACTGCAGAAGGATCCAAATGTGTCTCAGCATTCAAAGCAGAAAATAAAAGCAAACAATATTTCATCATTAAGCAGTAAAAAATAGCTAACATTTATTTAAAATGTGAAAGACACCTTAGTAAGCAGTTTACATTTATCATCTCATTTATTCCTCACAAAACCACTATCAGTAAGGTGCATTTTTATTGCCAATTTACTACTAAAGAAAATGAAGCACAGAGAAACTTTGTAGCTGGTGATCATATTACACAACAGAGTGTCAGAATCTGGGCTTAAAACAGGCAGTTTGACACCTAGGTTAACATAGGAGAAATTGGAAACTAAGATTTCTCAGAAAATAGAATCCAAACTGGATTGGGCAAAAGGAGAATTTATGGGTTAACAGATCTGACAGGCCCAAGAGTATAAATAACTTCAAGAACAGCTTGATTCAAGGGCATACACAATGCCATCTCTCTCCGTTTGCAGTTATGTTTTCCATGGCTTCTATATTTAGGTTTCATTTGGTATCAAGATGGTTCTCAGCAGCTCTAAGTCCACATCTGCCAGGTTAAATTCCAAAGAGGAAAGGAAAGAGGGAGGGGGGAGAAGAAAGAGATATACTTCCACAGATGTCCTAGCCTGTGTCTCTGTTGAATTGTTATAAAACCATCCTGAACCAATCAATGTGACCAACACAATGTGATGTTCTGCTTGGCTTGGTCTAACATGCATATCTATTCTGGACCTAGAATCTGAGCTAAAGCAACCAAATCATCACAGACTGATCTTGGGACATGTTTCATTTCCTGCAGAAAAATTGGGTTTCTAATACCTAAAGGGTGAAAAAAATACTAGTCAGTAAAAATGAGATATCTAATATACAGATATATGCAGTCCTTCTTCAATTTGTAGGAATTACAACTCTCTCCTTATATATAAGCCTGTGTCCAGAAAAATGTCCAGAGCTCACAAAAATAGAATGATAGCTTAATATGTGATAGAATATTGGATTTTTGTTCTCAAAAGCTCTAGCAGTATTGTAACTTCATTGTATGAATACAGTGTAACTCTTAATAACTCAGCTGATTACTCATAAGAAATTATTGCTTATACCTAAAAATAAAAGTCAGTGGGATAATATATCATTTGACTGTAAGAACTAAATAAGGGAATAGTCTTATTTTTATCAGTTCCTCCCCATGAGGCAGATACTCCAACTCCACAGTTTGGGAACACCTGGCCTAGAGTACTGAAATACTTACCATGACATACAACATATTACAAAAGTTAATCTAACTTACCTTCGTGATACACTGCTGCATCCCACAACTCTCACCTTCTCACATATGAAACATGTCATCACTTTTGAAACAATCTGTACCTTCATGCCTTTATGTTTTGGTGTTTTCTCCTTATTTTTTTTTAGACAGCTTTTTCCTGTCTACCTGTCTTCTCAACCAGGTGAATTGATAATCACCCTTCATAACTAAATATATATCACTTCTTCTTGGAAATTTTCCTGGAAATGTCCACATAAGTTTAGATGCTCCTACAGAGTGGACTCACATGACACAATTATATTACTGATTATATTTGTGTAACTGATATATTTCCTTCCCCAAGTTTTCACTTTTCAATGACAGGGATTGTGTTTTTTTCATCAGTCTCTTTCTAGCACCTACTGTAGCATGGTGTTGGGAACACAGAAGGAACTCATAAATACCATATTTCATTAAATTGAAAACGTCATCTGATGTAAGATGCACTGTCATAGTATATACCATTAAGAAAGAACATAATAACTTTAGCAATTAGAGTTCTTATTTTATAATTCCTGAGAGGCTTTATCATACATTCCTGAAACTTCTTGAGTCTGACTTCTCAGAATTCTTTTTCAACTCCGATAGATTGATACCTATTTTTTCCACACAATATCAGCCTCTGTGCTATTACCAACATCAATGATGCAGCATTTCATTAAAAGGTTCGTAACAATTATTCAGAATTTTCTTTCAAAGTGCTGACATGTTTTTATACTGGGCTTCCTTGATATTAATAGACCAAGGACTCACTTGCCACTTCAATTGTACTTAAATGTACTTAAGTACTTTAGCAATTAAATGTTTACTGATGAAAATGTCAAAGTTTACAGTTGTCTTGTTTTATCACCAATAAGAAAAATCAAGTTAGTGTATGCCTTAGGCTGAAGTATGTTAAAAATGAATAAATAACGAAAAGAAAATTTATACCCTATATTTATTTTTTCTAAGATATTATAATAAAAACTTTCCAACATGGAAATAACTTGAAAGGTGTTTTCAGTAAAGACCTAGTTCATAGGTGATACAATTAATACTTTGTTATGTTTGCTTTATCATATATCTATTCATTAATTCATCCCTCTATTCATCCATCAACCTATATTACTTTTGGTGTACTACAAGATTATTTGCAGACATCAGTACACTTCCCTATAAAGACTTCAGGATATATATAATTACCTACAGTTTAAGCTTTGTTTCTTTTGAGATAAAACTTACAAACAATTAAATGCATAAATATTTGTGTACCATTTAATGAGTTCTCACAAATGCATACACCTGTGCAACCTAGTAAAGAGATAGAATATTACCATCACCCCAGAAAGTTCCCTCACGCCTCTTCATAGTAAATCACTGCACCAACTCCCCAGAGACAAATACTATTTTGATTTTTTTTTGCCTATTCTAGAACCTCTTTTAAATGAAATCATACAGTATTTATTCTTCTGTACAATCTTTCTTTCACATCCATATTGTTTGAGATTCATTCATATATCAATAGCTCATTCTTTTTATTGCTGAGTAGTATTTCATTTTATGAATATATCACAATTTGTTTATCAGTTCTGTTACTGATGGACACCTGGGATATTTCCAGAAAGTTTGGGCTGTTATGAATATAACCGATATGAATATATTTATAGTTATTTTTTGTGGACATGTTTTTAATTCTATTGGATAAATACCTAGGCTTGGAATTTCTGGTTTATGGGTAAATATGTGTTTGTTTTTTTAATAAACATCCAGATAGTTTCCAAATTGTAACATTTTAAACTTCCACTAATAATATTTGAGTTCCAGTTCTTCTACATTCTTGCCAGTATTTGGTGTTGTCAGTCTTTTTCATTTTAGACTTTCTGGAAATATGTAGTGGTTTCTTGTTTTAGTTTTAGTATGATTTTTCATAATGACTAATGATATTGCACACTTTTTCATGTGTTTATTGTCCATCCATATATGTTTTTTTTGTTGTTAGCTATTTGAATTTATTTATTTATTATTTTTGGCCGTGTTGGGTCTTCGTTTCTGTGCGAGGGCTTTCTCTAGTTGTGGAGAGCGTGGGCCACTCTTCATCGCAGTGCGTGGGCCTCTCACTGTCGCGGCCTCTCTTGTTGTGGAGCACAGGCTCCAGATGCGCAGGCTCAGTACTTGTGGCTCACGGGCCTAGTTGCTCCGTGGCATGTGGGATCTTCCCAGACCAGGGCTCGAACCCGTGTCCCCTGCATTGGCAGGCAGATTCTCAACCACTGCACCACCAGGGAAGCCCCCATATATGTTTTATTTGTGAAACATTTTAAAAATGTTTTGCCAATTTATATTGTGTTGTTTATATTTTTTATTTTTTGAGTTGTAGAAGATTTACAATATTTCCTGGATACCAGTCCTTTGTCAGATATAGATTTTGCAAATATTTAAAATATTTTTTCTGTAACTGTGGCTTGTATATTTATTTCCTTAATGGCATTCTTTATTAAACAAAAGTTTTACTTGAGGTCCAATTTATCATCTTTTTCTTTTCTTTTTTCTTTTACTTTTTCTTTTATGGTAATTTCTTTTTATATCCTACCCACAAGTTGTGAAGAATGTCTCCCTCCTCAAGTTTTTTTTTGTGATTCATCACATAGTAAGTAAGTATTCTCAGACTGTGTCTTGAACATTATGAATGAAATGTTGTAGAAGTTCTAACTATTATATTCCTCCAAACCTTTTTTTTTTTAACCAAGACTAAATTTACACTTCAAACTGCAAGTCCTTGTTTCCCCTTTAGTGGAAGATAGCTTAAACCTCAGGTCAGTTCATTTAGCGTTTTCTGGGCTGCTTGGAGTCTTTTCCACGCATACATATTCAGGAGTCAACCAAGATATAGGCAGAGTTTATACATAGAACATGGGTTCCTCTCTCTGACTTTCCTCCTCCTAGGATTTAACTTCTAGCTTTCCAGGAAGTTCTTCATGACAGCAAGAAACAAGGTTTTCCATTGAAGTTTTAGCTGACCCACAAAGTGTTGTCTGGGACCTCCCATTCTGGTAAAAGCTGTAAAAATAGGATATTCACCTAGTGTCATTCTCTCCTTCCAAATGTCACCTCGTCTTCGGAATCTACCTACTTCTGTCTACTCTCCAGGCTTCAGGTAGTTGTTTTATACATAGCTTCCAGAGTTTGTAGTTATTATCTATGGTATGGTTGGTCCAACAAGTGCTACACAACCATGGCTGAAGTAGAACTCCTACATTCATTCTTTACTTACAATTCTATGTAATTAATTTCTTCCACCAATAAAACACATAGTGGTACATTGTGATTTTTCAATAGGATTGGTGATAATTTTACTCCATCTTTATAAAACTAATGGAAAATACTGGGTTAATAAAGTATGAACTAGTAGTGAAAAGATAAAAGTTATTTAGAAAAAAAACAAAGATAATATTAAGCTTTCTCTTTTTGTTTGATAAGTTTTTGCCAAATGCATAAAAAATCCAAGAACAAAACTATTCCTTTGTCTTTTCTTTTTTAGAAATAGAAACATTTCATATGCCTAAAAAACAGCTTTTATGTTAGCTTTTATGTTACTGAGATAACCATTTTAAGGCCAATGCCTTAAAACAAGACACCAAATTTATCAGAAAATTCTGAATAAAATAATTTTTTATTCGTCTAATACTCCTAAATACAAACTGAAACCTTCAAGCCCTTTATATATAAATGTGTAACTCTCTGTAAATGTAATAGGAAAATATGAAAATTGTAGAATATTGTTACAGTGAAATCAATAAAAAACACAAAAGCCAGCTTATCTGCCACTATAGATTTTAAGATCTAGCCTCTTAGCAATTTTGAAGTATATAATACAGTACTGTTGACTATAGCCACTATGCTATGCATTAGATCTTCAGAACTTATTCATCTTCTAGAGGCAAGATTATACTCTTTAACATCTCCCCAATTCCCCCACCATTATTGATTTTAATACATTGTATGAAAACACTGGAATAAATGTGAATCTATCAATCATGTCTCTATGAATTTACCAAAGATAATCCAAATTACCTAAATAAGTGTCTGAATGTTTTTAACATACTATATAAAAGGTGTTTTGGATGAGTTTTTGCCATAATTCCATCAAGCAGTCAATATTTTTGAGTACTTACCTGTGCAGACCTGTACAAATAAGAGTTATTAAAAATGAAAAAAGTTAAAGAATGATAGACAGAGAAACAGAGCACAACCATAAGAAAGAAAAACACAAATGGCATTATTAAATAAAAAAGATTGAGACTGGCATTTGGAAAGAATTAGAAATAGAAAATAGGAAGTTATGAGATTAGAAAGTTTAAAAGGTAAAAACAATGAAATCCAAATTAGAACCAGCTTTTCCAGAATGAAATGAAATCCAAGTTACAAGAGGGAAAGAAAATTATGAAACATGTTTATAACAAACTGAAATCCATCGTAGGGCACTTAAATGTGAAGTCCAGTTGACATAAGTGCTTAGTAGACAGATGACTGTAGTTAAAATTGGAAAAAATAATTAAGATTGAATTTAGTTAGAATATAAGTGTAAATAGACTCATAAAATAAAATCAAAGGTAAAGGGTCTATAACAAGTTGAAATAGATGGGGCTTGAAGTATACCACTTCCAAAAAGCACAAATTGGTATTTGACAGTGTAAAGATATTTCTCACTAGACAGATGAAAGAATACCATTTGACATTTGTTGCTTTCCAGAGTTCATCCTTATTATAACATATTTCCCTAGTCTCATGTATAAAACTTAAATAAAAAACACACACTTTTTTTTTCATTTTTTTTTAACATCTTTATTGGAGTATAATTGCTTTACAATGGTGTGTTAGTTTCTGCTCTATAACAAAGTGAATCAGTTACACATATGTTCCCATATCTCTTCCCTCTTGCATCTCCCTCCCTCCCACCCTCCCTATCCCACCCCTCTAGGTGGTCACAATTCATTTTCTATGAGAACTTGTGATTCATATATATTTGGAATGGAGTTATAATTTTTTTAGCCTGTGATGTTCAAGTCTTCATTCCCAGTCCTAAGAGAATTGAATGAAATTTTTTATCTTGAACTTGTAGAAATGAATAGTCAAATAATAAAAACAATAAAATGAAATGTGTTCCATTTTGAAAGAATCTTAGAGAGGTCTTGGTTCTCACCAAAAAAAAAAAATTATTGGCATTTATATGTGCTCCTAATATCTCCTAGTTACTACTGTCTGCATTTGATTCATGGACCTGCCTTAGATTCCATTATCTAGAGTAGATAAACTGTGTAATAAATGATGTAGCTTCATTTTTCAGTATGATTTTTAGATAAGAGCAGTGTAGCAAAGAAAGATGGTAAGGGAGAAACTTTCAAAGATAAAAATGAAAGTTATATTTACTCTAATTGTTTCTTTTTTTATAATAACTGAAGTAAGTTATCACTATTCTAGGAAATAATAATAAAAATAGTAAGTGTTTACATTTAAATTAGTAACTAGGCTAACAGATATTATTGCATATGTAGTATATCTTATATAGTACCCTATGCTGCTAAAGAGGCTGAGCTCTGGGGACAGATGTTTTGTTCAAATCCTGTCTTCAAATGTTTTATCAAATTATTTAGTTTCCTTATGTCGCAGCTTTATATCTGTACTGTGGGTATCGTGATGTTACCTTTTAGGTTTATTGTAAAGTTAGTATATAAAAAGTGCTTATAATAGTGCTTCTTATGTTATTACTATTATAATTATTTGTATATAATACACAAGGAAGTGGAACTCAAAATTAGAAACTATGAATATTACGAACCGTTGAGGGTTTACTTATCAACCTTTTCTGGTCTCATTATCAGCATGTGATCTTTGAAGCCAAGAGTAAGAGATGAGGCATGTGGAGGGATATCTGCAACCACAGAGGATTTTTTTTTCTCAAAATAGATCTGCCTTAAAGCTATATAAAGCTACAAAATTAGAATTCAGGTCACCGGTGAAACTGAGAGGAGAGGTAAATCTTGTCTGTCACCCTCTCATCCTCAACCTTTGAAAGCCATTTGTCCAGGATCTAGACTCCTGAATGACTCACCCAGAGACTGCCTGATGACAGTAACTATGACACTATTAGGCTTTTCTCTAGATGTATATAACACTTTCTGAAGTGTTAGTTCCATTTTTGTGTGTGTGTGTTAATTTGGTGACGATTTTGGGTTCTCTTTGTGTGGTTATTTATGAACTTTCATCTCTTCATTTAACAAAATAATTTGTGAGCCTATCATGTACCTGGCAAAACAAAAAAAGAACAAAGTACACTTCCTGGCTTCACAATAAACTGGGAAGAAAGCCTGAAACTCACTGGGGAGAAGGTCTAAATTTTTGAAAAAGAATAGAAGGCAACTCTCCAGCTAGGCTTTCTTGAAGGTAGGGTTTACTTAAGAACTGGGTTTCAGGTTAAAGTCTAAGATGAAGAGAGTCTACTGAAGCAGAAGCCCAACATTGTGAGAGAATGTTTTCCCCTGGGTTCTTGGAGATCTTAGAAGCAACAGCCATGAGAATCTCAATAGAGTAAAGAGAAAGAGAAGGAAATGTTTCATTATTTCTATGTTGCAAAATACACAAATATTCTTAATTTAAAAGAACCTAACTAATAATTTGCTAACTTTCCACTTACTTTATAGCCCTGTTGGCATTGGTCTAACTTGTTTCCAGTAGCTTCTCGATCTTTCCCTGCATTCATTCCCATTCTACATGAGAAGCCCCAAATGTCATTCCTGTCCATGATCTGTGTTCATCAAGAAATTGAGCATTTATCTACCAAGATCATTTACTCCCCAAATTGGAACCATTTACTTTTTTCTAAATACTTCCCATGCTTGATCTTATGTGTGACCCTTCCTCACTCTTCCCTCATTTCTCCCCAGCCCTACAGGTTAATCCTACTTATACTTCAAGGCCTGGCTCTCCTTCTGTGCTCTCAGCAGCCCTCTGTTCCTTCTTTATGATACCTCATATTGTATTTTGTCATAATTTATTGTTACATGTTCCATTTTTATGCATTCTCTACCAGATCTATTCAATAGTTACATTCCTACAAAATTCAGTGTCCATTAAAATTATGCAAAACTATCCTTTGTGTTTATATATAAAATGAACGGAGGTTCTAGTCTCAAATAATTATAAGTGAGTTTTTCCACCTGCAAGATTGGCTATGGAAATATTTAAAAGTCATTAGGACACAGGAAAATTATTTTTTATGTGGAACTCTCTCCCACATTCCAGGATTTCTAGCACTCTGATGTAAGAGCTCTGAATGATAGCAGTGCAAAATGATAGTGACACCCAAAACCCTACTCCACAACATTCCAACTCCTGCCCAACTCTCAGGAGTTAATGTGATTTTTAAAGTATCCTACATTAAGATTAATTTTACTCAGGGAGAAGTACCCTAGCAACACCATCACCATCCAGGATATAGTGGAAATATTTCTTAGTGATGGGAAAGTGTTTGAAGAACTCACTCCTTCCTGTTCCCTAGGAACTAATTTTTAGACGATTGTTTAATGGACCATGAAGGTATAATTTGACAGAAAAATACCTAGGGAGGAACACAAAGAATGCGGGGCAGAACTCCAGCACAGCTTCCTGAATTATGTTCCAGAAAAGAAAGGAGAGAAGTGGAGTCCTGCTGTTGGTGAAGAGAAGGGAAAATGGGGCTTGCATTTATTTATGTTTATTTTTTAATTTAGGGACAGGTTGTCTCTGACCTGCTATCCAAATGATCCAGGTCATAAGACATTTGATCTGCCTCTTCCAGGCTGACAACAGGAGGGAACTATTCTTCCAAACCACCATATCTCACCTGCGAACTGCACACCTGGGAAGTCAGGCAGCCCAGAAGATTTTGCTCTGACGCTCTCTGTCTACCACTGAGTACATATTCCACAATGTATGAGAATGCACATCGGCCTAATATTAGTTTCTGAGTATATAGCAGTGCAGTTCTGGTGGGGTACAATTCCCATATCTGCCTTTGACAGAGAGTGCTAGAGTGAGTGAATTGAGACCTTGGAGGTGGTCCTTATAATTCATAAGGATTATAAACCCCTTGAAGGTGAGATGATCATTTATCTTTGTAATCCCACCCCTACCACCACAACCACCACGAGATCTTAACACGCTCTGCCAAAGATATATTCCCAGCACATTTTTTAATTGATTCCTATCTCTTTTTTCATTATTTACTATTCCTTTGCAAAGAGAGTATGCTTTTAAAGTGTTGCCTCTTCCTAATACTCTAGGATTTTTCTAAACCCAAACTGTTTATAGCTTTCAAATTTATGTGTGTATAGTATGCAACTAATAATTGGTCAAACCAACTGTGCGTATGTACAGGTGTTATATTTGGAACACAAAACGAGTACCTTAAGAAATATTTGTCGAATTGGATTTAAACTCATTACACTCACTACATCCATGATCCTTTTTTCTGTTTTTTTCCATATTTTGCATAATTAGAATCGTTGAGGTTTGTCACTAAGTGCTTTGCACAATATTGTGTACATTATAGGATTAAGTAAAACTTCTTGAGTGAATTAATAAATGAATGACTGAATAAAGTGACTACTAATTGTTAGGCAAGAGGTGTAGCCAGAGACCCAAAATGATCTGCATTTAGCTTCTATCTTGTCAACTCTGAATTGATTACTTTGATTTTAACCATTCTTGTAATTTTAGAAAATAAGACTACGGGAGTTTGAAGCTGAGAGTGGAGTCTTGTCTTCTTTCCTATAACTACTTGTGTTTGCAATTACATCAAGAACAACAAATACACAACCATCTTTTCATCTTTTGAGTGTGGTCTCCTGTGCCACAAACTACGTAAATAAATCACAACTGGATGGCCTAGGTCAGGGAAGAGCACACAGGCACCAGCTTCAATTCTGTTTAGCCAGTCTAGGGATCAATGCCTCGTATATGCCCTGTCAGTGTGGGCAACCTCTGCAGCTATGGGGTTGCTGAAGTGCTATATAATGGAAACTGTAGACCCTGTTGGACCAAAAGTAAACAACGATGAAATAGTGAGCTCTTGAGAGACCACAAGTGTATTTAAGTAGAAAAACAGCGTCCCACCATGTGATGACTTTAGCCAGCTGTGTGAATTTTCCTTGGGCTGAACCAGACTTTTGGCAGTGCCAATTCCTCATTAGTAGAACTCTGGGCATGCACCTTTTGGAGCCAAGAAAATGAGATGGGGTGGGGGGAGGGAGACTCTGAATACCTGGGTGCTTTTTGGCAAGCAAACCAACTGGACACAATCATGATCTAAACTTTGCTTGGTCATAGCATAAATGTTGGGAATAAACGTCTAACTGATTTGTTTGCCCTTGCTTGCTTGAATAATAGAGCACTAAATCAGCCATCAACACCAGACAATGTTTCTCTGTCCGGAGAAATGTAAAACAGCAATTATTCATTACATTATAGCAATGCAGAGAAGCTAACATATCTTTATACTCCCCCCTTTTTTAAAAGAGTCAACAAATATTTATTACCCATCTACTCTGTGCTAGGAGGTGTTATGTTTGCTAAGTACATACCTCTGAAATAATACCACTGTCCTTAAAAAATTTATGTTCTAAGAATAAACTCAAAAACAAATATAAATTATGTATGTGTATACATGTGGAGAGAGAGAGAGAAGGGGAGAGAGAGAGCATAAGGAATATATAATAAGCTAGTGTAATAGTCTACTGTAATAAAGAGGGATGAAGATAGGAAGTTTGAAGGTGGGTACTTCTTTTACTGGGGCAGTCACAGAAGACCTCTCTGAAGTGCCACCTGAGTTTATATGTTTTCATTCATTTATCAAACACATGCTATGGTATAGGAATTTCCTATCAGTTTGGCAATATCTGTGAACAAAGATCCCCTACATCACTACCTTCTAGTGATGGTAAAGAGGGGTGAGAACAGAAATTGATTAGTAAACATAATAAATAATGTGATAGAATGTGATATGTGCTATAGAAAAAATGATGCAAAAAAGGAAGATCAGAAGAGCTAGTGGCAAGTTGTCATTTGAATAGGGTGATCAGAAGGCTTATTGAGGAGACAATATTTGATCAAATACTTGAAAAGGTAAGAGATCTGCTAAGGGATATTTGGGGTGAAATTATTCCTGGCTGAAGAAACATTTAGTGCAAAATTTGGGGGTGGTTTGCTTAGGGATTTTCAGAAACAACAAGGAAGCCAGTTATGACCAGAGCAGAGTTGGGGAGGGGAAGAGAATTGGGAAATGATTTCAGAGGTCTCTGGGTTTAGTTCTGAATAATGAGGCTGTGACAATGTGTCAGATTTTTACCTCACCAATTGGTACTTCTCTGTTTGGGAGGAAAGAAGCTTTGAGAGAAGGAGGTTCACCTGCTCAGAATAAAACTCTCTTCTTTCTTGATCTGTAAAAAACTTCCACCCCTAAACCCCATCCACGTGCCTCCCCAACACACACCTATACCTGTGTGCACTCTGGGCAGAGAGAAACATTAGTCTAAGCCCGTGGTTCGCCACCTTAGCGGAGACTCAGAATCAGCGGTGCAGCTTATTAACTGCACACATGTCAGGGGCCCACTGGGTGATCCAGATTCAGATCTGTGTTATGGCACAAGCCTCCCTTTTGGTGTAGAATCTCCCCGAGGTAACTTTGATGGGCAGTCAGGCATAGAATCCAGTGCTCTACATGTACTCGGTGTGTGGTCTGAGCAATGTGAGTGTTATCTGGGAGCTTGTTACAAATGTAGAATCTCAGACCTCATCAGAGAACTGTGGAATCACAATCTGTGTTTTAACAAACTCGAGAGATGTGTATGCACATCCAAGTTTGAGACACACATCTCCACATCATTGCCTTAATTCTCTATTCTTTTATACCTAGTCTGTGTAGATATGCCCAAGTACTTCAAACCTGTTTCTTAGAGGGAAGTAAGCATAGCCCAATGAAATAGAATAATCTTCCCCCCAAGAGAAACTCTTCATGGGACTTCCTGTGTAAATCTGTTCTGCTCACAGTGTTTTTATAACCTGGAAACAATTTGTAAAATAGTGTATGTGGCCAGAAATCCATCATGCTAATTATATGTAATTTGATATCATAATAATATAAGTATTCGTTAATTCATTGGTTAAACATTTTTTATAAAGTTTTTCAGAAGTATTCTTAAAATTGAAAATTTCTTTTCTCTCAGCTTGAAAGTATGAATAGGCTCTTCTGAATGTGTGAAATTAGAAAATGATCAAATTCATACAAAAAATTTATGGGGTACATTTTCAGGGTCTGGTAAACAATATAAGTTTTCTTTTTCAGTTTGTTTTTTTCTCTCTCTCTTTGCTTTTAATAAGTGGACATGAGTATTAAAGCTATGGGCTCAGAATTTCTTTATGTAAGTTTTTAAGACTAAATAATAACCTATAGATGAAATAAAATATTTTTAATTAGAAAATAAATCAAAAGTATTTAAGATCCCTTCTTCACATATATGTGTATACATATATGTGTTAAATGCAGTAACATATCCAACAGAAATAATAAACTTCAAAACCATATATAATTATGCCCACATAATTTCCACAGCTGTAAGAGTAATATCTCATGAACTCCAAAACCACCACCAAGGAACAAAATAAATACATCAAAGGATATTTTTCTCTTTAGGTTCATGGCAAAGAAGATTTATAATTCGATTCAAACATCACATCTGAAAGTGAATATATTGCAGAAATAGGAACCTGCAGTATCAGCTGTGGTTGACAATGAATTGAAGCCATTCCCAATGACTCATATTTTTTTTTCTGCACCAGCAGTCAGTTGAAAAACTGGGTAGTCTATTTAATATCTAATTTTGAAGCTAGATGTGTTTCCATCATTAAGGGTCCATGCTTTATGACATGGGAAAAACTTCATTTGGAAAAGGGCAAAGCTGATTTGTTAACTGATATTTAGTCCAATTCTGTATGGTACACTAAAGAATATCAGCCTTTGGTAGGGTCACCTCTAATGATGAAAGATCATTAATTGAGCCACAAATCAGCAAAACAAGTCATTTGTTCAGGAGAGCAAAGTAAGTAAAATACTTTGCAAGGAACATCAAAGCACTGTCACAAATTTTAACAACTAGCCTGTGTCTTCTAAATCTAAACTTGACTTAAAACTTTGTCAGATAAAATGTACTGCATATAAAAAGTGTTATTGGAAAACAATTCATAGATTTCATGTACAATATTTCATTTCAGCTACACTATAATTCTGTGAATTCAGAAGGACAGAAGTTTGATTGCCTCTCAGAAAACCATTTATTAACAAATCTTCCATCTAAATGTACACATTTCTGAAATAACTCCCTTCTCTAGTTCTTTCCACATCTTCTAAAGATCCAGTGGTATAGGAGGCATAGAAGGATGAGAGAAGGCATAACAACTGTAATAAGATCTATTGGCGTACTGAGGATTCAGAAGGAAATGCCACTATTCCATTTTTAATACTACAGAAATTGTTCATTATAGTTAAATTAAATTACCCTTATTTTAACTAAAACCATCAGAAAGTCTAAGACACAGTCATGATAGCATAAATTAGAAAAAATATGCAGTTTTCAATATGCTATTAAAGTAGTTTGGATAATTCAGGCAAAAAAAAAAAAACTTTTACTGAATTATCTTGGTAAAAGAAAAATATGGGTTATATCTGTTTTCTTGAGTTGCCTGGAAATTGGAGAGACTAATTAAAGATGACTTATTTTTAGCAAATCTAAACAGTAATATCAAATCTTTCTTCAAAATGGAGCCATTGCAAGAGTAAAAATATATCAATTTGAGTCAATTACAATCAAAAGGCTGTCATCTGGGGAACAAAATTCTGGAAGGAAGTTCAAATATTTTGAAAACTATTTTTAAAGGAAAACAACTTCTTAGGGACACCCTCATCTTTTTGTCCTATTTCAATAATTCCCAAACTTGGCCACACACTAGAGTTACTCGTGTTATTTAATAAAAGTACAGAATTCAAAGGTTAATCCCTGGAGATTCTGACTCAGTGGAGAGAGTTCTGGAAGTGAAAATATTGTTAAAGACCTCAACAGACTTGGATGGGGCTAGTCTAGATACAAGGATTTAAGATCAATGCCAACAGATACAAATATACAGGATCATGTTAAGGAGACTATAAACAAACCAATCAACAACAAAAACAAAAACAGGTAATAGGTAAGGATTGGCTAAAAGTATACCAGTATTGTATTTAAGTGCTGTTACTAGTCGAAGATTTAGATAAATCACACTTTTTTCTATAAACTATTAAATCTAACTTGCTTTAAGCATTTTATTGTCTCAGAGATCAACCATATTGACCACTAAGTGCAACTGGGCATCCATACCAATGTCCTGTGGTAAACAGAATCATTTCAGGCAAGAAGAAAACCTCAAGTAAATGTCTCGGCTGTTATTATATTCCACGCTCCATTATGTCATGTTCATTCTTACTAGTCTTTCCTATGCGATTGCTTGGGAAATAAAGGAATAATGTGATTGCTGTAGAGATTTTAGGATTGTTGAGAAAAAGTTTATTAAAAACTTTTCCAGATTATTTTCTGGTTTGTGGTATTATGGGTGATTTTATTTACTTTTATAATTTTTCAGTATTTTCCAAGTTTATATACTGTATATAAATTACTTTCAAAATTAGAAAAAATAATATTTCAAAAATATACCAAATGGGAATTATAAGTGGAATGAATATTGTTATAATGATCAAAGATATCAATACCAGTAGATTTACTCAGCATGATAATATATTGTGTTGATAATTTGTGCATTTTCATTCTTGTTAATTTCTTTTTATTAAGTCATGACTTTGGGCTCAAAAGCAAAGCAAAAGTTCCTTGCAGCCCTGCTATCCTACCCTTCTTTCACACAGAAATTTTAGTTCATGGAGGGTATAGAGACTGAGGGCTTGAGGAGAAAGAAAGCAGAGAAAGTGTCTTTGCAAAGGGAGAGAATAAAAGAAAGCCTGTGTGGTGGATCTAAGGAAGCCAGATTCTTTCGACACAGGTGTTTCACAGTGTGCTGGAGCTAAGAGCATTTGTTAAAGTTTGAAATAATTTGTGCATCTGAGTTAGTGGAATATGACATCTATTCACTACACTGTTTGCTTCATATATTTACACTCGATGGAAGAATATTTCTCATAGTAAATGATGCAGATCTTTTGTATCCAGATCTGCAAAAATATCCGTTAAAAATAATGTCGATCACTGAGTCCTTCCCAGACTTATTAAATCAGAATATCTGAGGAGTAGAAAGTAATAATTTAAATAAGCTTCCTAAGTCATTTTAATCACAGTAAAGTTTGAATACTATTATTATAAAGGCATAAATTAATATTTATTAAAGACTTTTATATTTAGAAATTAGCATTTATCATATCATTACACATCTAATTTTAACACTGGGAACAAATCTCTCATATTTCCCTCAAACAGAAAGTCTCCTTTGGTCCACAACAAGATGGGAAAATGAGGATCAAGCAGTGAATATGTAACTGAGACACCATGCTTCTCCCTTCCCTCATTCTTGACCCACCAGAGAATTGATTCTGATGGACAGAAGGATAATAAGTCCTTCTTTTACCCCATTCACTGACATCCATTTGCTTCTATCTAATCTAAGGTAAGTAAACATATTTTTTTCTTCCAAAAGGACTTTTTGTGGAAACAGATACGCACAAAAGACGGATGCTTGGAAAATGCACAGCAATTAGCACTATTTTTCATTGGCCCATAGCCCTCTGAATATGGTTTTGGAATTGGGAAGAGGATCGTAGGTGTGACTGATAACACTTTGGTATCTACAGGATAGGCAAAGTAGCCTAGAGAGAATAGAGTGTGTTTAATATGAATCTGGACGACAGTCCCCCTGAACGATTATTTGTCAGGGTATATGTGCATGTAAACATTTTACACAAATTTTCCACTAACAACCACCCATCTCCAGTCCATCCTAGTAGAGAGTCCTCAGAGGATACTGAAAATCGGAGCACCAAAATCTGACCCAGACCTGTGAGCTACACTTAAATTCCCGTGTCTCACCCACAACAGTTCTGTTAAAGCCTCTTCTTCTACACTTGCTATTCATAGGTTGTTTTAAACAGAAAAACAGACCCGTGATATTTACTCAGGTTCTTTTATTGAGTCCCCCAGATTGCACTAGTGGAGGGGAAGAACTGATTCTAGAATGAGACTGGAATCTACAGTTTTGAGTGGAGTTTTCTAAGGGGGTGCTGGAGGGAATGGACCCTAAAAAGGAGAATCTCTCAGGAGATGGAGAAAGAAACAGGGTTTGACATAGGGGAGCACGACTAGCTTCCGGGAGTCTGGCCATGGGAAACGGGATTCTTCTGAAAATCTCTTGGTTAAATAGTTTGTAATAGCATGAAAGTTTCCCTAATACTCATCATAAAAAGAAAGACATTTTTTTCTTATTCTCACAGAGTAGAGATGAGATTAGGAATGTCTGATTATTAACAATTGACTTTAATATCAGCGTGAACTGCAGCGGAAAAAAAAAAAAAGATAAATTAACCATAATACAAGCAACATGTAATGATTCCTTGCTATTCTAATGTTGTTCTTAGAGAATAGAGAGGGACCACATGTTCATTGAATCCATCTCAATGAAGTGATAGAATTATGATTGCCTTTTATCACGACTCATTGTTTCTGCCCAAGAAGAAGTAATAAAAATGGCCAGAATCCCTCTCCCCTTTGCAAGTCACCCATTGTAAGCAAAACCCTCTGGGGACATTCAGAACTGCTCAGAGTTTTAGAAAAGAAAAGGAGTCATTTTAATTAGGACTAAGGGATGAAACCTATGGGGATAGAACCTAAATGTGTTTAATACTGTTTGAGGGTAAATAGTAAGAGGCACAGTGGATTCGTCTCTGCCTTTATGTAACCTCTGTTTATTTTAAAAGGACCAAATTAAAATTATATGCTGTCTGAGATTTGCTTTAAAATACTCCAGAAAAAAAAATAGTTGTGAAATAGATTAAACAAGATTGGCCAATCCTTTAAAATTATTCAAGTTGGGTGAATGAAATACATGAGGATTTATTATATCTTTCTCTCTTTTTTGTGTATGTTTTAAAATTATATAATAAAAAAATTAATTGTGTTTTAGCCCAGAAAATGGTGCTATCTCTGATTTTTCCACACTGAACTAGAAGAAACTATATTCGGTGTGCAGTTTTTGTATTTTTTCTTCTATGCTTTCATGGTTAAATTTCCTAGTTAACCCTGATTTCTCAGTAAAGCCGTATTAACTCATAGCCTTTAATGGACAAATGCAGCACAGTAAAGTCTGACCTTTTGCATATCAACATTTCTGTTGAAAATATTGTAGCATTATCCTGGGGAGGAAATGGTCCTGAAACTTTAGACCATAATCAGCAAAGAAGTTGCGGTGCGTGGCAGTCCATTTTAGAAGTGGGAGAAAGTAATTGGTACACACACACACACACACACACACACACACACACACAACATGCTTAGGAAAACATGCATAACTGCTACAGCGCTTGTTTTTGTAATAAGCCATGAAGTCATAGTTGATGTCAGGCCCTGACTTGTAGCATTTGCTGATTTTTGTGCTGTACATGCTTCCAAAGGCTGATTTCCAGCTTCCAAGGTGACGTCACAGATGCAGAGCTGAGAAATGAACCACATAGTTCTCAGGAGCCCACGTGCGCCTGCTCCAGCACACCCCTGCTTTCATAGTACCGGAAGCTGAGACTGTACCTTGCTAGTTTGCACTGGGCCATCTTGCATTCCTCATGCCACTCAAGCAAAAGGCAAATGGGATAGAATCCTGGCGGGGGTGATAAATCCTAATTAACAAGGATAAACTGTGGTTGTTGCTACATGTCGGGAACCTCTGGGGTGCTCATTACTTCCATCCCAATCAGCAAAGTTAATGGAAAATTAGAGCTAAACAAACATGTGAACAAACAAGTCGGCAAACAGACAGATAAACGAGGCAGGTCCACACGTGATTTAGACCCCTTAGGAACAAACCTTTAGGTCACTAACAGGTAAAGAACTTCAACCAGCTCAGATCCTGACAGTAAGCAAAGGGCAGTGGAATGCGCAGTGGATCAAGATCATTGACTATTAATTTTTGTGCCCCCCCAAACCTAATAGAGCTTCTGACACATTTAAGTGCTCCATACATCTTTGGCAACTGAATAAAATTTATCTACCTGGTTAATTATGTAAATTGTCTTTAAACCAAGTGCTGTTTCTGAACTAAATTATCAAATATATTAATGACTTTGGGTTTGAAATTCCATTGTTTGTCCCCCATAAATGTATACTGAAGCATAACAAAATTGACCTAATTAACTTTGCCATCTTGATAAAAATCTTCTGGGTAATCCTGATTAGAGATTCCCAAATTCCTCACTTTGCTTTTCATTATACTGATATAAGGAATTCTGGAGAAGTAAAAGCAAAATATTCTCCTTCAACTGACTTTAATAGCAGGTGCAGAGAAATAACAAACCGTTAATTTGGATACTGAGCTCAAAGAAAGAAAAACGTCCATCTACCCGTGATAGATATGATTTGCTAGTTCTCAGTACCATCCCTGTCCTTCAAACCTCTCTCCAAGACTGTGGGGGAAGAAAACTAAAAACCATTTTTCCCAGACTCCCTCACCATCTGGGAGGTGAAGAAGAACAGGAGGAGAAGTGAGTATCCCACAGCAGCTGCAGACAGATATGTGGACATGAGCAGTCAAGCAGCAGATGAAGGGTATTGTCGGCAGCCACTGGAATTTCTCCTGAGTATATTCATTTCAGTGCTCTGTTCCTTTAAGATCATTACTGGAAGCTTCCCAAGGCTTTCCCGAGCCATCCCGAAAAGAACCCACTGGTACTGCAAGCAGCCAAGATCACTCGTGTTGATTTCCCTGTTCCTTCATTTCTCCATTTCCTGAAGGTGTCTTTACTGACTGTCACATCCTCTGCCCTTGCAATGGTTTGGAAAGCCTCTAGTTACCCATTTAAATGCCTTTCCTGTCTCACACTAATGTAGCATCACCTCTGAATAATACACCATCCTGTCCCATACTTTCTTCTTCATAAATGGCATGATGGAGAAGGATGAAGCAGAAAGAAGAAGCGAAAGAGAAGGAAGCAGAGATCAATATTTGTTGATTTGTCTTTGAAACTAATGCAAAGATTTCCTAGGCCCACAGATCCTTGGAGAAGGATTAGATGAATGTTTGTCAGAAAATACTGAAATAGCGTATTTCTTTAGGAGTCTAGTAGTCACTTCTAAAATTACTTTTAATGCTACAATGTTGTCTAACAGTCACTTCTGAAATTACTTTTAATGCTACAATACTGTAATTCTATGAACCGTCAGGTAGCAACCAAGGAATGGGAGTTCTGAATCATTATGGAATTATTATCAAATTATCTAAAATGTGATAGAATAATAGCAGCAATCACATTGATAGCGCACATTATCACTTAAAAATGCTTCAAGGTACAAGCCTGCATAATTTCCTCATTAAAGCATTCATTATGGAAGCTTTATTCTATAATTATGTCCACTTTTCTAATAATTTTCAAATGATATAAAAATTATCAATCAATATATATACAGTATACATTGAATATGTCATGTATGCCAGACCCTATGCTACGCATGTACTTTGGAACATACCAAAGAGCATAATTTATATGCTCCCTGATTTTACAGAGAACCTGAGTCATCCTTAATCCCTTCATTCAATCCATCAGCCTGTAGCTGTAGGTTCTGATTCCAAAATGCATCTCAAATCTATCTACTCCTTTTCATCTACATCACAGTCGCATGGGCTAAGCAGTCAGTTTCTCCCAGGAAACTGCCTCTTCACTCCTGCTTCTGCATTTCCTCACCACCACCAATCCAGTCTACACTCAGAACACACAGCGTAGTTTTTAAAACATAAATCAGGTCATGTCAATTACCTGTTATACAACTTTCAGGACTTTTTCTTTCTTTTACAATAAAAATTAAATGCCTTTGGACAGTGAAGCCCTGCAATATACAGCTCCTGCATCCTTTTCAAGCCTCATCTGGTGCATACTACACCCCTTCCGTCACTGTGCTAAGCCACCCAGCCGTTCTGTCTCTGGCCCCCTTCTCTGTTTTAGTGCCTTAGCTTTTACTGTTTTCTCTCCCTGGAACACTCTTCCCTAGTGCGTTTCTTTTTTTTTTTTTTTTTTTACTTTTGATTTTAAAATAATTTCAAACATACATAAAAGTTGTTGGATAGTATTAAGAGCTCCCATGTACCCTTTTTCCAGATTAGGACACTTGCTTTCATAACCCCAGGAAAATGATCACAATCAGGAAATTACCGTTGATCAAATATTGATTAAATATTACTATCTAATCCACAAACCTCATTCAAATTTCACTGATTGACCTAATAATATGTTGTAAAAGACTAAGATCCAATACAGAACTTTATGACGCACTTAATTGATATGTTTCATTAGCCTTTTTTAATCTAGGACAGGTCCTCAAGTTCTTCTTGTCTTTAATAGGTTTAAAGAATAGATTACAGTTACTTCATAGAATGTTTTACATTAATTGTGTTCTCCTCAATACATTATATTAGAAAGTACACCATAGATAATTGCTGTATTACTGGTGATATTGACTGTCATCATTTGGTTAAGATGGTGCCAGTCTTCTTCATTGCAGTTAATTACTTAATATATTTATTAATAATAACTTTAAAGTATTTTGTAGAAATATACTTTGACTCTTCATGTTAATATTGTCATTAGCACTCTTCAGATTTATGTTCTTCAAGAATTTATGTATCCCCCAAATCATTAACTACCTGAAGATTTTTTAAAAATTATAAACTTACAGCACTGAAAAATATTGCATACTTGTGAGCAGATTATACGAAATGTGAGTAAATTTATGTTAGTAGACTATTTCAAAAAAGTACTATTTATTTTTTAAAATAATTCATGGAATTCTACACACACTAATACACACACATGTAAAAAATGTCTAGACAATGATGGAAAAATTGGCTATTATATTTTAACTATTGTTATTTTAATAAAAGAAAAATATTTTACTAAAGTCCAAAATTGTTACTGGACTATCAATATATAATTTTCTTGATAGTTGCTTTAATTTAGGAAAACAAGATTTTTTTTTAACATCTTTATTGGAGTATAATTGCTTTACAATGGTGTGTTAGTTTCTGCTTTATAACAAAGTGAATCAGCTATACATATACATATATCCCCATATCTCCTCCCTCTTGCGTCTCCCTCCCACCCTCCCTATCCCACCCCTCTAGGTGGTCACAAAGCACAGAGCTGATCTCCTTGTGCTATGTGGCTGCTTCCCACTAGCTATCTATTTTACATTTGGTAGTGTATATATGTCCATGCCACTCTCTCACTTCACCCCAGCTTACCCTTCCCACTCCCCGTGTCCTCGAGTCCATTCTCTACATCTGTGTCTTTATTCCTGTCCTGCCCCTAGGTTCTTCAGAACCATTTTTTTTTTTTTTTTTTTTTTTAGATTCCATATATATGTGTTAGCATACAGTATTTGTTTTTCTGACTTACTTCACTCTGTATGACAGGCTCTTGGTCCATCCACCTCACTACAAATAACTCATTTCTTTTTATGGCTAATATTCCATTGTATATATGTGCCACATCTTCTTTATCCATTCATCTGTCAATGGACACTTAGGTTGTTTCCATATCCTGGCTACTGCAAATAGAGCTGCAATGAACATTTTGGTACATGACTCTTTTTGAATTACGGTTTTCTCAGGGTATATGCCCAGTAGTGGGATTGCTGGGTCGTATGGTAGTTTCACCTCACACTGGTCAGAATGGCCATCATCAAAAAATCTACAAACAATAAATGCTCGAGAGGGTGTGGAGAAAAGGGAACCCTCTTGCACTGTTGGTGGGAATGTAAATTGATACAGCCACTATGGAGAACAGTATGGAGGTCCCTTAAAAAACTGAAAACAAGATTTTTAATGATTGTTTATTTGTTTTGAAGAATCAATTATGTTGGTCTTTTTATATTCTTATAAAGGTTTTATTTCTATAAATTTTTTTTTAATTTACATGGTAATAGAGGTATAAAAAAGAAAGCTTTAAGCCATAAAAACAAGATTTTAACATAAACATATGCCTTCCAAAGCACCAATTATTACTGTCAATTTACTGGAAATAATGTGAATGAAAATAGTTGAAAACCTTCTATTGATATAGAAATGTACTACTGCCCCCTTATGGAAAATACTTTAATGACACTCAGTGGTTTTACACATCTCTTTTGAAGTGGAGAGAAATAGTAACAAGATTTTAAAAATGATTCAATTCACAAAACAACACAAATTTTTTTATTTGTATAATTTTTGCCTTAAGCTAACCAATATAGAATTTCTACAAATTCCCTTCTCACATAGTGTTCTTTGAATTTGTATCAGAATGACTGTAGTAGTATATTTAATGGAAAACTGAAATATAATAATTCACCATTTAATTTTGAAGGTGGATAAAAATACTCATTTTAATATTTAAACTATTATAGGTTAACATGTCTGGTTAATCCAGATGTAAAAACTGAATAAGAAAATGTTGAAAATAATAGTTAACACTATGTAACATGTACTATTTAATATGCATTAGTCTAGGTACAGAGCATTCTACATATATTAACTCACTATATCCTCACATCAACTTTGTGAGTTAGGTACTGTTACCATCCCTCATTTACAGATGAGAAAAAGGAGGCATGGAGAAGTATGTGAATTACTCAGTCACTTGGATACTAAGTAGCAGAGCTGGTATTTGAACCAGGCAAACTGGTTCCTTGTTTTTAACTCCAAAACTCTATTGGTCTCTATGATCAAGATAATTTATTAAAAGATTTTATACATTTATCCATGATCCCTGAAAAAAACCTAGAAATTGCCAGCTCATTATTTGTTGGATCTTTTTAGCAAATGGAATGGGTAGACTAGTTTGATCCTATTTAATAAAAGTGTGGATGTTTAGATATGGCCTTGTTTATTCTCCTCTAATGCTTCTTCCTCCTTCACTATCTCCTTCTCACCTATTTCTCCTTCCTTAAAAAAAGAGGTGGGGGGAAGGAAGAGGAGAGAGAGAAGAAGGAGAGAAAGAAGAAGAAATTGCATGTCCATTCTGTGCCAAGCACTATGTTAAGTCCTGGAAATACAGTTCTAAATAAACAAAACATCAAACATTTGGGAGTGTATAAGCTAAGGTGGAAAACAGAGAATCTGAATATAGTGTGATGATGTTATTCCAAAGATGACAGAGCACATAAGCAGGGCAAACAACTCCACAAAGGAAAATACCTTCTAAACTGAGAACTGAAAGATATGTTGATTCTAGCCAAAGATAAAGAGGAAAATGGGGAGGGATGGAGAGCAATCCGGATACATAGAACGGTGTGTGGAAAGAAATGGATTAGGAGGGATTCAGAACATTTGAAGTATAAATACATCAGTTACTTGTGGCTGGGGTGTAGAACGTGCCAGGAAAGAGATGAGCCAGAGGCGAGGCAGAGACGTATTGCAGAAAACCAGGTCTGTCTGCCATCGTTAAGCAGTCTGAACTTTATCCTGAGGGAAATGCAGAGCCTTAGACAGATTTTTAAGAGAATAATCAGAGCAGAATTATGCTTTTAAGTGCTCTACTTATCTGCCTTTTTCTCTAGAAATGAAGGAAAATAGTGAAGTCTATACTTTGTTATTACTCTCAGCAGCATTAGATTTATATTCACCAGGGAAGCCGAACATAAATGAACACAGCTTCAGCCTCCTTCATTGTGGGCTGAATGAAGTGTGTTCTCCAAAAGGCTATGTTGAAGTCCTGACGCCTGGCACCTGTGAATGTGACATCTTCTAGAAATAGGGCTTCTGCAGATCAAATTAAGTTAAGATGAGATCATATTGGACCAAGGTGGGCCCTAATCCAATAAGACTGCTGTCCTTATTTAAAAAAAAAAGAAAAAAAGAAGATACACAGACAGGTGAAGAGAGAACACCATGTGACGATGAAGGCAGAGATTGGAGTGAGGCATCTTTGCCCAGCACCACTGGAACTAAGAAAAAGGCATGGAAAAGACACTCCTCTAGAACCTTCAGAGAGAGCGTGGCTTGATTTCAGACTTGTAGCTTTCAGAACTGTGAGAGAATAGATTTCTGATGTTTTAAGCCACCCAGTCTGCGGTACTTTGTTATGGCAGTCCTAGAAAAGTAATACACCATTCCTCCTAAGTCTGCCCTTAGGCCTTCATACGGGGGTCACTACAGAGCACTACAGAATTCACCAAGTGATAGGCAGTTGGCTCGTGAGAAAAGGCCATCATTATATTTGGCAAGACATTTTTACATATTTTCCTCTCTCTAAATTTTCTATATGGGTATGTCTTTAGGTAAATGCAATTGTCTAAGCACCCAAGAAGTTTCTAAGATAAGTGTAGTGCCTTCTCATTCACCCACCAAGATAATAGTGCATGTAGAAATACTCCCTGGGCAGGTGATACCCAAGATTTTATATGGATGCCATGATGGTAGTAAGAACAAATGAGTTATTGCATGTGCATGTGGTAGCAGACTGGCAGCCTGTTAGCAGAATCTGGCTCTTAGAATGTGTTATTTCATTAGAACATATGTTTCTTAATTTTTTTAACAATCGTTTTGAATGAATTTAGATGAGGAGCCCAGTTTGCAACATTCCCTCCTGCTCTCTAGATTCTCAAATGTGTTTAACTTGAAGGATCTGAGTTTGTCACTATACACTGTCCACCTTGCTTTGCATATATTTA
Source organism: Eubalaena glacialis (assembly GCF_028564815.1). Lineage (NCBI taxonomy): Eukaryota > Metazoa > Chordata > Mammalia > Artiodactyla > Balaenidae > Eubalaena > Eubalaena glacialis. Next base: position 35,431,675 of record NC_083726.1, on the reverse strand, counting down.
CCTGCCATCTGGCTATATTATGCTTATAGGAGGCAAGAAGGGTCTGCATTGATCTGGTTCTTCTAAGGCAGTACAACCAACCATTGCTATCCCCATGTGAAGAAGATTTGGGTATCCCTGTTCACAGTCAAAGTTCTGGTCCCTCAGGCTTCATGCTTTCCTTTGCTTCTTAGTTCCCATTTCTTCCCTCGGTCCCTGACTCTTGACTTTTGGACTACATTGTCTATATTCAGCCCTGCATTCATTGATTGTATCTTGTATTTGGCTCCTCTAATTTGGCTGTAATTTACAAGAGGCATGAGCTTGGTAAATATATGTGGAATAGAACAGAGGAGAAGTATATAATGTCTTGGCCATTTCTAAATCAAGAAGCTTAATTTGTCTTGGCATCTCAGGGCCAGTCTTACACACAGGAAAAATAGGAAGTACTTATATGTGGTTTGATTTTTGTGGGTTCTGGAAAGCCTCAAGCTGGTAAAGAATCATCTTCAGCTTTTGGAAAATGCCTGAATATAATGTCCACTTAATATGGGCCAGCAACTGTGCTGAGCATTTTATCTCATTATCTTCTTTAATTCTCATAATACCTCTATATGATAGATATTGTTATTAATCCCACTTTACAGATAAGGAAACAGAGCTCAGATTAGCTTGATAAATTATCTAGAGTCACATAGTATTAAGTGGTAGAGCTCATATGAAGAAAAAATTAAATCCAATTCCAGGACCAAAGTCTTCTTTTTATATATAGGTTCTTATAAACTTAGAATTCATTTTTTAATAAAATGTTACCCAACCTAAAAACAGAAAAAAGTGATGCTGCTTTAGTTGAATAGAAAGGAGGGTGGAGTAAGTAATAACCTAATCCACTGCCTCGCCAAGTACTAGGGCTCTGTGGATTAAGGGTGGAATGGATTTAAGGCTGCACTCTCTATTAAACGGTAGCTGCCACAGAGAGTGGAGCTAAAGCCTAAAACTCCTACTAGTCATTCATTCCTTGACGAATGGCTATGAATTAAGGAGAAAAGCACAGAAAAGAGCAGAACACTGCAGCCGGAAATGGACAAGGAGGGAGGAAAGAGCCGAGAGAACCTGGTTGACATGAAGCTTAAGGCTACCCAGGTAAAATTTATAAACACCTAGCTTAAAGGGTGTTAATAAAGAGCAGGGATGCAATAGATAAATTCTCTGTACCTAGCTGCCCAGACCTCAATATTGGAGCTCTTAACAGAAATGATTACATTTCACTGTTTCAAAAGTTTGGACTCGGGCTTCCCTGGTGGCGCAGTGGTTGGGAGTCTGCCTGCCGATGCAGGGGACACGGGTTCGAGCCCTGGCCTGGGAGGATCCCACATGCCACGGGGCAACTCGGCCCGTGAGCCACAACTGCTGAGCCTGCGCGTCTGGAGCCTGTGCTCCGCAACAAGAGAGGCCGCGATGGTGAAAGGCCTGCGCACCGCGATGAAGAGTGGCCCCCGCTTGCCGCAGCTGGAGAAAGCCCTCGCACAGAAAAACGAAGACCCAACACAGCCAAAAAATAAATAAATAAATAATTAAAAAAAAAAAAAAAAAAAAGTTTGGACTCTAACTTTCAGTAGCCGAGTCTCCAGATTTTCAAATCCTAAAACATACTGTGCTTCTTAAAACATGAGTAATGTGCGGAAACTACTTTTCTTTTTTTTTAAATTAATTAATTAATTAATTAATTTTTGGGGCCACACCGTGAGGCATGTGGCATCTTAGTTCCCCAACCAGGGATCAAACCCTCACCCCCTGTACTGCAAGCACAGAGTCTTGGACCACCAGGGGAGTCCCTGGAAGCTACTTTTCTAAAATTTCCATAGTTTATGCTAAGCAATAACCCTCTCCCAATTAGTTCCTTTGTGCTTTTTAAGATGGGGCTGCTGTTAGGGCTACATTCTAAGGTGAGAGTTCCTAGTATTTCCTTTGTGTGAAATCAACGAGACAAATCTGAAACCTGGACAGCACAAGGTTCCAAGTCAGCCTTGAGAGGTAATCAGTAAGAGCAGGTGAGGCTGCCATGCCTGGCTGATCAGTGAAGGATATCACAACCTGGGAAAGGAACACAAGGTCCCACAGTCCACTCCTCTACCTAGTGCACACAAGTAAGCTCTTTGGCCAGAAACATCTCCCTATTTTTTTCTGAACAGACCAGAATTGTTTTGCTTTCTTTAATGATATTACACAGGCAATGCTTTTTTTTTTCTGTTAAAAGACAAAAACTCATTCACATATAAATTACTTTCCTCTCTGATGACTAGGATGATGATGTAAAGACAGAGATTTAGAATTTTATTCAGACTTGTTAAATAATTATCTTCATCATTTTCATTCAGAAATAGGATCATGTAATGACAAAAATATTTTCTCTCTATCCCAAAAGCATTCTTAATGGCCTTGACATTACCTGAAATTATTTGGTCATAGTAAAGAAATACGTATGCCTTAATCATACACAATTATTGAATTCCTATGAAACAAACTACTTGTGAAATTTCAGGTACTTTTTCATTTAATCATGACAAAATCAAGGCAAAATCTCTGAACTAGTGCTTGTCATCACTATATGCATTATAAAGTTTAGTTTTGTAATAAGAACACCAAAAAATGATGCTTCTATCTATCACCCCCATTCTAGAGGTGTTATGCTCACTCATCTGCCTGAAAATAGAGAACCAGTTTTAAAAAGCCTTATTTTAAAAAGTTGGAAATGTGAAAAATTAAAAACTTTGAAAAATTCAAGTGGAGGATGTGGACTACTGTATTTTTAAAAGAACACAGAAAGGTGTTCTGAAAGAACACCACAAAGTGATGACAAAAAGGGTGTGTTGTTTTTGCTATTGAAATTCAGCTGTAAAATTCAACAGGAAGGTAGCTTAATGTACTTGTTGGGGTTGGGATTTGTTTGAATATAAATATTTTATGAAGAGTGGCAAAAAAATAAAAATGAAAAAGTTTTGAATGAGAAAATGCTCTCTGTTTAGTGGATATGAGCTATAAGGATGAGTTGAAAAGTAAAAATAAAATAGTAAATTTCATATCATGATACTACAGTGTATACTCTGTAAATAAGTAGATTTATTCTACTGAATCTAAGTCCTAGAACCAGTTTATCAGTGACCTCACTTGGCTAAAGAAATGGGGAATAGCCGTTTCTATTTAGAATGGCTGGTTGGTTGTTCGTTTAGTTGTCTACATCAACATTGCAGTACTTCATACAGTAACTCAGAAAAAAGGATTGAGATGACTAAATCTCATAGGATTGTTTATAAAAGGGCTGAATAAACATAATTCTACTTAAAAGTGTATTAATAAAGTATATAGTGGGATTAGGAACCAAGATGGCGGAGTAGAAGGACATGCTCTCACTCCCTCTTGCGAGAACACCAGAATCACAACTATCTGCTGGACAATCATTGACAGGAATCAATAGCAGCATAACTGAGGCAGAAGAGTGGATCAGTGACCTGGAAGACAGAATGGTGGAATTCACTGCTGCGGAACAGAATAAAAAAAAAAGAATGAAAAGAGATGAAGACAGCCTAAGAGACCTCTGGGACAACATTAAACGCAACAACATTCGCATTATAGGGGTCCCAGAAGGAGAAGAGAGACAGAAAGGACCAGAGAAAATATTTGAAGAGATTATAGTCGAAAAATTCCCTAACATGGGAAAAGAAATAGGCACCCAAGTCCAGGAAGCACAGCGAATCCCACACAGGATAAACCCAAGGAGAAACACACCGAGACACATAGTAATCAAACTGGCAAAAATTAAAGACAAAGAAAAATTATGGAAAGCAGCAAGGGAAAAATGACAAATAACATACAAGGGAACTCCCATAAGGTTAACAGCTGATTTCTCAGCAGAAACTCTACAAACCAGAAGGGAGTAGGGAGTGGCATGATATACTTAAAGTGATGAAAGGGAAGAACCTACAACCAAGATTACTCTACCCGGCAAGGATCTCATTCAGATTCAATGGAGAAATCAAAAGCTTTACAGACAAGCAAAAGCTTAGAGAATTCAGCACCACCAAACCAGCTCTACAACAAATGCTAAAGGAACTTCTCTAAGTGGGAAACGCAAGAGAAGAAAAGACCTACAAAAACAAACCCAAAACAATTAAGAAAATGGTAATAGGAACATACATATCGATAATTACCTTAATGTGAACGGATTAAATGCTCCTACCAAAAGACACAGTCTCGCTGAATGGATACAAAAACAAGACCCATCTATATGCTGTCTACAGGAGACCCACTTCAGATCTAGGGACACATACAGACTGAAAGTGAGGCGATGGAAAAAGATATTCCATGCAAATGGAAAGCGAAAGAAAGCTGGAGTAGCAATACGCATATCAGATAAAATAGACTTTAAAATAAAGAATGTTACAAGAGACAAAGAAGGACACTACATAATGATCAAGGGATCAATCCAAGAAGAAGATATAGCAATTATAAATATATATGCACCCAACATAGGGGCACCTCAATACATAAGGCAACTGCTAACAGCTATAAAAGAGGAAATCGACAGTAACACAATAATACTGGGGGACTTTAACACCTCACTTACACCAATGGACAGATCATCCAAAATGAAAATAAATAAGGAAACACAAGCTTTAAATGACACAATAGACCAGATAGATTTAATTGATATTTATAGGACATTCCATCCAAAAACAGCAGATTACACTTTCTTCTCAAGTGCACATGGAACATTCTCCAGGATAGATCACATCTTGGGTCAAAAATCAAGCCACAGTAAATTTAAGAAAATTGAAATCATATCAAGCATCTTTTCTGACCACAGCGCTATGAGATTAGAAATGAATTACAGGGAAAAAAAGGTAAAAAACACAAACACACGGAGGCTAAACAATATGTTACTAAATAACCAAGAGATCACTGAAGAAACCAAAGAGGAAATCAAAAAATACCTGGAGACAAATGACAATGAAAACACAATGATCCAAAACCTATGGGATGCAGCAAAAGCAGTTCTAAGAGGGAAGTTTATAGCTATACAAGCCTACCTTAAGAAACAAGACAAATCTCAAATAAACAATCTAACCTTACACCTAAAGGAACTAGTGAAAGAAGAAAAAACAAAACCCAAAGTTAGCAGAAGGAAAGAAATCATAAAGATCAGAGCAGAAATAAATGAAATAGAAACAAAGAAATCAATAGCAAAGATCAATAAAACTAAAAGCTTGTTCTCTGAGAAGATAAACAATAATTGATAAACCATTAGCCAGACTCATCAAGAAAAAGAGGGAGAGGACTCAAATCAATAAAATTAGAAATGAAAAAGGAGAAGTTAAAACAGACACCACAGAAATATAAAGCATCCTAAAAGACTACAACAAGCAACTCTATGCCAATAAAATGGACAACCTGGAAGAAATGGACAAATTCTTAGAAAGGTATAACCATCCAAGACTGAACCAGGAAGAAATGGAAAATATGAACAGACCAATCACAAGTAATGAAATTGAAACTGTGATTAAAAATCTTCCAACAAACAAAAGTCCAGGACCACATGGCTTCACAGGTGAATTCTATCAAGCATTTAGAGAAGAGCTAACAGCCATTCTTCTCAAACTCTTCCAAAAAATTGCAGAGGAAGGAACACTCCCAAACTCATTCTATGAGGCCACCATCACCCTGATACCAAAACCAGACAAAGAATACTACAAAAAAAGAAAATTACAGACCAATATCATTGATGAATATAGATGCAAAAATCCTCAACAAAATACTAGCAAACAGAATCTAACAACACATTAAAAGGATCATACACTATGATCAAGTGGGATTTATCCCAGGGATGCAAGGATTCTTCAATATACGCAAATCATTCAATGTGATAAAACATATTAAGAAATTGAAGAATAAAAACCATATGATCATCTCAATAGATGCAGGAAAAGCTTTTGACAAAATTCAACACCCATTTATGATAAAAACTCTCCAGAAAGTGGGCATAGAGGGAACCTACCTCAACATAATAAAGGCCATATATGACAAACCCACAGCAAACATCATTCTCAATGGTGAAAAACTGAAACCATTTCCTCTAAGATCAGGAACAAGACAAGGATGTCCACTCTCACCACTATTATTCAACATACTTTTGGAAGTCCTAGCCACGGCAGTCAGAGAAGAAAAAGAAATAAAATGAATACAAATTGGAAAAGAAGAAGTAAAACTGTCACTGTTTGCAGATGACATGATACTATACAAAGAGAATCCTAAAGATGCCACCAAAAAACTCCTAGAGCTAATCAATGAATGTGGTAAAGTTGCAGGATACAAAATTAATGCACAGAAATCTCTTGCATTCCTATACACTAATGATGAAAAATCTGAAAGAGAAATTAAGGAAACACTCCCATTTACCATTGCAACAAAAAGAATAAAATACCTAGGAATATACCTACCTAGGAGGATAAAAGACCTGTATGCAGAAAACTGTAAGACACTGATGAAAAAAGTTAAAGATGATACCAACAGATGGAGAGATATACCATGTACTTGGATTGGAAGAATCAATATTGTGAAAATGACTATACGACCCAAAGCAATCTACAGAATCAATGCAATCCCTATCAAATTACCAATGGCATTTTTTACAGAACTAGAACAAAAAATCTTAAAATTTGTATGGAGACACAAAAGACCCCAAATAGCCAAAGCAGTCTTGAGGGAAAAAAACGGAGCTGGAGGAATCAGACTCCCTGACTTCGGACTATACTACAAAGCTACAGTAATCAAGACAATATGTTACTGGCACAAAAACAGAAATGTAGATCAATGGAATAGCATAGAAAGCCCAGATACAAACCCACGCACCTGTGGTCAACTAATCTATGACAAAGGAGGCAAGGATATACAATGGAGAAAAGACAGTCAGTCTCTTCAATAAATGGTGCTGGGAAAAATGGACAGCTACATGTAAAAGAATGGAATTAGAACACTCCCTAACACCATACACAAAATTAAACTCAAAATGGATCAGAGACTTAAATGTAAGACCAGACGCTATTAAACTCTTAGAGGAAAACATAGGAAGAACACTCTTTGACATAAATCACAGCAAGATCTTTTTTGATCCCCCTCCTAGATTAATGGAAATAAAAACAAAAATAAACAAATGGGACCTAATGGAACTTAAAAGCTTTTGCACAGCAAAGGAAACCATAAACAAGACGAAAAGACAACCCTCAGAATGGGAGAAAATATTTGCAAACGAACCAAAGGACAAAGGATTAATCTCCAAAATATATAAACAGCTCATGCAGCTCAATATTAAAAAAACAAACAACCCAATCCAAAAATGGGCAGAAGACCTAAATAGACATTTCTCCAAAGAAGATATGCAGATGGCCAAGAAGCACATGAAAAGCTGCTCAGCATCACTAATTATTAGAGAAATGCAAATCAAAACTACAATGAGGTATCACCTCACACCAGTTAGAATGAGCATCATCAGAAAATCCAAACAACAATGCTGGAGAGTGTGTGGAGAAAAGGGAACCCTCTTGCACTGTTGGTGGGAATGTAAATTGATACAGCCACTATGGAGAACAGTATGGAGGTTCCTTAAAAAACTAAAAATAGAATTATCATGTGATCCAGCAATCCCACTACTGGGCATATACCCAGAGAAAACCATAATTCAAAAAGACACATGCACCCCAGTGTTCATTGCAGCACTATTTACAATAGCCAGGTCATGGAAGCAACCTAAATGCCCATCGACAGGCGAATGGATAAAGAAGTTGTGGTACATGTATACAATGGAATATTACTCAGCCATAAAAAGGAACGAAATTGGGTCATTTGTAGAGACATGGATGGACGTAGAGACTGTCATACAGAGTGAAGTAAGTCAGAAAGAGAAAAACAAATATCGTATATTAATGCATATATGTGGAACCTAGAAAAATGGGACAGATGAACTGGTTTGCAGGGCAGAAATTGAGACACAGATGTAGAGAACAAACATGTGGACACCAGGGGGGAAAAGCGGCAGGTGGGTGGGGGTGGTGGTGTGATGAATTGGGCGATTGGGATTGACATGTATACACTGATGTGTATGAAATTGATGACTAATAAGGACCTGCTGTATAAAAAAATAAATTAAATAAAATTCAAGAATTAAAAAAAAAAAAGAAAAGAAAAAAGAAAGTATATAGTGAAAATGAAACATACAATAAAACTACCCATGCTGAAATTTGGGGGAAGTTTAGGTCCTTTAAAAAAAAAAAGTATTAATAATCACTGACTATATCTATGATAAAAGTGCTTATTTTGGTTTACTTAGATAATGCTGCAGCTGGTGGAAATGATAAACGTTTAAACTGTTAACACTCTGAATGTATTGGATTTAAGAGAATAAACATTTTACAAAAATAAAAAAAAAGTATATAGTGAATAAACTTTTAATTGATTTGTTTAGCAGAGAGATTGGGCTATCCAGATCTCCTCTTGCTCAGAGAAAATATTGTGTTTGTTCAATCCTACCAGATATTAATATAACTGATCTCAGATGATCCCCTACTGGTCCTTTTAATATTTACTCAAATTCAAGCAAAGCTTTAAAATGAAGGGGAAAACAGGCATATTCCTGACAAAGGAGACAGAGAGTATTCTGGGGGAATGAATATAAGCCAGGCATCTGCATCTTTGAATTCTGCTGACCTCATCAATAATGTGGGTAAATGCCAGTGATGACCAGATCAAATGAATGCCACATTGCTACCATGCTTGAAAATTTCAAGGTTTATTCAATCTTTTCTGATTGGAGTACAGTGCTGTATAGTGTTCTGCTTTTTTTTTGCTTTTTATAAGCATTCCTTTAAAGAACAGTGAAATGACATATTGTTGCAACTCTTTTAATGGCTTTTTCCTGAGCAAATTATATTCTCAGAAATGTAAATATCAATCTCTTCTAAAGAACCTTTATCTTCCTTACTATGCAGTTGACTATCCCCTGAAAAGTTAATAAATAGAAAAGGAATAGCAGATGAGATATCATCATTAATCTACAAGGCATGGTTTCTTTTATTTACATGGCACCAAATATAGTATTGCATAGGCACCACAGGGCATGTTTCTTTTGCTATTCATATAGATCAAGTGTTTTTGTTTTTGTTGTTGTTGTTGTGGTGGTGGTGGTGTGTGTGTGTGTGTGTGTTGATGGTGGTGCTGGGAATGACTGTGATGTTTTAAAGTAATAGTAGAATCCAAAGGGCTTTGAATTTAGGACAAAATACTGTCCCAGTTCCTTTTCTCTTTTTAACACCACATGATAGACATTCTTAAGGCAATGTTTTAGACGAGAATTATATTAGGACAACTAGAAGATCAGCCATTTTACAGTCAGTCATTTGAGGCAAAATAACATATGAAACATTTTACATCAGTCCTAAGTTATGAAGGTAAAAATATTCTATACTCAGCAATGGATAGCTTAGAGGAAATGTTATTTTTAATAGTTCCAATATTTACCTAGAGTTTTTTCCCTTTTTGTCAAAACTTTTTGTCTCAAAAAACCTACAACTAAAATTTATGGAAAAATCTATGTAATGGCTATAATTGATATTGATTTTATTCATATTCAGTTGACATAGATATGTATCTCTTTTGGAGGTGTTCAGAAAACACAGTGACCAGAAAAAATATCAAAGGGATAAAGATATTTTACTTTTTAAGGAATTTTTTTAAAATTATGAATTCCAAAGTCTATCTACCCAAATTATTTTCCTCCCTAGATATCACAGATACTGAACTTTAGTTATTATTCTGTTTGATTAAAGACAATTAGAATTCATATTTTACTTGATTTCCTCTTAATCTTATTCATACTCATGGTTCCTAACCAAGAATGCACATTAGAATAAGTTTTAAAAGAAATACTTATGTCCTGCTTCTAATCCTAAAAGGATTCAGATTCATTAAGTTAGAAATAAGGTCACAAGTGACTCAAATTCATATTTATAGTTAAGAAGCACTATGTCTTGATTTTAAACATTCTGGAATCACATACCCATTTGAAGAGCCAATGAAAAAAAATAACTTCTTCCTAAAATAATGCACTTAAATACAAACATATGGAAATGAAAATATACTTTCATAAAATATACCCTAAGACGTCATTTCACCAAGATATTAGACTTCCTCATTATGACTCTAACACCTAAAAGTGAGTACATTTTCTCCCTCTTCCTTTTATTCCACTCTGAACACTTTACTAGCCCTCCTGTCACACTCCCCAGACTGCTTTCCACTTGAAGATAGACAGTCTTTGGCTATGTTACATCTAGGGGCAAGTTTAGGCCAGAGTTTACAGAAATACTGGAAAGTAATACAAAAGCAAATAGCCTCAAATTTTGGAGTACAGAGAAGGATACTTCATACTACTGTTTATTGATTAAATACTACACTGCCTGGGAAAAAGCAGGTAAGGACACTCCCAGACAAATGTGAGAAAGTTGGGAAAAGATGAATAGTTTACACCTCAATTACAGTGGTGTCTGGGATAAGTGCTAAGAATGAGGCAGATTCTTGGTGAATAGATGCTGAAAGAATGGGTGAATAAATGAATGAACAGCTAAAGAACTGACTGAAAAAAGCAGAAAGGAAAGCTTGTTCATTCCCTTTCACTTCTGTGGCCTTAGTTTCCTCATCTGCTACATGGGCGCATTAGAAGCTGTTCAGATTCTCTTCCATCTCAGACAATTCCTGTATTCTCCGTATTACTCTGTGAATGGAAGGGCGAAGACCTATTCCCTAGTGCAAGGCAGGTATCCAGACTGTAAATTAACAGCCCTCATGGCAAGAGAGGGAGTGTAGAGGGATGGTGCTATTTGGCAATGTATTACCATGTTAAGCTAAAAGCTGGCAGGTAAAGTAAGTAAGTATTTGCTACAAACTTTCTAACATTGAGTAGCTTATGGAAGAAAATACTGCTTCAATGTGAAAATAAATAAAATTTATATTACCTCAACTTCTGGAATAAAGAGGCTGATTTACGTGCCTTCATGTGAAACACGGTCCAAAATCAATTATTTCTCGAAATAAGTAAGATTGAGGAGAGAATACCGAATGCTGTCATTATGTAATGTGTATACATGGAGCATCTCTATAAAGACACATAAACTTGTAATCGTGGTTGCCTTCGAGGATGGGAAATGGGTGGCTAGGAGAAATTTTGAAAGGAAAATTTAATTTACACTGAATTGGGATAATTTTTGAGTTTGTATAATGTGCATATATTGCCTATCTATAAAATATTCTTAAACTTTAAAGTACTACAAAATATAATATTAGTGAAGATGCAAAAAAAAAAAACAGCCTGAAAGTTTGTCACCAGTGGAATTATATTTTAAATGCTGTGATGCAGTCTGTTAATAAATGTCCATAGCAGATGAAGAATATTTGGCCAAAAAAAATCAATGGATACAGAGTGTATACTACCTCCCCTATTTTGCTGCTTTATCCACCATTATTTTTAAAATGTGACCAATATAGTGGTAGGACAGTTAAATAAAAGCTTTTTAACTAGATGGCACTCAGTGGAGTTCTGGTTCATCCAACGTCATATATAGAACAGTTTCATAGAAATCATCATAATTTTTTACACTTCAGAGACAGTACTGACCCAGCAAGCAGTCATCTGTACACATGGTTTCCTGGGAGACGATAAGTATTTTTCCAAGAATTCTGGGCCTACATTAGAACACCATTTAACCATAATACTGTCTTTTTCCTTTGTCTCTAAAGTGGTGGTAACTCTATTAATCAGTTTATTAATCCCTCTTGGAATGTGAAGATTAATTATTATGAAATGCCTAAGTGCTGACAGAAGTGCAAGATAATCTAGTTCAGGTGGCACAAGAAAAGTCAGTGAGAAAAACAAACATCATTTTTTAACTTTGTTTATTTGTAGCTTAAAATGTAATGCCATACAATTTTAACAATCACTTAAAAAAGGATTTATATTTGCAGAAAACAGAAGCAAAACAGAAAGATATGAAATAAAATGCCATCTTGCTTCAAGTTTTCAAATCAGTACTTAGAGTACTAATATACATCTATATACATTGCAAGTATATTTTACAAATATACTGTGAGTAATCTTGAAACCGCAATAAATATCAAGTAGATTTTTAGGCACACGCATAAAAAAATGCGGAATCTGCATAATTCTTGAGAGTGCTGAGTGACTCATTCGTAGATCATTTTCACACATATATTTTACACAAAATATACAGCCATCACACACATGATCCCCAGCCACCTCAGACCCTCACCTTTCATCCCAGCATTAGTGCCTTCTTATTCTTTGATACTATTGCTCTATACAGCTATTACATAAGAAAATATTTTGCAGTTTTCTTCAACTAATTGCCTAAGAAGGTATCAATGCTACCAAAATAAGTACAGCCTATCTACACAATATATTCATGGAAGTGTGCTGAGCAGCACCAACTTACAGAACTGGTCATTGTAACCCTGGGGTTTACCCTGAAGGCAAACTTGTAAATTTTGAAGTATACCATTTTTGAGTTGCCCATACCATGACATCCAGAAATTATTAGAAACTGAGGTAACACCTGTGGTTTTTAGAGATAGGAATCCTTGAAAAAAACACCAAAGGTATTTTTGAAAATTCTGACCAACATGGACCTCAGTTATTGTACACTTTGTCTGTGGCTCTTTCTGTGCAAATGTAAACCAGAGAATCCAAAGGAATGCTCATGGTGAATTTACGTACACTGCTAGGATTAAAGGTCACAGCCATGGAACACCTGAGATCGCCCTCTGATAAGCGAAGTCTAACGCTTCTCTTAGTAGAGCCAATGTTCATTGATAAAAAATGAACCAGATAAGATCCCACTGATTTTTGCCCCCCAGCTACAAGTCAGATTCTGGCATATCTGGCATATCTGCCATCAAGTACCCTATTCCATATCGTCCATTGGGAGCAGTATCCAGAGTGGGTGATCCACTCTGTTTTCGATAAATATTTTTACCAAAATTTGGAGAGGACATCTCGCTTGATGTCTTTCCATGAATGAGGCTTGCATCATCTCCCTCTAAGTTTATAGGCTCCTTCAGAACCCTTCCTCTCTTATAGGTCACAGATGCTAAATTACCAGAACTATCGTCTATAAGGTTGCAGCGACGAATGATGAAGACAATTGGGACGGGCAGTATTGCCAGGACCATCAGAGAGATACAGACAACCATTCCCCACGTTGGGTAGCTCTGAAATTCCTCTGATGCCTGTTAAAGCCAAAAAATAATTATTAATAATCTCTTTCTCTGCAGGGACATGAAAAAATATATATTTGTCTCAGGTTTTTAAGAAAAGAATCTGGGCTAGTCTTATGATTTTGACTAATGAATTGCTGTGGAAGTGACAGTAAGCAACTTCCAGGGCAAAGCCTTAAAGGCCTTGCTATTTCTGCCTTTGTGTCCTAGAATGCTACCCTGAGTCCATAATGCCTGGAAGAAACCAAGAATGAAAGCTCACATAGAGCCCAGCTCTCCAAGTTTAATCAACTGTATGAGTTAGCTCACACAAGACCCAAAGAAGAATCATCCAGCTCATCCACAGAACCCTAAGAAATAATAACTCATCATTGCTTTCAGTCATTAAGTTTGGGGGTCATATGTTACTAAGCAATAGTTACCTGTTACATGTGCCACATTATCTTTCTAAAATCTGAAATTAAATTTTGAACTACATCTAGCCCCAAGGGTTTTGGTAAGGGATAACAGACTTATTTGTTTAGAATAGTCTTGAATTTAGTTGCTATTATATAGAATTACTAACCATAGAATAAAGGTCAGAGGTATCTGAAAAATAAGCATTCTGATTTTCTAACTGCTAATATGTATTTTAAGATTGCATTACTATGTAGCTAAAGCAGCATGAGAACAGAAATTGAAATAGTCATGGCTAATATAAAACAGTTATAGAAAAACTTTACTTCAATATTTACTTAAATTATGTATACATGGCTAATGCATAGTTTCATTGTTAGAGTATCTCGGATATAAGTTAGTAAATTTATACAGGAAAAAATATTTCTGGTGGTTTGATCAATATGTTTTCTAAAGTCAAAGGCCCAATTGGTTCATCTATGGTGACATGAATAAAATTACTTTAATGAGGACCAAGTCAGTACTTCTCATGTACTAAAAAAGTCTACAACGTATAAAAAAATCATACATATTTGGGGCCAAGAAAACATAAAAATCTCAAGATCCTCGCATAAAAGCAACACCATTCATTTAACAGCAAACTATGCTGTGAAAAAAGCAAAAAAACAAAAACCTCTAAAATGACATTTTATGTATATTTTTATCTACCTTCCTTATTTTGCATTTTACCTTATCTTCAATCCATGCATTATAGCCAGGAGGACTTAATCCCATATTCACAATGCTAGCAATTAGCAGTGATAATAGCATTAGAGGAGAAATATATTTCCACATATAGTAGTAATATCTGTTGGGAGCAAAGCCCAGCATATCCTTTAGGTCTTCCATAAACCTAAAAAGAACGAAGGAATTTAATTATTCCTCGAGTTAATATAGCTATATTAAAATATGGTAAATTAAATGTCCTTTAAAATACGCATTGTAACAATGGTTTGACGGGGGTTAACCAGGATACCCTATGACATTTTACACTGAGTCTAAAAGTCATATTGGAAGATGACTTATAAATTAAGAACATTTATAAAGTAAAATGGAACCAGTTTACTGTAATTTTCATTTGCAGAAAGTCCCCGTAAGTCAATTACTGGAAAGTCTCCTCCAACTGATGATTTCCACTCTATGAACACAATATTTGCAATACATTAAAATTTCCGTGTTTCTTTTTTTCTTAATTAGCCATATGTAATATCATCCAATCCAATTGGTGTTTATATTATCTGACCTCTCATGTCTTTCTGTAGTCTGTTTTTTTTAACTGAAAGAAGGTCCGTACATTGCAGTTGATGTATGTGTTTCTCAGACCATTTTTCATCTCTAAGTTCCTCATACATCTCATCATCGTTTCCTCTGATTTTTTGTTGAATCAGCTGGTCACTCTGTCCCACAGTCTGTATTTGGCTGATTGCATTCCCACAGTTTTGCTTCACAAGAGCATTTGATCCTCCTATTTCCCATGAATTAACACTTAGACCTAGTAATGATTAGACTTACGTGGTTTTTTTTTTTGAGTCAGGTTATTGAGGTGCTTTTTACCTGAAGTAAAATTCACCCTTTTTAATTGTATGATGTTAACACTGTCAGGAGCATGTAGACATTACATACTAGTCTACATCCCTCAATGTTTATCTCGAGATAAATATTTACTACCCACCCACCAGCCCTTGTATTAATGTTTCTGCAGACTTCGTGGTTGTCTAAACCTAGTTCCCTCGTAGATTCTTCAAAAAGGGATCGTAGTAACTATATTTCCTAATTTCTTGCATGTTTCTAATTGTTTGTCTGTGGTCACTATACCTGAATGTCAGTTCAGCTGAATTTAAAATCTGTGGCTTACGTTTTTTCCTTGAGAATCATACATATGTCTAACTACATAATATTGTTACAAAAATTTTGTTGACTATTAGATTTTTCTCTCATAAATAATCTTCTTTGCTTTGTTTTGTTTTGTATTATTTTTGCCTGGATGCCCTTTTTTTTTTTGTCTTGTAGTAACATCCTAGGCTATGTCCTCGTGTTGGCCTTTATGTCTATTTCTCCAAGTATATTGTTTGCCCTTTCAAAATTCAAATTATTTATTTCAGGCAAGTTTCTTCAATTATAGTTTTTAGCATTTGTTCTGGCTACTGTTTTTAGAGGTCTTCATTGTACATATGCTGAATCATCTTTGCTTAACTACTGTGTTTATTTATTTCTCTTAAATCCTTTGTTATTTCTCCTTGATTTTCAAAAGCATCCCTCCTTTCTAGCTTCTAATTCTTCTGAAATTAGGCACTGTGCTTATCATTTTTGTTTTCTTTTTAATTTGATCTTCATTTTTTAAGTGTTTTTCTTTTATTTACAATTATTTCCTGAGTTCTATCACCTCTGTTTTCAAATCTTCCTTTTCTCTAATTATTATAATTCTCAATTTTAAAATAACTGATTTCTGCTCTTCTTTTGTGGCTTCTATCATTTTTAAACATTTATTTCAACTCATTTTGAAGTATTGTTAGTTTTCCATCTATTTTGCATGTGTGCTTTTGTTGTCTGCAGAGATTTTACTCTGCTCCTTTCCTCTTTAAAAAAAAAAAAAAAGAAAGAAACTTTTCTTAAGATTTGGCCACAGTTAAGTGAAATGAATTTTCCTGTGTGTTTTAGGAGAGAGGGATGGGCCTTTCCTCTCTATTTTTGCAAAGTAATCAAAAAAGGTGGCTTCAGAATTTCTCAGTTCTGTTTACCTCTGCTCTCCTCCTCATACTGACCTGGACTTTCTTTTCCATGGCCCCTACTACCTCTCTCCTACTCAACTCAGGTTTTGCTCCCACCACTTTTTCTTCAGTGAAGAGCTTTATCTTGGAAGAGAACTTTGGGTTATTCATTTCAACAGTTTTTAGAGACCAGATTGCTCCAGCACTGATGATCTTATTGTATTTTGGTCCCTCTGCACTCCGCAAAATGTGGGCAAAGATCCTATAAAATTTCTCCCAGTTTAGCTCACTGTCTTCCGATCAGCCTGCCACACATTGCAGGGAGGACCTGGGGGTGACTGGAAAGCTGTCAGAAGCCCAGCTGCATATCCTCTACCATCTCCCACACGGAAGTGATATCACACAGGTCCTGTGGCTGCCAGTGGTTTGCCCCAACCTTTCATATTTGAGGGTTCACAGGAATATCTTCTTGCCAGTGTTTATGGGTATTTAGTTCTGCTTTCTAGTCATCCTTTTTCTCTTTAATTTTTAAAAGGAGACTCAGGAAAATACAATCTACGCAGCCATCACTTTCAGCTTTACAGGATCCTCCTTCTCATTTTCTCTCATTCATATTTCTTCCTAATCCCTAACTTGCTATGCTCCAATATTTCTTTTTCTGCATTTGAATTTACTGTCTCAAAAGTTTAGGTTTTGAAAGTCTTCTTTCTCTCAACTCTGTGTCTGGAAATGTAGGTAAATGTGGCAGAAGACAGAGAAGAGCTGAGCTCATGACACTGTTGAAGGTGAACAGGAAGAATATAAGGTTGCTACAACATTTAAAGGAGGGGAAAGTAAATAAATGAGAGCATTTTAGATAGGAGAATTCTAATTCTGCTCGTAGGACAAGATATGAGCTTTAGAAACCAACAGACCTGGTTGCAAATCATAGCTCCATCATCTTTTAATGTATATCTTAGTCCTTCTGAGCTTAATTTTTGGCATTTTCAAAAAAGATAATACCTATCTTGGAGGGTTATTGTTAGACACATAGACAACATATGCACAGCACACTACCTCATATACAGCAGAAATTTATAGATGCAAGTATTATTAGTAGTATTATTCTTCCTGTTGTTATAATGATTATTATTTAGGAACTACTAAAAAGAAATATTTACTACTATGCCTATTGTAAATGATGAACTGTCTAAATGGAAATCTAAATTATGATCTTATTGATCCATAGATCAGTCCAATAACAATGTCAAATTCCAACACAGTGCAGGTTAGGAGTTGGGGGTAGCTTGGTAGAGTGTAGAAATATCTGGTTTTGAAATTAAAGTCCTGGCTCTGCAACTAACATACTGTGTTCTCCTGTACAAGTAGAGCCAATTTTCCATCTAGGATATGGATAATATTAGTTACCACAGATTGTTATAATGACTAACATTAAATGCGTGTCATACAGCTATTACTACTATTGCTATATAGTACATGATCATTAAATGTAAGTTCCCCTATCTTTTCTTGCCTGGAGCTTTTGCCAGTAATAAAAACATTCTTTAAGTTTTGTCGCAAAGCTCACTCAATACCAATAAAGTTCTTTATGTTGTTTAAGAGGACTCTGGTCCACAATGAACTTATTCCTACTTCACAGAGACCTCTAATAAGCTTGATGGTCTTATTACCTTTAGTTAATCCATATATGTTAACTAAAGACAGCAACTTTTAAAAATATTGGACAAGGCCTCTGGAAACTTCTTTTATTCTGAGACTACTCTAATGCTTCATTTCACGCCAAGTATATATACTTTTCAAACTGAGCAGGTATATAATTCAGAGGTTTAAGCATCTCATGAATTCAAGTCATGACTCCACATAAATATGAAGTTTATGTATAGCAAATGCCATATATATCTTGGAGCGTCATATATATATACCACTTCCCAAAATTGGCCTGCTACATAAAACATTGTGTAAAATGATAAAATAAGGCATTTTGTAGCATAACAAAATAAAATTCCTCTTGTAAAACAGGTTAGCAACGTAATTAGAAGTATCGTCTTTAGAATTAAGCAAAAATGGCTATGAATCCCAGGTCTACCTCTGTTCAGGTGTGTGATGAGCAAGTCACTTGGTGTCTCACTAAGCCTGCATTTTCTTATCTGTAACAATAGCTCAAAACAACTTAACAAGGTTCTTGGAACTTAACCAGTATGCTCTAAACCTTGGAAGTTCCTATTTGATAGCCAGAATTAAATCAAAGCTCCAAAATCCTAAACTACATTACCATCTACACCATTCTATCTAACCACCTAATAAGGGGATATACTTCGTTAAAATTATTGAATGGAGTCTTCAAAAGATTTGATTTTTGTGACAAGGAATTTTTCCCTCTAGTCACTTCCCTCCTCTTCTAAATGAGTTATATATTAACAATTGGTCTTTCCAAAATAGAGATGAAAAATGAATGCATAAGAGAGAATATACTTACTTATCTATGCCATAAACAAAGGATACAGCAATATTCTCCAAAATGACTACAATTAGCAGAGGCAGGGTAGCAGAATAATCATCAAACATTGTAACAAAGTAATTTCCAGAGCGCTGCACAAACATCAGGCCAATACAAAATGCCAGAAGACAACAGATAACTGGACAAAAGGAATAAATAACAAAATTAGGCCCTACTCAGAGTCAAGTCTTTTAAACTTCATTATAAGTTATTATATGCAAACAATAATTTTGTTTCCACTTTTATAAGTTGTCAATGATACAAATAGGATACCGTTCCTGATACCATGGAATATAACATATTGGGAGTTAGTTACCTGGATTTAGCCTCAGATTTAATATGAATTCATTGTAAGACAGTAACTCAACTCATCTCCTCGAGTCTGTGGAAACGTGTTTACTAAACACAAATAACAAATGAGGCAAAACTGAGGATATATTAAAAGTATAAATCTCCATACCCCTCTTCTCATTATTAATAGCAAAGTGACCTTTCCAGGCAGCAAATGTTCGTGGGTCATTTCTACTTTTAAGAATGTTTTATAGTTTTGGAAGCAATACTGAATTTTGAAATTAATAATGAGATTAATGTAGCTTAAAATAAGACTATGATAACATGTATTTTTCTATCTGATTGAAATATGGTTATTGTTAAAGCATAACTGAAAAAAATCTGACGAGACCTTGCCTTAGCAGCAATCTGTATCTCTGTCCTGATATTGCCCAAACAGATTAGTTGGGAATACAGCTATGACAGGGTTGGGCAACCTGATTCTCCAGGTAACTAAGAAGAACCATCTAAAAGGAGTTTCTGCAGCAGTACTGAAGAAAGATGCAGAAACTTCTAACCAGCTACGCTTAATATAAAAACTTAGAATTCTGGAATCCATATAATATTCCCATATTTGTGTTAGACTCTTTATTCTCTCTTGCACGTAGAGGGTAGAGAAGCCCTCAAAAATAAAAGATGGCTGTGTTCTCTTTCTCAAGCAGCTTTTAGCAGAGGTGAGTAAAAGTGAAAGAAGTGGAGCAGGTAAGGGCAGTTCAGAAGGGGAGAAAAGACATCCCAGGGGTTCCATCTGATGGGGGTTCCCTAAAAATCTCAATAAGTATGGGTTAAATTAAGCCATTTCCTCCATCTCGTAAGCGCTATGCTAGTGGTATGAGTTACATCGTACATAAGTGAATATTCTATATAAACATATCATGTAGAAAAGGAAAAGTAGCGTTCACTTGGAGTCTAACGCATATTGAAATATTTGAATGCTTGTCACAGCAAATTGTACTCAAAGTCTCAGGATCCAAGTAGCAGAGCTTGGATTTGAACCACAGCCTGTGTCACTCTCACTCTCTCCTAATTACATTATAGTGTAAGGTAGATAGGAAGAAAGTGTATTCCAGGTGGTAAAGACACTGAGAGTTTTGCTGACGATGTGAGAGGAACAGATAATGAGTAAGTCACTTATCTAAGTCCTACTGTCCTATCAGAGGAGATGAAAACATCTGACAAAGGTGAAGGGGGAACATTTCATCTAAGTATATAAAACATGACTCAAAGTAGAAGTATGATCCCAGAATACAGGTAACAGGGGTAGAGAGTATATTCCTCTTTACTCTGACCTAAAGGTCTTCCACTGGGAGTTACCAA
The DNA here is from genome assembly GCF_028564815.1 of Eubalaena glacialis. NCBI lineage: Eukaryota > Metazoa > Chordata > Mammalia > Artiodactyla > Balaenidae > Eubalaena > Eubalaena glacialis. Next base: position 35,411,074 of record NC_083726.1, on the reverse strand, counting down.
ATACTCACATGTGTGTTTCTCCCTCTACACTGTTGTTTTCCCCTTAATTTTGCAAACCCCCTTACCACAGGAGGGTTGGGATATGGAGCAAAGACGAGGAAAGCAGCAAAGATGACTGTTATTTAGTCTGCATGTCAGGCAGGGTATTGATAGCCTTAAAATAAATAGAAACTGCAGAAGTAGAGACTGACTTTCAGGAAAAGATAGAGACATTTCTCATTTATGTTCAGCTGAATTAAAGATATTTAGATGTAAATATCTCACAAACTGCTGAAATTGTTTTACACACACACACTTAGCAGAACGGTGAGTGATAAAGATATATATGTATTTGAGAGTTATTTACACATAAATTATTACTAAATCTTTCAGAGCTAAAAACAGAGCCTTGGGGAGCTTGTGTACCACTGCCCAGCATTTAAGATCATCTATATATTTTTTCCAATTAATTATTGCATCACTTACCAACACTGTTGCTGCACTCTGGTCTGGCTGGCTTCCTCGCTGCTTCCTTTGTCTCTACTTGGCTATGTAAATGAACACTATCCTCTGACCCCTGAGAAGACCCCTCCCCTCTGTAATTCAATTTCCATGGGTTTCGCTGACACTTCCCTCAAATATTTAGATGACCTCTGTTGCGTCTTAATTCGTAGAACAGGTAAAGTCCCTATCATGCTATCTATCAGTATATTACATGGTACAAGTCTTATCTACCCACCTTGATTTTAACTATCAGTCCTATTCTTTTTAGAGGAGAGGCTCTCCTATATCTCTGTATCTCTGTTGTAGTTTCTCTTATATCCTTGATATCCCTCAAATGCGAGGACGATGCAACACACAACCAGTATTTTAATAACTACTTGTAGATTGGACTTCTAACAACCATCAGTATTGATAAATTGTGTTATTGTCTTTCCTACCTAGATATATTAACTTCTATCAGGCTACAATTGCTCTTTTATATGAGAACTCAATTTAGGTTTATCAATTTCAGCTATGCACTTTTGGAAAATCCAATGACCTGAACTACTATTTTTATAATTATCTGAGTTGAATACAAAATTATACATGAATATTCTGTGACTTTGTTCTAGTGCCGGTAATTCATGATAATGACATTATTCCTAATAAAGAGTAATAGAATAAATGATCACTAATAATTAATAGAATCTGTATTAAATATGTCATTTGCATATTATATAAATAAATCCCTAAATAACAAATACTAGTATTATTAATAAGTAGACATTAATAATAAACACTTTTCCTATTTCCATCTCCGATCTCTCACCAAGGGTAAAACAGCCCGCCCACATCAGTTCAATGAAAAGTCAAATACATAAAAACTAACCAGTGAGAATTTCTTTCCTCACTTTGAATGTGTCCACAATGGGTGTGATGATCCCTTCAATGGTTCCAAACATGCTGCCAAGCCCTAGATTTACCAGCATGAGGAAGAACATCACTGACCAGAAGGGAGATGCAGGGAAATGTGTCATTGCTTCTGTAAAGGCAATAAAAGCTAAACCAGTCCCCTGAACAGCCTGTAAGATATACAAAACGGCCACGTTAATACAGAGCAATATGAAGTGCTGGCTATATACATCAGTTGCAAAGGGCAGGAGAACTCTGAATAATGCAGGGGAGTTACTGGAGATAAACATGCTGATACCATGTTGTCTCCTAAGAAACTGTGCCTCTAAACAAACTTCAAGGTGATCGTGTTATCTCATAAAAACAGCAGATAGACCAAAATTTTAAAAGAACTTTAAGAGTAAGTTAGTAATTAAATCTTTCCTTACAGAATTCATGATTTTTATGTTAATGATGGCTTCATCCATAATTTCCTGCACGTGATTCTTTACGTTTAGTCTCAAGTACAGTTAGCTATCTTAATGCAAGTGATTAACAGCCAATTTCTCCATTATATTTTCCTTTTTGCCAATGTAAAGAGAGGGTGACAATTAATGCAAGGCTATTTATTCATGTTCACCTATGTCGTGTTTATTAAAATGTATGACAGTGGCTAGAAAAAGGACTTAATCATGACTTATTGAACACAATTATCAGCAAATATCATTCATGTGTCCAAACAACCATACAATATGTAAATGATAATTGTAATTCAAGTTTTGTATTAAATATTATACAAGGAAAGGTACCAGACTAATTTCATTTTCTGGGATGAAAATCACCTAATTTATATCCATATTTTAAATTATTGTGGCTTAATCAGTGAAACTACTTTTCAAAGTAAAACAAACTTTTTTGATTTAAGAAAATGTGTTCTCTGAAATAAAGAATGTGAATTTTGAAACAGCATGATCTTCCACAGGCATTTTAAAGATCATTTTCCTAAAAGAAGTCTTCTGGGTAATGCATATTTTAAGTTAATAAGAATTATTTTATCGCATAAACATAGCCTACTAACTTTATTTAGCTCATCTTCAATTTGACAGGAATTGAGATGAAGAGCAGGAAACTCTTCTTCTTTCACTTTTTGAATGATGTCATAAACTAAATGATAATCTTCCACAGTAACAGCTGAAAAGTTGATGTGATGGGGAATAATATCTTGACTAATGTTGCCCATTTTCACAAGTTTGATGATCATTTCCAAATTTCTGAAAAGTAAAACAACATTAATGAACACATGGGTTTGGGAAGGAGATTTTTTAATATAATTATGCCATCAAAAGCTAAAGAAAATTAACAACCATACTCTGCAATGCATTTCTCATTTATGACATTTGCTTTGAAGCCCAGAACTGCAAACACCACCAATGTTGCCAGGATAGAAGTAAAAAAATTGATGAAGGACACCAGCACGGCATCAAAGTGGCAGTTGTTGTCTCTCTTGTTGTAGCTTGAAAAGGCAATGACGCCACCAAATCCCAGACCTAAGGCAAAGAACACCTGAGCTGCAGCTTCTCTCCAGACCTTGGGCTCCAGCATCATTTCAAGCTGTTTAAAATTAAACAGAATATAAGTCAGCTGCAAAAAATTATTTCAGAATAATCTACAAGGAATCGGTTCTATTGTTTAAATACATCATAATGACACTTATGCACCCAAAGATTATTTAAAACAGGGGGATAGTCTGTTCTTAAGTAGAAAGAACAAATTTTTCATTTAGGAATAATACAAGGAATATGAATAAGAAAGGCTATAGACTATCGAAACTTTAGATGGAGATGTTACTTAAATACACGGAGAAAATACTTATATGGGAATTTTAAAATATCTTTAAGACAAATCGTCAAAGGAGTATTTGAGAGAGAAATGAACTATCTTCAGTTATTCTTATTTATGTCTTTGTTTTCTTTCCAAAGCAAAATAAATCAGTTAGCCATAAAAGTTAAATAATTGTTTAACAAATACCCTAAGTTTTGTGTTTTCTGGTGAAGTCTAACAGCCAAAGCAGATAATAATTATAAGCTGGGTAGAGCTGAACTATTTGTACTTTGCATATTCAGATAGGTATTATTCATTCATTGAGTAGTTTCCTGAAAGCCTGTTCTTTGAAAACAGAAGAAATTCAACCATATCATCGCTAAGACCTTTTCAGATCCAAAGTTCTAAAGTTTGGAATCTGTGCTGAACATATATTTCAAGTAACTGTGCTTCACTTCTTAAGCAATTATCACTGTATATAACCAAACCTTTTAAATGGAACTATTAATATTAGCCATACCTGGCACAGACCTCAATAAACAGTTAAGTCTGATTTCAGTAGCAGTAGTGTTTAAATTGGTATTTTATCTCTTTTCACCATTGCAATGAAATTGCCTTTATTGGGAACAATGCCAAATGTGGTTAAGAACATGAGTTACATAGACACTTTCAGATCCTGATTCTGCCATTTAATAATCTAAAAATAGTGCAACCTAGGGCAGGTGGCCTGTCCACTCTGAGTTCAAGCTTTCTCAACTGAAAGATGAGAGTAACAAGACATGTACTACTTATCACATTGCCTTCCGCCCTCAAAGTCCTCAATAATTGCTAACATATGGACTATAGTGGCAGGCACACTGATAAGCACCTTATATGGATGATCTCATTTAATATTCACAACAATCCATGAAATTGTGGCTAATATTATCTGCATCTTAGAAAAGTTAAGTAACCTGCCTCAGGTTACACAGCACTTCTGGGGTAGAGCTGACATATGAACACAGGTAGATTTCAAAATGCGTAAGCTCTCAAACATTAGGATATGTTATTCAATTAATTTTAGTGATTATTACTGAAATTTGTGCAATGTTATCATGAAACATAATCATGATTATATTTATAATTTATTTGCAATTAACTAAAATATGCATACTGTTTATTGACTATCGCTGCTACATTACCATTCTACGGTTGATACCCATCTAGTAAAATACACTCATTCAACTGTCTATCTCTACTTTGCCCACTAGATGGCAGACAACACCTATGTAATAAAGACATTCTGATTATTTCCAATTCAGGAACTAAATCTCCATTCACTGGGAATATTTCGTGTGCTTAGGTACTTTCTCCCTTACATAAATAATGTAAATTAAAAAGTTATTGACAACTTCTTATCGTTATTATTTTAACTATCATCCTACAGTGGCCTAATACAGAATCTTATCAACAGTCCATGAAAAGCGAGCTGAAGAAATAATTAACTATATTTTAATAGTTATCTCCAGTTCTGGTTTAAAATGTTAACAGTGCTGCAGTTTTAAATACGGGGACCATGTAAAAGCATCATATCAAAGTATTTAGAGTCTAAAGTATCTAGTTAAATTAAATATTTAGAATTATGTCACAAACAATTGCCAACACAGAGAAAGGTGATATTCCAGGAATTCACAACAAAGCTAGTTGTTTTTAACTCAGAGAACTTTTTTTTTTTGATATTGCAAATATAAATATTTTGGTCACTAAGTATGACCCATCTGAGGCTGATTTAAATTATAATGTAGCTGAAATTCATAAATCTGAACTAATTATTCACTGAGGAGTTCCAACAACTCTAAATGATAAACAGAACTTTTGAACTATTCGAGAAAACCAGATCACAGTGTCAACATTTTTGCTACTCGAGAATGAACACCACGTTGGAACCAGATATACAAAGAACACAGCCTCTGTGACACAGTATCAAGGCAGCTGCCAGGAGTGACAGTTCCAAGAAGGCTAAAATCTTCTGCCCACATCTCTCAGCACCATGCTTGGCTGCACAGTCATCGTTCACACAACTTCCAATTTCTGAGCTAATTTTGAAATTGTGTCTTTATAACTCGTTGTCTGCCTATGATAGAGTTAGCAAACTAATGTGAAGTGTAATGTCAGTGTATAACCAAAATATATGTACACCTCAAACTTGATTTTTCCTGTCAAATCAGTATAACAAGTCCACAAGGATTGATTAATCAAGTCAGCTCTAAGTTAAACAACGGAGTCTAATTTCCGAGCCTTTTAGAAAACCTAATGAGAATTTTCCTAAAATGCATACGCATTTATAAAAGTTACAGAACTTCCCAAATGCACTAATGTTAAGTACTATTCTAGAAAATACAAAACGGCAAAACGAAACAAAGTAAGAAACCTTGAATTTCTCTGAGACAGGATTTAGAGGGCAATAGGGTTCGTTATTAACCTGGGTCCATGGATTTTAGGTGATCTGTCAACCTCCTGAGACACTAAGCAAATTAATATGTTCATTATTTGTTCTGGTAAGAAGATTCCATTATCAGTTTTTTTTCAAAGGGGTCCATGTCAAAAGGTTAAGAACCACTGAAATAGAGGAGGAAGAGTAAAGACTGAAAAGTTCTAAAATGTACCAGTGTAAAAATGGGAAGTTAATTTATTATAAAATAGGAATTTTTGAAGTTTAAATAGTGAAACTCACTAATGGGGCCTTTAAAATCGGAGAGAGATGGATATAATTATAGATGTCCAAAAGCTCCGGTTTTACTAGGCTGGTTAACATAACAGCTATAATTTAATAGTCTAGTGCACATAGGTTAGAACAATTATCCCTTAAATCTAACTGTGGGAACATTTTAACAATAAACATAAGGCTTTTGTGATCATAAGCCTTAACTAGAAATACAGTACATACCTCAGGGGTAAACATGTGACGGATGCCATCAATTGAACCATTTAAAAGGAGTGCTCTGATTAGGAAGCATATAAGTACCACATACGGGAACAGAGAACTAAAATACATGATCTGCAAAGTAAGAAAGATAAAAAAAAGGTGAGACATACTAACAACTATTTTCTTTTTCATAGTTAAGATTATGTGTTCTGTTCTATACCGTGAAAGTGACACTTTTTATAATATGGTAAATAATACTTTTAATACCTTGCATAGCCATCGTATCAGAGTGGCTTAATAGCCTTGATTCAATGTGACTAGTTAAGATTCTATTTGAGATATAACAAAAAATAAGAACATTTTCCTTATTTAAACCCCTTTTAAATAGTCCATAGGTATGGTGTAATTTGAATAGTGTTGATTCCTTGCAGTTCACAAAGCAAGGAATATTTAAGAGAAATGAATGGACGCTAACTCGTTAACAAATTTCTACTTTATTGTTTTAGGTAGCAAAAAAAAAAAAAAAGTCCTTTTTTTGTTTGTTTGTTTTTAATTAAGCAAAGTTCCATTATAATTCTATAAAGCTTCTGGAGTAGAGAGTGGTCCTGTTAAGGCTCCTACAGAACTTGAATAATAGTGTAGAGATTTTTACTTTCTACTTCAGAAGTCTCATCATTAAAGTTAAGCAAATGTTTATCATAGAAAAGCAGTTATCCTAACCAGACATGTACTGCCTCCTTGACATCTCCATGTGGTATCCAAAACTTTCCCGATTTTCCCCCAAAGCTGTCCCCACCCATCTCCATCTCCCACCACCCATCCATTTGCTAAAGTCAAACATCCAGAAGTAGTTCTGCACTATTTGTAATATTCTAGTTTCCAAGCTACCACTCAGGTTATCTCATTCCCTGCTTAACCCACTCCAGGGATCTCTAATGCAGTTGGAGTAAAATGCGAATTTCTCCCTCTGTCCTGCAAAGCCTTAGACTAGGCTGCCTACCTGCCTGCCCCACCACTCTAACCCCAGCTGAGCTTCAGCCCCGAGGGAAACCAAGCTCTTGAGCTTCAGGGCCAGTGCAGGCTGTGCCCTCAGTCTGAGGTATTCATCTCCCTCATCTGTCCAAGACTCGCTCCTCTTTGTTATTTTACGTCTCATCTTCATTTTCTCAAGACTACCTAGAACACCCAGAATAAGGCGATGCCTTTTTCCCATCCAATATACCCCCATCTGCCCTCCTCTATGCCCCATGAACCTTCAATAATATTATTTTGTTTTATCTTGACAGCATTTAACACTGTTGAAGTTATCTTGTTTACTTGTTAATTTTCAATTTCCCCTACTGGAATATAAGCTCTGTGAGGAAAAGGACTTTTTCTCTCCTGTTCACTACCAAATCCCAAATACCTAACAGAGTTCCTAACACATAGTACGTATATAATACTTATCTGTGGAGGAAGGAATGGAGGAAGGGTAGGAAGAATGGAGAAAAAACCTGCCATAGCAGAGGATGGCTCAGGCAGGTTAGAGATATTGAATCCTATAGTAACTGTAGACAAACAATAGGCAAGTCAACACAATAATTTGCCCCTCTTCTACTGTTCTGTACACCTTATAATTATATTAAGCATTCTAAGAAAAAATTAATATTACAAATAAAATCTCAGCATAATTAGAAACCCACATTTTTCTAAAAATAATTATATTTTAATTTAATTAGTTGTAAAGAAATATAATTTTTTGATCATTTCAAAATGGTATAATTTTTAAATTGCATCCATTCATCCACATTTCTTGATTTCTTTTTATCAGAATGCTTTTAGATGGAGTACTTTTTTTTCATTCTTTCTGCCTACTTTTAGCATTCTTTAAATTTGTGGGTCTACTATAAATCTATTCAAGTAGCCTTGATCTCACTTGACTACAGCTATTCATTTTATGATTCTTCACAAATCTTGGGGCTAACCAGAAGCATGGATTCACCTTTGCACAATAGCTTTTTTTGTTTTTGTTTTTTTAACAGAACTCAAATTTGCTGCCTTATAAATGACTTAAAGGACTTCCATTAATGCATTTATTTTAAAAGTGAAAATGAAGGCTGCACACTGAAATAATCTGGATAGTTTGATTATGATTCTTTCCAATAAATATGGTATACCCTCAGTATATTTTAAATATAATTTCAAATTAGAAGCTAAAGGAAGAAATGATTCTTCCTGTATGTGTATTTGCCCAGGCTAAACAACTCTAACACACCTGAATATGGTCCTCTTCCCCACATCCCATAACAACTGACCAACAAGTCCAACTGACTCCAAATTTCATCTGTCCCTTCGTTTTCATCCTCAGTGATGTGTCACTTTTCACTATTAGCTTCCTCCTCATTTTGCTTCTCGATTTTCCCTGCCAGCTCTCCTCTTCATCCCTGAAATTCATCACCCACACTGCTACCAGAAAGATCTTTCTAAGGATCTGATGGTATAATGAACTGCTAAAAATCTTCAAATATTTCACACCGTTTGGTAAGTAACAGCCAGTCATTTTACCGGTGTCCATAGATACTTTAATACCTGCAATCAACTTACATTTCCAGCCTCATTTCCCACAAGCTGCACAAATTGTACGTAAAAGTCACACGGGGTTACTCAGCAAACTTTGGGCTTTGCACATGCTGTTTTACATGCCTCCAATGTCCTCTCTCTGAAGTTTCTGGTGAACTCTTCTTCAACTGTCAAACTCTAGCCCAAAAGTTACCTGCTTTGTGAAGCCCTCCCCCAATTCCAGGTTAATTTCAGTGGCTGCCTCTGTGCTCTATACTCTCATGCACTTTTTATTTGTACATCTTACTGCATTTATTCTGCTGTCGTTATTTGTCTCATCCATTAAATTATGGGTTCCATGAGGATAAAGATGGTGGCCTATTAACCTTTGCACATTCTTAGATACTCAAAAATATTGTACATTAAGAGAGAATTCATAGGAAGTTTTCCTTTCTGTACACATTCCCTAAAAAAAAAAAAAAGAAACAAACAAAAAACCTTCATCTTTATTTTACAGTATTTTAAAAATTAGGTACTAATTATATGATGAGACATTTCAAATTTCATTTATTAATTCAACACATATTTGAGTTCTTAATACTCATCTGGCTTCAGTGATAAGACTCTGATAAGGATAGCTTCCTCCAAAAAGGAACAGGAAAATTTCATGTTGGATGTAACATGGAGGAAAGTAACAGTCAAGATTTTAAACACTTAAAAACTTAAGTAGTAATAGGTAGGGTTCACACCTGAATTTTTTTCTTCTGTGAGCAGGTAAAGGACAAATATTTAATTATTAAATTCTGAGATTTAAAGATGTGTCTTAGGTCAGCCTTTTACAGAGGTATCCATATTGTGCTTTTAAACACAAATTCATTTTATTTAATCATATGGGTCTCATAATAATAAAATTGTCAGTTGAATAATATTATTGAAAATAGTTTAAATTCTACCTGACTATATGTAAAATGCTACCCTAAACACTTTCTTCTTATTTTATTTTTTGCATTGCTACCTGATACTATTTTATGATTTGTTTATTGTCTGCCTCTGCCACTAGAATGGACATTCCATGAAGACAGGTATTTTGTCTGCCCGGTTCACCACTGTACCTCCTGCGCTAGATCAGTGCCTGGCACATAGTAGGTGCTCAATAAATATGTGTTCAGTGAGTAGGTGAATGACCCTTAAGTATTATTCTTAAGAACTTGGAAGTGAAACAATGAAATATGTTTCTTTGGCTGATTTTAAGACTCCCTGGGCCTTAAAAACTGACATGCCTTTCACAGCAAGTACATTCAGTAAGAGACATAAGTTTATCAATCAAAATGTTGCATGAAGATATTTTCATTCTACTCAACTATTGAAAAACAGAAAATATATGAAATCATTTAGTTGTTTTTCTCTCTTACATGTTAAAATGTTTATTTTAAACATACCTTCAGAAAGAGTCATTCTCTCTGAGGATTTCATAGCCTAGTTCTAACTCTGCCACTTATCAGTTGTTTAATTCTGGCCAATTATTTATTTTTCCTAAGCTTAACTTTGCAGTAAAATGGGGATAAGAACATGCAAATCATCTTGCTGCTAGAAAGATTAAACAAGCTAATGTATGCAGAGTACTTACTTAGCACAGTAGTAGTACTAATGGCAAAGTAGTACTAGTAGAAAATATTAGAGTTAGAAGAAAGCCTAGAGCTTCTCATTTCTATCCTTCCCCTGGGGGCAGGCATCCCCTGCATAGAGGCTCTAACAAAGGGACATGCAACCATACCACCTCTGTTGGACCGCCTCCAGTAGTGCTGAGCTCTCTACCACTGTGCAACTGATTTCATTGTTGCCAGGCTTGATTCCTGAAAGGTCTTCCTTTCCTTGAAGATTTACCACCATCCCGCCACTCTGCATAATTCCAAATATTTGATCATGGTCCTGTTCTCTGTGACCACACAGAATAAGGCTTATTCCTCTTTTTTTTCAACTGTTGGAAGACTGTGATCACAAAGCTGAGATGGCTCTTTTCCATAACAAAGTAGAAAATAAAGATTTCAGTAAAATCCAGTATTACAGGTATGGTTCAACTGGCATGTGCCTACCTGACCTAAAGGAGAATGACACTGTCATACTCCTGTCTTAACTCATGCAGTTTCAAATTAGCATTGTTTGTGTGTGTGCGTGTGTGTGTGTGTGTGTGTGTGTGTTTTGGCTAGGCATATCACACGTTGACTTTTCTTTCAGCTGCTAAATTCTCTAAGTTTTTTTTTTCACATACTACCCTTAAACTTCATTACCCTTAAACCATATATCTCTATACTGCATTTGTGTGATTGTTTATTTGGAAGCTTTTTTGTTTGGCAGGCAAACAGAGCTTTACATTTATTCCTAATAAATTTCTTATTATATTTAGCTCATTGTCTCAGAATGAGGAATTGTCACAATTTAGACTTTCATGACTTTGTTCATAGTACTTACAGCTTTCTCCCCATCTGTGCCTACTAAATTTTTTCTTCAAAGTCTGCTGAAAAGCTACCCTCTCCCTGAAGCCTTCTCGTTGAAATAATAAACTACATGTAGTCTATAAATTGTATTAAATTTTTCCAGATAAAGTTATATTACACGACATAAGAAAAACATCCCCAATGTTGTGATAAGAAAAGGATGACTATTTCTTTAAATGATAAGACACATACTCAGACAAAGAAGAAATAAAATGTGGTGGGAAGACTGGAGCAGAGGGATATTTGGACTTCTCTGGCTGGCCGTAGTTGGTTCTCGTTCTGTCAAATGACATTACCTCAGGAAGCATATAAATGTGGTTAGATTTGGCTTAGGAATCTAGTCCTTTATTTATAACTTGACTGTAATGGGGCTCTGACATAGTAGAAGACACACCAAATGGAACCAATTAATTGAACTTACTTAATCACAGAATACACTGACATTCACAGAATATGGTGTTATCTACCACATTCATTTCTACAAAGGAAAAACGGTATAGAAGTTCCATCAGGAAGGTAAATGTAAAATCAGCTGTGATTAACAAGTTTAAAAAAATTGTCAAACATTTCTAATTAAATATGAAGTAACAGGAGGCAAAGATGAATTAGACAGACTTCGCCTAAAAGAGTTCACTTTTTGGTGGGAAAAAAATATACCACAGTGAGAGACGTTATAGTGTTGCAATGAAATAACATGGGCTTTAGATTTAGACAGAGCTGGGTTTGATCCAGGTACTAGCATTTATTAACTATGGTTCTTTGGGCAAGTTACCTGTTCTCTCAAACTTGTTTTTTTATCTGTAAAGCAGGTCTGAGAGTAGCAATTACTTCTTAGAGTTGGGGTTTTGTTTTTCTTTTTTTTTTTTTAAGATTTAATGGGGATAAAGTATATAAAGCACTTATCACAGTGCCTAGAACAAAGTAAACATGTAAAAAATTTTGTCTTCTGTTATTGTTCTTGTTCTCATCATTATCAGAATCAGCTCCATCATCATCATTTATTACCACTAGTACTGCTGCTGCTACTACTACTACTATTCCCACTCTTACTAGTATATGATGGTAAGTGGCAATATATTAGCCTGGAAAGATATACGATCAGATCTATTATTTGGAAAGAAAAAACAGTAGAGGTGGGTTATTAAAGGGCAGAGAGAAGACAAACCAAAATTAATTCTTGCTATGGTCCAAACAAAAGAAGTAGAGAGCTTTAAAACAATGGCAATAATAATGGGAAAAAATGTAATATGAAAGCAAAATAGTGAATAACAATTACTTTCCTAATGCATCCTTTAAAAAAATTATCTGATTGACTTCCTGGGGTATGTAGAATTCACTTACTGTCTTTCTCAAGCACAGCCTTATAAAATTTTCCATTTGCCTTGGCAGGCATGCCCTTTAGTCTTTTATATTACTCTGAGTTCCTTGTTGAGATATACCATAACTACCTAATGTTCATATCTTTAAGAAACACTCCACACTAGACTATTTTAAAATCTTTTATGCAACTTTTCCCTAGAGCACCTATAGTAGAGAAAAATGAATGATATAACACAAATAAAATAAACAAATTCTTTATTCTACCACTTTTCCCAATTTCCATGATTGGAACTAATCAGAGAACTAAAAACATTAAGGTCAGCTGAATACCAGCAACAAGAAAGGACTTTTAAGTATTGACAAAAAAGCTCAAAACAGATCTTGATAAAATAGGGAAAGATTATAAACGACTTTAGATTTCATTATAAAACACTTATATCTTTATTTATGTCCTTTCCTTGATTTAAATACATTTTTTAAAGCACCACTTTTTACCAATCTTTAATTAACTGCCAAGAGTAAAGTGCTACTTGCAGTTTGCCCACACAGATTTATAGTGGGTGGGGGAGATAGTTCCCAGGAATGGTGATGAGGTGATTAGCAGAAGCAGGAGGGGCTCTAACATACTAACTTTTCCAGAAGACTGAATGCCTTTGATCATAGCCAAGCACACCACAACCCAGGCAGCCAGCAAGCAGACGGTCATCTTCCAGTTTAAGCCCCCACTTTCCGAAATGGAACTGGAAATATTCAGTGCTTCTCTGTACCAATAATAGGTAGTGGCAGAACTTTTTTCGCATTCTGGCTCTACGACTGTAGAAAGAAAGGTAACACAATCATTTCAGACTATAAAGAATAATGAGGCCATTTTCCCCCCAGTAAGCCTGTAAATCAATTCTTAACTTTTCCTAGAAAAGTACTACTATTCTACAGAAGCATTTAAATCCACAATGAAACCTCAACTGTGCAAAAATGTGAAAAAGTCAACAGACATGAATCCTCTTTGACATTTCTTATTACACATTTCTAAAATAGGAATATGTGAGATTTTTATCAAGGTGATTAAAATGTATCAGGTTTATAGCCCCTTCTGCCCCCAGAATTATCTGATTGACTTCCTGGGGGCAGAGCTATCAAAAACGCTAGCTTCTAGCCATGTGTGACTTTTGAAACGGAGCTGGTTTGGAGTGACTGGTGCTGTAAATATAAAGTACAAAGGGGCTTTTAGAGACTTAGTGTGAGAAAAATAATGTAAATTATTTGTAACTAATTTTTATATTATATGTTGGAATGTTAATATTTTGGATATATTGGATTAAAATATTTCACCTGTCCCTTTTTACTTTTTGTAAATATGGCTACTAGGACATCTTAGACTCCATATGTAAGTTTCATTCTATATTTACTGGACAGCGCTAGGGAATTGTTCTTTATGTTCTAGGATATAAAAATAAATGATAAGAAAACCATGGAAAAACAACCCAAGACATAAAAACAATTCCTTCAATCTAAATTCTTTTTGTCCTCTTTTTTATTTTAATGAAAATGTAAGGGCATCAATAAAGATGTACAGAATAAAATATTGTCAAAATTTACAATTGAAGGCTTATAATTGTTTACCCTAACGTCATGGGGCACAATAAAATTACTTGGAAAGAGCTAGATAAATTAAATGATGCCAAACATCTATCTTTCTGAGTATGTCAAGGAAAGTTTGTTATAATAACAATTTTGAAAGATTTTTCCACATTATTTAAAAAAAAAAAATCTTGAAAGCTCCTGCCTTTACCAACTGTATGATCTTTAGATACAAAAACACTACATGGTACATATCTTACAAGTGTGTGAAGCATTTTTCACCAAAGGACACTGATCCCAAGGTAGAGGTTGCTGAAAAGACTGAGAAAAATAAAACAAACTCCAGCCAATGATGACATTGTAGTAGAGAGCCACAAAAAAGCATACCTGCAAAATAAAATAGTGTGATTACATTAAACCTCTCATGCCCCTTCCTTTGAAACAATGAGATGAAATGCATAAAACCCATTTAATACTTTAAAAAAAAACCTCCTCATTTTATTTTTATTTCAAACACATTATCTTTTCTAAAATGATGACTCTCATAGACATTAAGAACATGCATTAACAAGATTGAACTACATTTAAATTTACAGCTTGTTTTGTGTATTACTGCAAGCTCCAGTAGTGTTTTCTTAAAACATGATTAAAGAGTTGAGTAGAAGTACACACTCAAAGGTTTCATTTAAATTCAAACTATATAATTACAAACCCTGTAAAAATTATAAGGCATATACCATACCAGGAAACTTACTACACAACTTGCAAATCCAATCCCTCCCAGTTTAGGGCTTATGTAATTCCACACGCCAATGCTTCCTCGCCGAATTCTTTGACCCACAGAAAGTTCCAGGAAAAAAAGGGGAATACCTATTACCAGAAGCAGTATTAAATATGGCAAAAGATAGGCACCTACAGAGACAAGAACAAATAAAATAGATTATATTTTCAACAGTCACAGGAGAGAATACACTAATTCTGATTATCTCATGAAAGATGATATTTAAACTTCCATATAGTATAACTACAAAGGACTTTAAAGAAAATGCAGTTTCATTACTTTAAGCTTTCTGGTATTTGAAACTTGAATTTGACTGCTACAAAGAGTTTCTGATAAAAAATAATTATTAAAAAGGTAAGGATATCAATGAATAGTTTTAGTTTCATTTTATTGAAACGGTAAACCAGCTTTATTTTTCGTAAAAATAATTGCTTCCTTAAAATTAATTATTTTCTCAAATAGGTTTCACAAACTCCTGGAAATCTTATTCATACGATGTTAATGAAGTCATTTATTAAATTTTATTCAAACTCATCTAAATCATGCATTTCAAATCTGATAAATCAAAATGAATGGGATGTTATGGTATTAAAACTGACTCTTCCTAACTAACAACAGGGAAGAAGAAATGGCTGCTTAGACTGAAAGAGAAAAAAAAAAAAAAGAAAAAGAACTTCTACCACAGACAAATGTCATTTTTTCCCATATATATATATATATATATATATATATTTCATATAAAAAGTTCACTTCAGGAAACAAGTAATTTTTTGCTTTCCAAAATTCTGTTAAGGGGTAGGGAGGACTGACTAAACTGAGATATTTAATAGCTATTGTAAAATATATGTGCTATTTCCCTTGTAGTAAAGTTAATAAATATATTATTTTACAGCTAAATTTCAATTTAAGATATATGATTAGTGACTTTAAAATGTGCTGAACAGTTTGACAATGTTAATATTAGACTCTGTTAATTGATAAAGTCAAATGTGAAACCTGTACTCATTTCTACATGAGCATACATATGCAAATTATTCATTAAATGACTTCTAAAATGGACTTGCTACATTCAGATTTCCTGTCTGGAGTTTTGTCCAACCAGATACTGCCAAGTAGGTCATGTAATCGATGGTACTAATTCTCTTTTTAAAGTGGAGGCCATTTATTATATTTTCTCCTTTTAAAAAAGTGTTTAATGGTATTGAATAGATTTTGGAAACTATTCAAATTGTTATGGTACCTATTCTGCTGAAGAAGTAAATATTAATGATTTTTTTTTCAAATAATTTATCTCAGTATCTATATATCTCTGAAATAATTACTATATACAAGAATTTCCCAGGACTTCCCTGGTGGTCCAGTGGCTAAGACTCCGTGCTCCCAGTGCAGGGGGCCCGGGTTCGATCCCTGGCCAGGGAACTAGATCCCACATGCCGCAACTAAGAGATCGAATGCCACAACTAAAGATCCCGCGTGCCGCAACTAAGACCCGGCGCAGACAAATAAATAAATAAATAAATGTTTTTAAAAAAAAGAAATTGAATTAAAAAAAAAATTTCCCTTAACATGGTGGTTGGTAGAAAATCTCTACTCTCTTACAGCTGATTTTCAGTCTTTGAGACATGAGTTGATCTACAAAGGGGTATGCAATGTAAAGCATCGATGCATGAGATTATAAAACAGAATTATCAAAATTCAAATTCTAAAATGATTAATAACATTCAGGCACATGTTTCCTGAAGGACCGAAAGTGCATTTTAACACGTCTCAAATCCTGAGGTGTGAATTGGTTTATGTGTGTGTGAATGACTAGGAGAAAAAGAGAGAATGAATTAAGACTGGACTCATTGGGAGCGTTTCCTCAGTTATGTGTACATGACATACTATTAGATACCTGGCCTTTTCTTCCAACTCAAATTTCTCTAACACGAGCCTCCATAACAAAAATAGTCATAGCTAAACTACAACTGAGAATTTACTATTTGCCAGGCACATTTCTATCCACGTTACATGTAGTTACTCATTTATTCCTCACAAGAATCCAATGGGGCAAGTACCATTATTTTCCTCATTGTACAGGTGTGGGAATTCAGCCAGAAGAAATAAGTTAACCTGTGAATGGTCACCTGGATAATGTGGGAAAGAGCCAGGCTTTATAGTCAAACTGACTTCAAAATTTGAGCTGGTAGCTTCTACATTATAACACTTATTAAGCTTAACCATTGTGCTTTCAGTAATATCTTCAGACAAATCAACTTATATTGGTCTATTACTTTTTATTCTGTTATTCATAAAGTGCCTCAAATGATGAATAAGATTTAGGTAACCTGAGACTGTTTGACTAAACAGTCAAATACCTAGACAGCTCAATGCCATACTGCATGCTGAGTACTGCCTTTTGAACTCCAACAGCCATCTTGAAACGATAAAGCCCATTGGTGTTTTATAATGTCACTCTCTAGCATTTGTAATTAGAAGAGAGGAAACAATACTAGGAAGGGCATCTTGACTCTCTTTACATATGAAAGAAAGTAAAGAGGAGGAACCATTTTTGCTAACAACTGATTACTAACTCTGAAATCCTTTAGAGCTCTCCACCAAGACAAATACTGTATTAAATGGAAAGCAACCTGAGTTTTCAGCCAAGATAGCGGTCTTCCTTAATAGTATCGCCAGTTAGGCTCATAAGGTGAAAGGTCTGAAAATCAGAATTCATCTTCTGCCAGTCTTGCAAATGGGATGATTTGTGAGAAACAGAAAGCAGGGCAGTACATGGCTGCTTGTAGCTGATTTAATAAATAATTCATCTGTGATGTTAAAGACTAGCTAGAGGAGCTTGCCGTTTCAGTGGAGTGATGGGTAGTGCATCACCAACTTCATGTACTGATTCTTACCTCTCTGGCAGATTTGTCAGACAGGCTACTTTTCCCCAAACCTGTTGTTTTGTCCCTGGTTGAATTAACTAAGCAAGACCTTAAACATATTTTGTCACCATGACACCTTAGCTTTTTATCTATTAGTGACTGAAAAGAAACCATTTCACATATGAATGGTTTTATTATTTCATTTGATATATAGGTTGTAACTACATCAAAAATAAAATAAAACCATGTTTTTGTCCAGTCAGCAAAACTATCACAAACTGGAATCAAAGACCGAAATATTCAGTCTTTCCTTTACGTGCCGAAATGCTGCTTACAGAATATTTAGTGTTTAATCACACTTGTTTGAACAGCTTCCATATATGTATATGGTAAAGATAGTAATGGTAAATAAAGTAAAGCTTAATATTAAAGTTATTTTAATTTAATAACCCAAATGTTAGTTAACTTAATGTTCAGTTTGACTTTGGTGTACTATTGAGCTTGTATCCTACATGAACAATGTATTCTTTTGTATATGGTTTTATTTTCTTGATTTTAAGACAATTTCCACTAAATAACACTTGGTAATTATATGCACAAATACAAAAAGCTAAATATCATGTTGATCTAGATAATATGTTTAAAATTAGGAATGCTAATTATCATCTTAAGGATGCTAATATCTAAGGATGAAGACTATCTGGCATTATATTAAGTATCTGGTTAAATTCCTTCTACTAGGATATACAAAGTTCTGGTCAGCATTTGAAGACTATAATCATTCTAAATTTTATGTACTTTTTGCTTTTTTGAAGAGGGAAACAACTTAAAATTCAGAGTTAATAAATTGTGGACAGAAAATTCTCTCTTGTTCACCAATATCGTCTCATATCAAAAACTTGAGGACTTTTCTCCAAAGTGAATAACTGATAGGCACAAGGGATGGAACACGGGTTAGAAAAGTCAGTAATTTAGAGATGTTAATAGCATCCACAGAAAGAATTTGAGAATTTATGACCTTAAGCAATCCTTGAGTGTTCATAGCAAGCCATCTGCTCCTATGGAAACCTAATCTGAAAACAGAGCTGAAATTACTTCCAGCAAAAGTGTCTCCCTAGTTTTACAGTGGAATTCATAGTTTCTAAAATAGTGAGACTACAGCAACAACAGGGGCTATTTGACATAATCAACTGCAATTTGCTCAGCAATGTATCACTCAAAAAAAAAAAAGAAAACAGAAACTTACCACCCCCATTCTTCTGACAGAGGTATGGGAATCTCCACACGTTCCCTAATCCTACAGAAAATCCAACCTGGGCCAGGATGTATTGTAGTTTACTGTTCCAAGCTGGTCTTTCATCTTCGACTTCAGATCCTTCTTCAACATCTGTGTCTTTCTCTTCTTGGACGTCAACAATTAGTTCACTTTTCTTAAAGGCATCATCAGCTGAGTCTTCATTGGAAAGAAGGTCTTTGACAGACTCAATAACCTCATCGTCTAATTCTCTTTTTACCACCTTGCTATTCTTAGGCATTGGAAAGTGCGGGCAGTGGTATTTTTTTAAATTCCCTTTTGGTAAGTTTGTTAATTCTTTTTAAAAATATGTTAGTTGATAGGAATAAAAGATGGAGGAGGATATCAAAGAAATCTTTGATTCAAGGTGATAAAGTCTTATGGATCCTGGATCTCTATGTCCAATATTCTGTGGGTACCTGTAAAATTTTAAGTTGAAAAACAATAATATTTAATAAGGAAAAATATTTAAAATACCAAAGGCCCTTTCTTATTAATTTTTATGATGCAAACTCTTTCTACAGAGTGTAAAACATATGACTCTTCTTGACCTTTCAGAGCTTAATATTTCCAGAAGTATAAGAATTGTAAAGTACACAAGGGCTTCACACACATTTTCTTTTAGCTAACTTCTTCCTTCTTGCAAAAATCTACTTTGATCTCAGATATACCCCACTGCATAATGTTTACTCGGTTAATTTGTAAATAAGTAGAATTTTGAGACCCTTTTTCTTAATTCTTCCTTTTTCCCTCTCTGACTGAAGTGCATCCCTTATTTTATTGCTTATAGAATTATATACACAATTTCATGCCATCCCTGTAAACTTGTCTTATACAGAATTTCTTCTGTTGGCATATTCATCTACTTATTCATTTGATATTAAGGGAAAAGACATTAAGGGATATATTGGGGGAGGGGAAATTTCTCCTCTTTCCCCTCTTAGTTCTTTTGGTTGGTAATTAAAATGAAATAAGACAGATTAACAGGAGAAAAACAGTTTATTATTTTCATACAGGAAATCCACATAAATATGAAGAATTCCAAAGACAGCAAGGCAAGGTGAGATATATATATATTATTCTGGACTAAGAAGGAGGTAGGGATCTGAGGCTTTAAGGGGAAGTAAAATAATTCAAACGAAGATAAAAAGAGTTAATGTTTGGTAAACAAATGTTTGCTGGGTCATCCAAAGACAATATAGGATGCAGAGAGAACTTTTATCAAATGGGCTTGGCTAGGTTCCTTCCTGTCTACCACACCTAATACTTGACTATAGTTATCAGTGGTAATAGCTCCTTCCTGGGACAGGCCTCCAATCTTAAATTCTTTTAGGCAGTAAGGGGGGAATTCAAACGTTCTTCCTGAGTCTTTTGGGCTTTGATTTTCTCAGCTCAAAGTAATCTGCATGCTGGAGTGGCACATCTTGTGGCAACCTACCCTGAATCCCATCAGACACAAACATTAATGAAACATACAATATCTGCTTTTAACGAGCTTATATCTACTATAGAGAAAGGCGCATCCCAAATAACTGCACTACACTGCACAATGTAAATGACCCAACATCCTTACAATAGGAGAGACCAGGAACATTGGATAAAAGTGAACTTAGAGTTGAGCAGAAATGGAGTGGGCCACACCAAACATAAGGAAAAACATAAACAGATTCAGGAAGTGGTAAACATTTGTGATATTTGTGTGTACATTCTCTCAAACAACTCAAGAACAACACTGCCATCACCTTGGCATTTTCCCCTTTCTCCATTTCTGTTTGCATTATATCTCATCTCCATTCTCTATTCAGATACAGACCAAGTAAGTGTACAAGGCATATCTACGAACCAATGAGACTATTCTTTTTTTTAATTGAAGTAGAGCTGATTTACAATATTGTTTTAGTTTTAGGTGTACAGCACAGTGTTTTGTTTTGTTTTGTTTTTGCAGATTATATTCCATTATAGGTTATTATAAGATATTGGGTATAATTCCCTGTGCTATACAGTAAATCCTGATTGCTTATCTATTTTATGTATAGTAGTTTGTATCTGTTAATCCCATATGCCTAATTTGTCCCTCCCCCACTCCCCTTTGGTAACCATAAGTTTGTTTTCTATGTTTGTGAGTTTGTTTCTCTTCTGTATTCATTTGTATTATTTTTCAGATTCCACATATAAGTAATAGCATTTGTTATTTGTCTTTGTCTTACTTACTTCACTAAGCATAATATTCTCTAGGTCCATCCATGTTGCTGCAAATGGCAATATTTCATTCCTTTTTATAGCTGAGTAATATAGTGTGTGTGTGTGTGTGTATACCACGTCTTCTTAAGCCAATTGTCTGTTGATGGGCACTCGGGTTTCTTCCATGTCTTGGCTATTGTAAATAGTACTGCTTTGAACATTGGGTTGATGTATCTTGTCAAAGTAGAGTTTTCCATTTTTCTAGATATATATCCAGGAGTAGAATTACTGGATCATATGTTAGCTCTATTTTTAGTTTTTTTAAGGAACGTCAATACTGTTTTCTACAGTGGCTGCACCAATTTACATTCCCACCAACAGAGTACAAGGGTTCCCTTTTTTCCACACCCTCTCCAGCATTTATTATTTGTAGACTTTTTGATAATAGCCATTCTGTCCAGTATGAAGTTGTCTATTTTAAAAAGTGACTAAACATATGAGAGCTTCTCCTCAAAATTGGATCAGGAAGCTTTAAAAATGATATCCCAAGAATTCTGCCATTCATTGCTAGAAAAAAAATGGAATTCTTTGATGGAACTGCTGTTAGATTTACATTAAAAGTCGGAGAAACAGTCTGTCATACTTTATCTTATAATCTTAATGCAAAAGACAGGGTGCTGGGTAATGCAATGAAAAGAAAAATTCTTTAACTTAACCATATAACTATTTGTCATTTTTAGGTTTGTATGTGTTTCATTGTTTCCAAAATTAAAATATATACTCTAAGAAAATACACTCGTTAAGATTTGGGGAAGATTAACAGGAAGACTGTGAAGGAAATTCTGAAAGAGAAGCATTCCCAAAATATTCTGAATAATAGACACATCTCTAGAATAACTGAAAAACTTCTCATGGTGACTATTTTAAAGAGGCCAATAAGGGTTGGATACAGAAATAGTTTCATGAGGTTAGGGATTATGTATGTTTAATTTGTACTATTTCCCCCTAGAGCTCAGTAATTATTAGTAGAATAGATGAATAAATATAATCACTGAAAAACTGAAATAAGCTAATTTTCCAAATAGTTTTTGCTGGAAGAAAACAACCTGACATATAAGAAATTGTGATTTGTGAGACATGAATTATCTAAAGGTCTACATTTTTTGGATCATCTAATGATAAACTGTTTGCATAATAACTTTACTGATACATGGATAAGAGCATTTGTTTTAATCTGACAAGCTTGGAGTTATGCCATAGCTCTTTTACTTAGTTGTGTAACTTCTCGTAGTTACATGACTCTTAACTTAGTTTCCTCAATAAACATTGGTCTGTTACTCCTTTTGCTTTTTTCCATGCAAATAGAAAGGTAAGGAATGTATTGAAGTTTAAAGGTATTATTACAGTAAAATCACCCACCATTTCATGAAGAAAAAATTTAAAAGACAGTGTTATTCATGAGCCTCCCTCAAATTAATTATCTCAAAATTGTTGTATTTCTTCTATAGACTTCTAGTCTTTGCAGGAAAAAAATTAGAAATAACATCTTTGGCCACTGTTGCATGTTTTTTACATATCCAATGAATAATCATACATAGGATATCTTTTGGCATAGTTTAGTTTAAAAATTCCTGTCAGACTAACCAAAGCTCACATTCTTATGAAAAAAAAAATCAATGTCTAATGGAAACAAAATTTGAATGCAACTTTCTATTGTAAATGTCTAAAATATACTTAACTACATATACAGATTTATAATGCAATAATCTTAGGCAACCTTTATAAAATTTAAAACTTAAAAAGTGATGCTAAATATGTATTTGCATGCATTTAGAGTTCCTTTTCTATTATAAGCAAAAAAAAGAAGTGATAGTACATTAATAATATCACAAGTAAAATAATTTACACTCTCTTATCTCACTTTGTTTCTCCCACCTCCTCCTCCTGTCTGGGATGGTTATAGGAAAATATCAGGTGGGGTTGCAGTTAACATTGAAGTTTCCACAATAACACGTAAGTCTTGGGGAAAAATGTATATCTCTTCTTCAATAGGCCATAAGCTCTACTTGGAGAATGACATTATCTTACCAATCTCACATTCTCAATGTTTAAATTTGTCTGTCAAATAAATGAACTGAAGTATGACAGAATAATATTGTATAATAACTACAAGTATTTTGCATTATTACACGTTTGGTTGTTTTTTTGTTTTTTGCCTTTTACCCCAGGTCCCTATATTTACTGAGTCAGAGGCGTATCTTTCTTATATAGCTGCTGCATATAGCCAAAAGATATAAATTGAATTTCTGAGTGGATCTGTAAAAACCTACTATATGAGATAATTTGGAAGCCAAATTAATTTCAAATTTTCAAGACCTGACTTTTTTGAAAGAGAAATTTTTTAGGAATGCCAAAAGCTTTCCTGAAGAACTTAGCCCGTAAAAGTATGCCATAAACAAAGATTTAAACATGTAATTGACTATTGCCAAAAGTATATTACTGTTACTACGAAGCAGGAATGTCCAGGGAGGATGTGAAGTAGTGGGTGATAAATTTTTCGTATTCTACAGGTCACATGGGCAGTAGGATAATCATCAATTAACTGCACAGTCTCTGCCAAGTTACCACCATCCACTCCTGGGAGAGTCAACTTGGCGACAAGCTATCATACTGCTCTTCACCTGTACCTAGGAGTTGCATTAACTGTCCTCATCACTAACTGATGAGAGCCTCCTGTCTACAACGGAGTAACAGATAGGCGAGAGCAGGGGTCAAGAAAATACTGCCCATGAGCCTAATACAACCCACGGTCTGATTTTGTAAATAAAATTGTATTGGAACATAGTCATGCCCACACATTTACATATCTCCTATGGTTAATTTTGTGCTGCAACAACTGAATCACTTTGTATGGATTGCAAAGCCTGAAATATTTACTGTTGAAAAAATTTGACAACCACTGTTCCAGAGATCAAATCCGAATTGAAGATGCAGAGTGCCCCAGATCACTCCATCTATGCTTCATTTGCACGGCACTAATTTTTTTATCACATGGTGTGACAAGATAGAAATCTCCCCATTCAAAAAGGAGATTATTTACTATGAGATTATGAGTAATTATGAGATTAATTGCTAAGAATGAAAAAGTTTTACATAGAAACAGGGAGATGGAGGGGTAGTAGTTGAGAGGGAAACAAAAGCAAAAGATAAATGTAGAATATATATCAGGAAACAGAATAGAATAAAACACAAAATACTAAAAGATAAAATAGCAGACTTTTGCTAAGACTTGTATTATCTAATAATAATAATAATAATAATGTAGAAGGGTCAACACTGAGAAATGACTGGTATAGAGATTCCTAGGGATTTCAAGCAGAAGTAGAAAGGAGAAATAAGCCCAGGATATTCAATCACCTCTATAAAAACTAAGAGAAAAAAATACTTGATCTTCAATTTTTATACTCAAGTACTTTGTATTCCAATTATAATGTCACAGGCAAATATTCTCATCCATAAGAGATCTGATGAGCCCTAATGGGGAGAAAGAGGGACAGGCTACATGATCATGAAATTTAGCCAATCGAGACAGAGACCCATGTTAAACGACAGAAGTGAACATTAATTTAAACAAGGAAATAAGGTTCAAAATCTATAAGAATTATGTTGAGGAGAAAAATATAAATTAAAATCCAAAAATAACCTAACTAACAAAATCAGGAATTTAAACGGGAGAAAGAAGGAAAGAAAGGTATGAGAATGTCCTCATCTTTCATAGCAGAAAGCAATTTAGGATGCTGTCTAAATATGAAACTCATAGTCCAAAAAAGGATAATGACCCCACCTCTTCATGTTTTTGTATAATCCTTCTTATTTACTTTTAATGAGATCTTGTAGGAATTAATATTTATTGCTGTGAAAAGACATGTGTTGGTGCCAAACATTTATTTATTTATTTATTTATTTTATTTATTTTTTAGTTTTTTGGCTGCATTGGGTCTTCATTGCTGCGCTCGGGCTTTCTCTAGTTGTGGCGAGCAGGGGCTACTCTTTGTTGCAGTGCACTGGCTTCTCAGTGCGGTGGCTTCTCTTGTTGCAGAGCATGGGCTCTAGGTGCGTGGGCTTCAGTAGTTGTGGCATGTGGGCTCAGTAGTTATGGTTCGCAGGCTCTAGAGCACAGGCTCAGTAGTTGTGGCCCACGGGCTTAGTTGCTCCGCGGCATGTGGGATCTTCCCGGACTAGATCTCGAACCCGTGTCCCCTGCATTGGCAGGTGGATTCTTAACCACTGTGCCACCAGGGAAGGCCATGGTGCCAAACATTTATATCTAGGTTCTAGAGACAGACTGAGTTCAAATCCAAACTCTATCACTTACGGTTTTATGACCTTGGCTAAATTACTTAGTTATCTAATAATAAAGTGCTTGGATAAACGCAAACACATTGAGAGTACTCAATGTATGTTTTCTTTTATTAGTATGATTATCGCCCTCTTATGTTTGTATTATATTACAACTTCATTCAATGAAGGATAATGTGAGTCCAGAGCCAATGCTACATGTTTCAGGTGTCTTAACACCACTTTTTTATAAAACCAGTTTTCATCTCTGCATAATAAATTACCTCAAAATATAGTAGCTTAACAAGCAAAAACTGTATTTGCTCATGATTTTGTGGATTAGCAATTTGAGCTAGGCTTAGATGGTCAGTTGTTTTGCTTCTCTTGACTTGGGTCACTTCTGCTCTGCAGTCACCTGTCAACTCGAGTGGAGGAGGATGGTCTAAGAGGGTCTTAAATCACATTCTGGCAGGGACAGCCTATCAGCCAGAGCACTTTGGTCCTCCTACACGTAGTCTCTCCAAAATGCTAGCTCCAGCTTGTTCACATTATAAGCTTAGAGTTCCAACTCTAGCCAAAAGGGGTAAGCCCAACACACAAGTGCTAGTAAAGCCTGTTTGTGTCACATTTGCTGATGTCTCACTGACCAAAGCAAGTCACACAGCTAAGTCCAGATGACTCAAGAGTAAATAAACTCCATGTTTTGACGGAAGGAACAACAAGGTCAATTTGCTAAAGGTATGAGTAGAGGGAAGAGAGAAATACTGCCACCATTTTTGAGAATAATCTGCATTTGTTCAGTTAGATTTCTTCTCCCTGGATTTTGAACCTTGAGGAGAAGAACAAAGAGATCAAAAAGTTGGCATCTCATTTAATTCCAAAGGCATTATGCCCAGGCTGTAACTACTACCATAGTCATGGATCCTGGTTCCTAGTTTTCAGAACTGTTTTCATTCTTGCCCTTTTCCATCTTATTGCCAAGCACCCCATTGTTTCTTTGAGTCCTTGCGACCCTGCCAATATTTCTTTTTTTTTTTTTTCCTCATAGCCAGCATCAGTTTCTGCAGCTTGCAAAGAACCTTATTATACACCTATTATAAATGTAAACAATACACCTATTATAAATATAAAACAATTGGTGTCTTCCCATTTATCTATTCTATACAGGGACTTACATACATTAAAAAGGTTGAAAATGTTACATTATTTAAATTTGGACTT
This sequence comes from Eubalaena glacialis, assembly GCF_028564815.1. Lineage (NCBI taxonomy): Eukaryota > Metazoa > Chordata > Mammalia > Artiodactyla > Balaenidae > Eubalaena > Eubalaena glacialis. The sequence goes on along the minus strand of NC_083726.1, from coordinate 35,384,385 downwards.
ATCTTTATATTTTTCTCATTCTCCCATTTTTGTATTGCTTTAATATCTTCATGTGTAACTTTTCAGAAAAAAAAATCTATTTTAAACACTTAAAACTAGATTCAAAACCTTTTAAAATCAACATAATAAAATTTTAACTTGTGGTTCTCAACCCTAACCATTTTTCATGTGTTTTTCCTTTCTTAAGATTGTTTCATTGCCTCTCCACATAAATTTTGAAATCAGCTTGTCAATTTCTACCCAAAAAAAACAGCCTGCTGGAAATTTGAATGGGATTACATTGATTCTATAGACCCATTTGTGGAGCACTCACATCTTAAAAATTGAGTTTTCCAATCTATGAACTTGGTATATCTTTCCATTTATTTGTATCTGCTTTAATTTCTCTCCAGATAAAAAAGTGATTTTTTTTAATACAAGCTTTATATCCTGCAACAATGCTAAATCAAGTTGTTATTTTTTAAAGATCCCTTAGGATTTTTATATAGACAATATGTCATTGGTAAATAAAGACAGTTTAGCTTTCTCTAATTGTTTGCCTTTAATTTCTTTTTCTTGAGTTATTTTCTGGCTAGAACATCCACCAAAATTTTGAACGGAAGTGTTAAGAGCAGACTTCTTCATCTATGCCGCAATGTTAGTGGGGAAGTACTCAATATTTTACTGTTAGGTACAATGTTAGTTATGGATTTTTTCATCAGGTCCTTTTATCTGTTTAGAAGTTTCTTTTATTCCTAGTTCAGTGATTTTTTTTTTTTTTTGAATCATGAATACCTGTTGAATTTTGTCACATAATTTCCTGCTTTTCTTAAGATAATCACATAACTTCTTAATCTGTTAATATTGAGTATTATATTGATTGGTTTTGTATCTTTCATTATGGAATAAACCCCACTTACTCTAGATGTATTACCCTTTTATTATATCACTGAATTTATTTGCTAATATTTTGGTAAGGATTTTTTTCAACTATATTCATGGGAACATGGATCTGTAAAAATTTTTTTCTTATATTTTACTTCTCTGGTTTTGGTGGACTCCTTAATAGAGTTCTGAAATGGCCTCTCTTTTATCTTCTGAGAGACTATATGTAGGATTGGTTTTATTTCTTCCTAAAATGTTTGGCAGCATTCACCAATAAAGCCATCTGGGCCTGGAGTTTTCTTTTATGGAATATTTTCAATTAAAAATTCAATTTATTTTATTGATATACAGCTACTTAGGTTTTCTTTTTCTTGCTGTGTTAGTTTTGGTAAGTTGTGCTTTTCAAGGAATTTATATCATCTAAATTGTCAAATTTATTGGCACAAAGTGATTCATAATAGTCCCTAGTGTTTTTTTAACACCTGAAGGATTTTTAGTCTTATCTCATTTTTTATCCCTGCTATTGGTAATAGGTGTTTTCTCTGCTTTTGTCTTAATTATTCTTGCTAAAAATTTCACTATAGAGTTAACTCAAAATAGAAATAATTCACTATAGAATTAACAGAGTTCTTACTCCATCTTTCCAGACTTTTAAACTACTATTGTTACAATATCTTTTGAAATTATGTTATATTAGACATTAATAAATGTTTCCAGTGAAAATATGCAAAACCCTAAAATAGCAGGCAGGCACTTGCATCTTAGATATGAGAGATGACTCAAACAGACATGCCTGTGCTGGCTAATTACTGGCATTTTCCACAATCTTAATATTCTCTAATAAAGAACTAGAACAACAGTAAATTATCTCCCTGACTTGGACAAATTCAAATTTTACTGAATAAAGTTTTCTTTAAATATGAACCAATTCTGAACATTGAATCTGAAATTCATTGTGAATTCCAATGAAATATATTTTTTCATATTCTAATGTATAGAGTAAAAAGTAAAGACTATTTGAACAAAAATAAAATGTTGAACCATATTGAAATACCCAAGAAAAAAAAGGCACATGTTAAGAAGTTTGTAGTTATGAAATAATCGCCATAGAGAAAGACAAAATTTGGTAACATAATGAAATAATGATTTTAACAAATAATACAAAAATTTTTCAACCATATAGAATTCCACTTAAGCATTTATTTTGCAAATTATATCTCTTTATATAAAATGTCTGCATTAAGCAAAAAGATAACAAAAAAAAAATCACAGAATCAATCAAAAGGAGGAGAACATTTTTACAAGTGAAATACAAAGTCACAACTTACACTTGGTGACATACGTTTTGCCCAAAAATGTGGACTATAACACATCTATCAGAATGGCTAAAATAAATAAATAGATAAATAAATAATGACACCAAAAGTTGGTGAGGATGTGAAGAAACTAGATCAATCATATACTGCTGATAGAAATGTAGAATAGTATAGCCACTCTAAAAAATAGTTGGCAGTTACTTTTAACACTAATAATAGAGTTACCATTGTGACCATCATTTTGCACTCTTAGGCATATATCCCAGAGAAATAAAAACTTATTTTCAAGCAGAAACTTGTACATAAATGTTCATAAAAGCTTTATTCATAATAGCCCCAAACTGAAAACTACCCAAACGTCCTTCAATGGGTGAATGGTTAAACAAACCGGAGTACGTCCATATCATGCAATATCAGCCATAAAAAGGAAAGAACTATTGATACATGCAACAACCTGGATAAACTTTAAGGGAATGATGCTAAATCGGGGAGAGAAAGCCAGTTTGAAAAGGATACATGTTTCATGATTCCATTTATATTACATTTGTGAAATTAGATAATGACATAGATGAACCACAGAACAGTGGTTGCTAGGAGTTATGGTACAGAAGGACAGGTGGGTGTGCTATAAAAAGGTAGCACAGGGGAATCTTGTGAGATGGTACCACTTAGTATCTTCATTGTGATAAGGGTTGCATGAGGCTATACATGTGATAAAATTGCAAAGAACAATACATACATAAACACACATACAGAAAAAATGACTGCATAATCTGGAAAAGCTCTATGAATTGTACCAATATCAATATGCTGGTTTTGATATTGTACTGTATTTTTATATAAGATTATAAAGTGGGGGAGGCTAAGTGAAGGTTACACAGGACCTCCCTTTGCACCTTCTTGTGAGCTTGCAATTATTTCAAAGTTAATTATAATTATACAGCAATTCCCAGAAATTGAAATGTATTTTTGTTGACTTCTATAAACCAAGGACAGATCTTAAATTTTATTTAACTAAGTCCTTCAAAAGGCCTTTTAAACATTTTTAAAATACACAAAAAGTCTTCTAAACATTTAAAATTTTATTGAGAACACCTCAGATTTAGGCACTGTATTCATTTCCTGAGGGTGCTGTAACAAGTTCAAATTTAGTGGCTTGAAACAACAGAAATCTGGTCTTTCAAAGCTCTGGAAGCCAGAGATTCGAAATCTGTTTCAGTGAACCAAAATCAAGGTGTTGTCAGGTCTGCAGTCCCTCAGGAGGCCCTAGGGGAAAGTCTGTTCTTCGCCTCTTCTAGCTTCTGGGGCTGCCGGTGTTCCTTCACTCATAGCGACATCACTCCAGTCCATACCTCCATACCCACATTGCTTCCTCCTCTTCTATGTGTGTCTAATCTCCTCTGCCTCTTTCATATAAGGACATCTGAGATGGCATGGCATATAGGGCTCATCTGGACATTCTAGGATAACCTCTTCATCTGAAGATAATTTCTGCAACAAGTCTTTTTCCAACTAAGGTAACAGTCACAAGTGCCAGGAATTAAGAGGTAGACAAATCCTCAGGAGCTATTATTAGCCTCCTGCAGGCACATTCTATTGTATTACACTTATTTATATATTTGTATTATCATGCCTTATGGAAAAAATGAATTTGAAAGCATTCAACATGTTTCATTGTCATCATCATAGAATGTCAAGTATGATCTCTCTTAGATATTTCCTATAATAGATAGCAAACACAAATGTTAACAATTCTTCCCAATGCTGTATTATCCCTGTTACTCATCTCATTAATAAGATGGAGTCTATTTCCCCTTCTTTTAATTCTGGGCTGGCCTTGAACTTCCTTTGACCATTAGAATGCAGAAGTGACACTATGCAAATGTCACTAGGCCTCAGGAAGCCTGGCAGTTTCTGTTTTGACGCTTTTGGAAGCCAGACACAATATAAAAAATGTCCACCTGCCCTGTTAGAAAGCCCACATGAAAAGTGAGAGAGAGACTCTATCAGCCACCAATTGTACCAGCCATCTGAGCTAAACCCACAGGCACAAGTTGAATAGCCCCAGTTGAATAGCCAGCTAACATCAACTAGAAATATCAACTAGAACAGATGAAGCACCTAGCTGAGCCCAACCAACACAGAGGATAATGAAAAATAATAAACCATTATTGTTTAAAGTCACTACAATCCAGGAAGGTAACAGAGGGTGAATGCTTCAATATAACATTGTTTCAAACCTACTAAAAAAAAAACAACAACAACGGATAGTTTGTTATGTAGCATATGTACTAACTGCCTAATGGGGGAGATGAATTGAATAGTCACTGAATTTAACTGAAAGTAAAAATACTTAATTAAATTTGAAATATTGTCCAAGGAACCATTCACAGTGGGGCTAGACCTGTGTAAAAAAAGGTGTGGTTTAGGTTTTTAAATCCATGCAGTGATTTTCTTTTAACCACAAGATAAATATTAGCCTTGAAAGACACGTTTAGTTACCCTAATGTAAAGCTCCATAAGGTCGATCTTATGCTTTTGTATATTATTTTATATATCAGAAACGAAACAAGGATTATAAGAAAACCTGCAGACATCAAAATGACCATAAGGAAGTAATAGCAAAACTCTACACACGTAAATCTTGACAACTTAGTTGAAATAGGCTAATTCCTTGAAAAACACAAACTACCACAACTTACCCAACATAAAACAGGTCATTTAATATCCATATAACTATTTAGAAACATGAATGCATTATTTTAAAACTCTCACAAAAGAAATCTCCAGGCCCAGATGGTTTCACTGGGAAATCCCACCTAACATTTAAGAAACAATTAACACCAACTCTGCACAATCTCTTCCAGACAATAGAAGATGATAGAACACTTCGCAATTCATTTTATTAAGTCGGTATTACTCTGAATCCAAAACCATACAAAGATGGTACCAGAATAAAACAAACAAAAAACTATATATCTATATCCTTCATGAATAAAGACAAAACCTTCCTTAACACAATATTAGAAAACAGAATTCAGTGCTATATAATAAGAATTGTACCCCATGACCAAGTGGGTCTTATTCTAGGTACACAGGCTTGTTCAATATTCAAAAACTAATAATGTAATGTTTTCTCTGAAGCTCAGGAACAAGACAAGAATGTCCATTCACATACTTTTATTCAGTGTAGCACTGGAAGTTCTAGCCAGTGCAGTAAGGCAAGAAAAGGAAATATAAGGCATATAGATTGGAAAGAAAGAAAGAAAATTTTCCATTTGTGCAGACATCCTGATTGTCTATATTGAAAATACCAAGGAATCTACAAAATATGAACAGTACTTTTATATTGAATACTTCAACTGATGAAAGAAATCTAAGAAGATCTAAATATATGGACAGACATACCATGTTCACGGACTGAAAGACTCAACACAGTAAATAAGTCAGTTCTCCCTAAATTGGTATACAGGTTTAAGGCAATTCCTATAAAATCCCAGCAAAAATTTCTGTAGATATAGATTAGATTATTCTAAATTTATATAAAACGTCAAAAAATTAAAATAGCTACAACAATTTCAAAATGGAAGAATGAAGTAGGAGGAATCTTTCTACCTTATTTGAAGACTTATATAGCTACAGTGATAAAGACTGTGTGAGGTTGACAGAAGGACAGACAAATAGATCAATGAAACAGAAGAGAGTACCCATAAGTAGGCCCACTCAAATACATGCAACTGATTTTTGACAAAGGTGCAAAAGCAATTTCAGTAGAGAAAGGATAGCCCTTTCAACAAATAGCTCTGGAACAATTGGGCATTCCCAAGCAAATGTAGCCTGGACCTAAATTTCATACCTTACACAAAAACAAATCAAAATAAATCACAGACTTAAATGTAAAACGTTAAACTATAAACCTTTTAAAAAGAAATCATCAGAAAGAATGTTGAGATCTAGAGCTAAGCAAAGAATTCTTAGACATGAAACCAAAAGCAGAATCCATCAAAGCAAAAATTGGTAAAATGGACTTCAAAATTTAAAAATTTGCTCTCTGAAAGAACCTATTAAGTGGATGAAAAAAATAAGCTAAAGACTGGGAGAAAACATTTGCAGACCACAACCCCAAGAAAAAAAACAGTATTTAGGATCTATAAGAACTCATAAAAGTCATCAATTAAAAATAATTTAGAAAATGGACAAAGGACATAAAGGGACATTTCACTGAATATGATGTCTGGATGGCAAATGAGCACATGAAATGAGGTTTGACATTATCAGCCATTAGCAATGGTAACTAAAACTACAATGCGATGTCATTACATACTTATTGGGATGGCTAAAATAGAAAGACAACCAAATTCTGGCAAGGATATGGAGAAAACTGGATCATTCATACATTGCTAGTGAGAATGTAAAATGGTACAGCTCTCCAGAAAACAAAACATGCAACTACCATATAATCCAGCAATTGCCCTCCTGGGCATTTATGCTGTAGAAATGAAAATTTAGGTTCCATAAAACCTGTAAACAAGTTTCTATAGCAGCTTTGTTCATAACAACCCTAAACTGGAAAGAACTCAGATGTCATTCAATGGGTGAATGCTTAAACAGACTCTGGTAAATCCATACCATGGAGTACTACTCAGAAATAAAAACAAACCACTAATACACACAACAGCGTAGATGAATCTACAGACAATTATGCTGAGTTGAAAAAGCCAATTCCAAAAGGTTGCACATTATATGATTCTACTTACATAACATTCTTGAAAAGACAAAACAACAAACATGAATAATAGGTTAGTGGTCACCACGATTTAAGGACAGGTTAGGGACAGGACTGAAGTGGTTGTGCTTATGAAAGGGCCACACAGGGATCCTTATAGTGATGGAACTCTGTAACTTTGCTTTATCAATGTCAGTATTCTGATTATGATGTCATAGTATAGATTTGCAAAAGGTTACGCTTGCAGAAAACTGCATAGAGGGCACGCAAGAACTCTCTGTGTTATTTCTTATAATTATATATTATCTTATATAATTATTTCTTAACAACTACATATGAATCTATAACCATCTCAAATTTTTTTTAAAAAAACCTTAGTCAACTCACTAAAAAATGTGCATTTTTATGCTGATATAACCAGTTAATGTTAGTGAATCCACTAAATCTCATCTGCTGCTCTAATACAATTTTATTACTAAGAATATTGAATGTAGGAAACTTTCCTATAAATTCAGAAACTGCAAAAGTCATGGACCCAAAATATCCATTGACTTTTATACCTTACTCATTTGATGGTATCTGATACCTGGCTACTTTTCTCCCAAGAGTACTTTTTATATGCTACTGTTTTCACTTTAGAATATGTTCAAATTTATATTTAGAATAAATAATACAGTAATACGGTGGGTATAGAGTGAAAAATATCTTCCAACTCTTTTTCCCCAGCACATCTAATCCCACCCCTATCTCTCTATAAGTCACCAAAGTCCTCCACAGATATTTGGTATATATTCAAGCTAATATGTATATTCAGGCTAATATGTGTTTTCTTTCCACCTTCCCAACCTTTTTCTTTTTACACCACTGTTACTATATACTATATGATGCACAATTCTGCATCTTGGTTTTTCACTTTAAAAGTCTTTAAAACCTTTTGCTCTCAATACAATAGTTTATTGTGTTTTTTTAAATGATCATATGGGTATGTCATACATTACTGTGTTTTTTAAAATGATGGTATGCGTATGTCATATATCGGTCATTTCTGACAGTTTGCTTCAGTGTTCAAGCAACTCACTTTGTATATCTGACATTTACATATCTGTAGAATAAATTCCTAGAAGCGGAACTGCTTAATCAAAAGTTATATGCTTTTATAATTTTGGTAAATATTGACAAATGACCCTTTATAAAAGCTGTCTCAATTTGTACTACCACAAGCAAAGTATGAAAGTGCCTGGTTCCCTCTGCCTTCTTCAATACAGTGAGTAATATTTTTTTTTAACATCTTTATTGGAGTATAATTGCTTTACAATGTCGTGTTAGTTTCTGCTTTATAACAAAGTGAATCAGCTATATGTATACATATATCCCCATATCTCTTCCCTCTTGCGTCTCCCTCCCACCCTCCCTATTCCACGCCTCTAGGTGGACACAAAGCACCGAGCTGATCTCCCTGTGCTATTCGGCTTCTTCTCACTAGCTATCTATTTTACGTTTGGTAGTATATATAAGTCCATGCCACTCTCTCACTTCGTCCCAGCTTACCCTTCCCCCTCCCCGTGTCCTCAAGTCCATTCTCTACGTCGTCTGCGTCTTTATCAGTGAGTAATATTTTTGATCTTTGCCAATCTGATAGGTGAAAAAGCTCCCAGGTTAAGCATTCTGTTCAAAGATAACAATCAATTAATCTTATGTGAAAGGATACCTTAGCGCATCAATCACAAGGAAATAAACTGACCTTCAAGACTGAAAACAGCTCTATCCTATATCAAGTGGTACTGTGCATTTAATACCACCCTGTAGCCCAGTCTCTAGGGCTTGCTGTTCACCGAGAAATATGAGACAGTCATTACTGGTCAAAGTTAATGTATAAGCAGATAAATCTGTTTATTAAAAAAATTATTTACTCAATATATCCAAAAGAGTAGTTAGGACTTGCTTTAAGTTATAGGGCAAATTGGAAATAAATCTAAAGATGCCTGCTATGTAACCTTGAATGTTTTCACGCATCAGACTACACCCATGGATTTTTGTTAATAATGCCATCTGCTCAGAAACTATTTTAAAATCGACTCTGCATAGGAATATATTATTACAGCCAATCATGCATATGTATGCAGTAATAAAGGGGTTAACACACTCTCCAAAAGAAGTTGAGAAGTAAATTGAGAAGTACAAGCTTTCCGCCCTTTTGATCACCAACAGTCTCTTTCAGGTCTATCATTCTAAAAGTCAATGATTTTTTAATTACCTGGATGATAACCCCAGAGTTCAAAAGAATGCAAACTTCTTACCAATTAAGACAAAAGTTTTATGTCATGACAGGACAAGCATATTTTCTAACATGTACAAAATAAAATTTGAACTGTGATCACTGGGTAAACTAATGCTTATCAAGTTTAGGTTTTAGTAATTATTCTAACTTATTTTAAAATTTCAACAACTGACAACTAAGCATCTCCACCTGATTATTGGTATCTCAAACAGCTATTATCCAATTTAAAAATTCTTTACTATTTGCTATGGTTTGAATGTTTGCGTCCTCCCCCCATCCCATATATGTTGAAATTCTAACCCCAATGTGATGGTATTAGAAGTTGAGGCTTTGGGGGGTTAATATGAGACTCTAGAGAACTAACTAGCCCCTTCGACCACGTGAGAACACAGTGAGAAAGCACCCTCTATGAACCAGGAAGCAGGCTCCCACCAGACACGGAATCTGCTGGCACCTTGATCTTGGGCCAGCCTCCAGAAGTGTGAGAAATACATTTCTGTTCATTATAAGCCACCCAGTTTATGGTAATTTGTTATAGCAACCTGAACTAGACTAAGATAGTATTTCTTATTTACTTTATTAATTGGATAACAGAGCACTTATTTCCTAAAAACATATGTAAATATCTTTCTTAACACCATTAAAATACAGTATCTTGAGTTACATATATTGGAATATAAAGTAATTATTGAATCAAATATATAACGTGCAATCAGAAAAAGAAAACTTGTGAACAAATGATGATATTCTCTTCCTTTCACAACAACATTAATTCCTATCTTTCTACAAAAAAAAGAATACACTGAATGTTCATTTGGAGGAAAATGGTCAATGAATTCAGTAATATATTGATAATATATTTTAAGCTAACAAATATACATGGATCGTTGGTCATGTAAGACACAAAACCCACTCATTTTCTCAAAATAGACAATTTTGATGGTTGAATACTCCGAATTTAATGAGAGAAATACACACACTCTTCGGTCCATCATCAAGTAATTTATTAAATACCTCCTACAAGTCAAATCCAATACTAGGCGTTGAAGACAGAAGCAGGAGTGTATCTCAGCACCATTCTTGCAGAACTGAGGCTGGGTGGGGTAAGGAGCTCTTCACGGGGTTGTTCGTCAGAGAATGATATTTCTTAAAGCAAACACATTGTTCCCCGTGTTTCGGGAAAGCAACCAGGCAATGACAGGTATAAAACAGCTTTAAAAACGGGGAGACGAGAAGCCCAAATGTAGCACAGAACGCAAACGCTTCGGTCCTCTTGTGTTTCTGGTTAGGGGACCAAACAAACGGTGCAGACTGAGACTGGGTCTACCTTTAAGACCTGGAGGGGAAACGGCAGGCCTAGGAGAAACGGTCGCAGTCTCATTTGCATAAGCACCCAAACACTGCTGACGTCACCGCGCCCGAGTGCGGACCCCGCCCCTTCTTACTCCACTGTTTCCCCGCTAGGGAAGAGAATGGAAAGCGGAAAGGAGAGCTCAGCACCGGAGAGCGCGAACCTGGGGGCTTCCCTCTCCGCGAACGAGCGGCAAACGCCGCTTTTCCGCTTAACGGAAAAGCATTTCAGCCACTGCGGCCTCTGAAACCGGGTAGGTCATAACTGTCCTCAGGACAGCTCGAACGTTTTTGATCCATTCGTATTTATAAGGCGCGTTACTGACTGAAAGTCTACCCCTATACTCAAAACGGTCCTCTGCCCAGGCCACGCACAAACGAGCCGAGTTCATGAAACGTAGAAACGGTCTCCCATCGTCTCCTTAAAATCCCGGCGCCAACACCCTCACCGCCACATTCTCAAATCCCTGGATGCGCAGAAACACACAGGCTGTGCTTTCTCCGGGCGCCTCGTGCCTTGTGCGGGAGAAAGGCCCACTTCAGGACCATTTAACGCAGGATACCTCAGGCAAAAGGGAACTGGGGTCACGTGAAAACACACCGCCTTGGGCAGTCGCCTTCGGCAGTTGCAAAAGCAACCAGAAGCGAACGAGGAATGAGGTTGGCTCCTCTCCCCGCCCCACTCTCACCTGCACGAGGATCAGCTTCCAACTCACCGAGAGCCCTGGAAGCGTCTCGCTCCGTCCCGACCCTGGCAACTTTCCGACTTGCCTCAGGCGGACCCCGCCCTTCGGCCAACCCTGACTGGACTTGGAAACGACTAATCTTTTGGGGATGCTGTGGTCACGACAGGAAGGAAGGATGGCGGCACGTTTCGACCCATGTGCTTCCCGTTACACACCGCTTCTAGGCCCCCAGATTGTGCACAGGTGCAGGACGCAGAGCCCGAAGGGTCGCCCGCAGAGCCCAGCTTCGCCCTCCTGGGGCTCTGGAGCCGCCCTACCTCCCCTCACCCCCCGGACACAGCCTGAGTCCTTCCCGGGATCCCTCCATCAATTCCGCTCCCTTCCCCGGCCCCGAGCTCCAGGGTGCCTCGCGGTGAGCCCCACCCTACCTACACCGTGTCCTTAGCGGTAGGAGCGTGTCCTCACCGTCAGGGTGTCTTGGCCGGCGCCTCTTGCTGTGTCCACGTCCCGACAGTAGCAGCACTGGCCAAGGGGTCGGGTCCAGGTGGCTGACCGAGGCCGCGGGGAGCTGTCTGGAAAGAAGCAGCTGCTGAGGGCGGGCGGGTCCTGGGGCAGGGTGGAGGGGGTCTCTGCCCTGCGGGCTGCAGGGGACTCCTCCTGAGCGCCTGTGTGTCCGCCAGGCGAAGAGCACGAGATGCAGGCGCGCGGGTGCGTGCGCGCGCGGGTGTGTGTCAGTGTGTGAGTGAGGGTGTGACGGAGGCGCCCACGTGCCCGGCCCGCCGGATCTGCGGCCTCCGACAGGCTGCGGGGGAGGGGGGAGGCTGCGGGCGCCTGGGGGACGCGAGCCAGGTCTCCAGGCCCGGCGCCGCACCTCCCCGCCCCGCCGCCCCTTGACGCAGAGGCCGCTGCGGCTGCCTCGCGGCGTCCTCCCTGCGCTCCAGGCGGGGGACGGGAGGGACTCCGGGAAGCCGGCTCCAGAGCAAAACAAAACAAATGCCCCGTGCCATCCCGTACTCCCCCAACCTACGCAACCGAAAGGATGGGCACCACTTGCGCGCCCCCACCACTGCCACCCCGCCTTTGTCTCAGCCGGGATAACAATAGAAATGGTCCTACCTCACACCCTTTGAATATTCTGCGAACGTCGGGGACCGGACTAGAAGCAGTGAATGACTCAAAGAACCCTTTCCCCTAGCTCTCTCTCCCAGCCTGCCATTTGCATCTCTCGCAAAAGGAAAGCACTCTGGGCATTTGCTTCTCCATCAAACGGTGGCCTCATAGCGCTCAGTGATTCTGGCCAAATTATGAAAGGCTCTTTTAAGGAGCCAGTCCTCACCCTATGTTGGTCCCTTAGCATCCCACTCGTCTCCAAGGGGTCTTATTACAAAATGAAGCCTGACTCACCTCTTGTAGCAATGAAGACATACTCTTAAGCCACGTGGAGAATTCCTAAAATATACATCACGGAGCACAAAAGCTTAGCCGACTTTTGAAAATGGCTGAATCTTCCCCCAAACAGGGCATATGCTCTAGAGATTAAATTTTATGTCCTTGAAAGTTTAAAAGAAATGCAAAATGAACGTAAAATATATTATAGAGGAAAGTTTTAGTGACTTGGTGAAGGACATTTTCACTTCTAGATGATTGATATTACCATTAAAAAAATACCTTTGTGCACTTTTAGGCCTTCCAACAATCCCTCAGATTTTGACGGTTTGTATCCAATTAAGATTGAATTAAATAATAAGGCCATTGCAGACAGGTTTTTCATGCAGTGAAAAATCTCCTGGAAAGAAATCACAAGACCTAAATTTCAGGTCAGAACATTGCTACTAATCCTCAGCTTTTAATGCAGCCAAGAGAGCTTTTTCTCAATCTCTTCCAAACCCACCTTTAAAAAAAATTTTTTTAAGAAAAAATTAAATTAGATTTGATCCTCTGGATGCCCTTCTCCTGGCATGGGTAAATAAATACTCTGATAGATGCCCCACAGGAAAAGCTAAAAACAGTTACAATAAAAGTCTTACAGAACATCTTGTCTAATTTGCTTTTACTTCACATATTGGTGACAGACAAATATTTATGTTAATATATATCATTTTATATATATTGAAATTGAGACATAGTAAAAATAATACCAATAACAACTGAGAAGAATTTAAGAAAATAAGTAGAGCTCTGTCCTCCATAATCAGGATTAGGCTTATCTGTGGGAAACAAAGTTTTCTGTATGCTTGCAAGAATTGTTTATAGTAGTACCAGGAAGGCCTTCTGGCCTACCAGTATTCCCTCCTCACACTTTTTCACTGATGTTTGACACCTGTCTCAAATGCATGTACAAAGGTACAAGTGACAAATTATTTGTGGAGTAATGCCCTCAAAAATGATCGATACAATTTATGTCTTGATGCCAATGAGGAAAAATAAGAGAAACTAGCTACTGAGTTTCCCCCTAAGCACCTGGGGCTTTCAAATAGTTTATTTAATCTTCTCAATTAATTAGTGATGTGATTTTCCTAAGTTAGAGATTAGATAGAGGTGATACCCAGAAAAAAAAATGCGGGACTTTCCTGGTGGTGCAGTGGTTAAGAATCCACCTGCTGATGCAGGGGACATGGGTTCAAGCCCTGGTCCGGGAAGATCCCATGTGAGGCAGAGCAACTAAGTCCGTGCGCCACAACTACTGAGCCCACCTGCCACAACTACTGAAGCCCGCACGCCTAGTACCGGTGCTCCGCAACAAGAGAAGCCACTGCAATGAGAAGCCAGCGCACCGCAACGAAGAGTAGCCTCCGCTCCACGCAACTAGAGAAAGTCCGCGCGCGGCAACAAAGACGCAATGCAACCAAAAATAAATAAATTTTAAAAAATTAAATTAAATTAAGTTAAAATTTTTAAAAGAAGAAGAAAAAAGGAAAAAAATTGCAACAGTCACACAGGGACGTTCAATGGCAGAATGGAGATTTAACCCCAGATCTGTCTGGCTTTTTTTTTTTTTTTTCCATGCATTTTTGTAAGCCTTTAATGGATGTATAGATTTTAACAGAAGGAAAGTGTAGAATTACCACCAGGACTAGGCACCTTAGAAGATAAGAAGTGGAGTAGGGGTGCAAAGGTCCTAAAAGGAGATCCTGGGTACTTCCAGTCATGGAGGTGAACAGTACCGTTTAAAAATTTTAACAACAAAATCTTTCAAAGATTGACTGTTCAACTGCTAACATCTTTTAGCTAGCAATTACTGAGTGCTTTCTCTGTCACACGGTAGGAAAATGGCCACCATGTGGTGGTGTTGGTGCAGCGGGAGGAGGCAGCACACAGAAGGGAAGAGCAGAACTTGGAAGAAGATTTCTCCCTACAGGTAAAGGGAGACTCATCCTTATGCCCACGCTGTACTGACGTGTACTTACATATCAACAAGTATTGATGTGATGCTGAGTATGTGCCTTTGCAATGTGTGGAATAATCCATATGCTTGATTTTTCTTAATGCTTACACCAACCCTATGAGGTAGGTACACTGCAGAAGAAAAACCTGAGGCTTTGGTTGTCTAAATTCACACAGTCAGGAGGCATCTCTTAGATACAGTAAATAAATACCTGCCTGTATCTAAATCACCTTCTGAATTTGACACTTACTTTTAAGCAATCAATCTTATACTTCTCATTTAAAAAAAAAAAGTAATAGAAGGTCTGAAAGAGAAGGTAAGTGAGTATTCCCTTAAGTGTGTGTGGGGTGTATGTGGTGGGAGGAATCTTGACTTGCCAAGACTTTCTACCATAGTATTTTTTAAAACCAAATCCCTCAAAATGGCAATATTATGCAAAAACTCCCAGAGTTCAGAAAAACAATTCAAAGATTCTTTTATAAAGTTTTAAAAGCATGATACTAAAGGAAAATATTGAAATCATTTCACATCATGAGATAATATTAATTCATGTTCAAAATTCTGCCTTTTGGCACTTCTGCCAATTAACATAGGAATAATTGTTTAATTAATCGTTTAATTAAAATTTTAATAATTTAGAAATCTTTCCAGTTCAAAGGATCCCGTGCATTGTCTGGCCATTGATGAGTAGGATCTTAATAGCAGCTCAAACCAATAAACCTTTTTATGGTTTAACTAAGGATGTAAGAGGTGTCCCACAAGACAGTGCAAAGGATGCAGCTCTCACAAGATCCAGAAATTTCACTCCCAAGGATAGTCTGAGAAAGTAAAGGTCTTCATTGTACAAGGGGAAACAACAATTCAAAGGAAAATATTGAAATCAATTCACATGATGAGATTATATTAATTCATTTTCCTATTGTTGGGGAGGAAGAAATTTTTCTCTACCCTTCTAGGTTCTTCTGGCTGGTCTAATAATTAAATTGACATGAGATAGATTAACAAGAGAAAATCAAACAAATTTTAATAACGTGTATACATGAGAGAGACCCAGGAAAACTGAGTAACTTACCAAAATGGCCCAAGCCCTCACCTTAAATACCATCCTCAGTTAAAGACAAAAGAGGATGTTGAGGATGCTGAGAGTCATTATGGGAGGTGACCAGGGAAAGCATAGTAAACAAGGGTGATTGTGATGCATATTTAAGTCATTGCCTTCTCCACTGGTAAGAGTTTCTAGAGATTTGGTCATCTTCCTCTTCCATAGACAGAGTGGGAGACACACTTACAAATGGAGATGTCCCTTATAAATGTAAATGTTTCTTACAAAAGGGCAACTCCTAGTGGTTTTCAGAGCCCTTTCCATGTCTGCTGTTTCTCAGGGGAAAAAAAATTTTTTTTTAAATAGCTTAAATTCACTAATATGACAAAGAGACCTGTTTTAGGGTGGCAAATTCTGCTTCCCGACACCATAATATTCAGCATATTGTGAAGATTCTATTTTTCATTCCAATAAAAATTTTTATTATATCACCCTCCATACCAAATGTTATTTGATATATAGTCTCAAAATGTTTCTAAAATAAAGTCTGCGCAACCCCAAAATGCCTAGTGAATATTCTGTTGATCCTATATATTCATGACTGATGAAGGACTGAGAGGTAAAAGCAAGGCAATTAACCAGGTTGTCTGATCTCTGTATAAGCAGACGATGGTTTAACTGAAAAGATAAATGTCAAAGCAATCAAAGCAAATTTTTAAACAATTGACTAAGATAATGAATCATTCAAAACAGTAGACAAGGATCAAATTTGCTAGTGTTTCTGCATTTTGTAGATAAAGCCATAATGGCTCTGATACGTGAAAATACGAACAAAAGTGATAACTTTTAAAAATTTTTTGGCTGAGCCACGCAGCATGCAGTATCTTAGTTCCCACGCCCCCTGCAGTGGAAGTGCCCAGTCTTAACCACTGGACCACCAGGGAAGTCCCTTAAGTTACTTTTTAATTATAAATTTCTTTTATATAATAATAGATTATACTTCTAAAATACTTCATATATGTGGACAAAGAACATCACCTGCCATTTTAGTAAACAAAGATTATTGCCTGCTAATACAATAAACAACATATGTTACCCACCATCAAGCCATCAGCCACTGCAGCAGCTCCCCAAGTGGTGCACCCTGAGGGGAATTCAGGACGGAGAAAAATTGGAAACATTCTGTGCTGGATACTGGCTCTAGTAGTTAAGATGCATATCTAAGGAATAATTTCAATGATCCCAGACGCTTGCATCCTCCCATACTTAGAAAAGCACTAAAATCATTCACTTGAGATGTCTGTATTTTGTGATTAGCAGTAATCTTTTGATGTTTGACTACATGTTTTTTTTTCAGCAA
This sequence comes from Eubalaena glacialis, assembly GCF_028564815.1. Taxonomy (NCBI): domain Eukaryota; kingdom Metazoa; phylum Chordata; class Mammalia; order Artiodactyla; family Balaenidae; genus Eubalaena; species Eubalaena glacialis. Next base: position 35,367,378 of record NC_083726.1, on the reverse strand, counting down.
AAACTCCTATATATCCTGGCTCCTCCCTTACCCCTTTGAAACAGTTCTTCAGTGCTATTTGAGAGGTGTCTCCCAGGCTATAGTGCTCTGTTTGGTCCCTGAATAAAACATAACTCACAATTTTTAGGTTGTGCATTTTTCTTCAGTTGACATATATGTCAGGTACTGTGCCCAAGCATTAATCTGGGTCTACAGCTATGTAGAGATGTAAAAACAAAATGTTTTATAGTATTTGTTTTGCATGTCATGCCTTTTCTGCTTTTTCTTTGATTCATTTCAAAATCTCATTACCAATGTATTCAAGTTCCATAGACTCCATAATCTAATCTAAATTCTAAATTATTATTTTAATACAACAATGATACCTACTCATTGAATAAATGTCAAAGTATGAACTTGTACATGGTAAGAAGTTAAAAAGTTAAAGTCCCTGTGTTTAAGTTTCTTTGCCTTTCTGTCAATTCTACAAGCTAATATTTAATAGTTAAATATTGTTAACTATTTGATATGTATTCTTACAAAATTTCCTTTCCTTCTCTCGCTCTCTCTTCCTCTCTCTCTATATATATGTCTATATATACATACAATATACAAATATATAGTTTTGTTTGTTTTCATTAGTGTTGTTGTTTTATAAAATGTTACAAATGACTGCTTTTCTCATTGAAGCATAACCAGAACGACTCAAGAAAACTAGGTTGATACTGGGGTTCTATTAAATTAAGATGATAGTTAAGTACTTAGGGCACCTATAGGCCTTCTAGGATGCAATCAGTGGTTCTCTTTTATAAAAGTAAATGCCTACAGTTTTCTTCTGAAATCTTAGCAACCCCTTATCTATCTTCCTTATAAATGTTGATGGTTTTAGGGTTCTGTCCTTGGTCCTTATATCTTTTTTCTTTCCATACTCTCCCTGGGTGATTTCATTCACCTACATTTTCTTTCATGTTTGATTCAAATAATGGTGATATTAAAATATTTAATTTTATGTAAGTAATAATCTATAATTGGCACTGACCAAAGGAAATTGATCATAGAGAGAGCCAGGTTTCCATGAAGGGAGCAAGGGTGACTGAAGTAGCAGAAAGGAGGCACTTGGGGGACTCAGGGCACAAGTATTTCTCCAGAAGTAAAAAATATTTCAATTTTCCTTCAACTGATACAGCTGAATAATGTGGGATAAGTGAAAATTATTCTGTACATTGAAGTGGTTTTTTGGACATATGCTATTTGTTATGTTAAAGCAATTCCTTTTCATTACTAATTTACTAAGTTTTTGAATCATGAATTATTTCATTCAACAAATATTTATTGAGCACGTACTAAGTAGCAGGCACAGTTCTAGGTGCTTGAAATACATCAGTAACCAAAACAGACAAAGATCTCTGCTGTCATAGAATTTATACTTTAGTGGGATGGGATGAAGGAAGGCAAACAATTCACAATAAACATAATAAGTAATTAAATCATATGGTATGTTAGAAAGTAAGTGCTATATAATAAAAAAGAGAACCTAAACCAGGCTAAGGGAGTTCGGAGGGTCAGGGGAAGGAGAGTGGATTTCAGTTTTAAGTAGAGTGGTCAGGATAGGCCTCACTGGAGTTTTCTGGAGCAAGCACTTGAAGGACTTGCAGGTGTTCGCATTGTGAATGTTGGGAGGTGGGTGTGTTCCAGGCAGAGGAGTCAGTCAGTGAAAAGACACTAAGAGAAGTTCACCTGGCATGTTTGAGGAGAAGAGAGGAGACCCAGATATATCAAACGTCCGTATTACTTTATAAAGTCAAGCTTATGTTTTTTAAACTTTAAATTGTTATATAAAATTTATACTCATAGATTTTCTGTTGTTTATCCATGCTTGCATTCCTGGAATAAATTTTTTCTTGACTATGATATAATATTATTCTCTGTATAAATTGATGGATCCAACTTTTTCATATTTTATTTAGAGGTTTTTTTTAATCTAAATACATTAAAAAATTAATCTGTGATTTGTTTATATTCCCCTCACAAAATTGTTTCTCAAGGTTATTCTAGCATCATAAAATGATCCATAGTTTACACTCCTATTCTAGTCTCTCAAATACTCTTTTATAAGATAGAAACAGTTTACTACTTGCCTGGGACATTGAGAAAAATAGGAAGGGGATGGTAGCTAGAGATACTTTATTATTAATTCATTTTTTCTGTTTGTCTATTTAAGTTAACTCTTTCTTTTGTTGACACTATATGCATTTTAAAATTTTTTCCAATTGTATTGAGAAATTATTGGCATCTATCTCTGTATAAGTTTAAGGCATACAGCATGATGGTTTCATTTACATATATTGTGAAATGATTACCACAATAGGTTCAGCTAACATCCATCTTCTCATATAGATAACAATAAAAAGAAAAGAAAGAAGAAAAGAGTAAAAGAAAGGAATTCTCCTTGTGATGAGCACCCTTAGGATTTACTCTCCTAACAACTTTTCTATACCTCATACAGCAGTGTTAGGTGTAGTCATCATGTTGAACATTACATTCCCTAGTGCTTATTTGTCTTCTAACTCCAAGTTTGTACCTTGCGACCACCTTCCTCCAACTCCCTGCAGCACACTTGCCTCTGATAAGCACAAGTCTGATCTCTTTTTCTATGTGTTGGGATTTGTTTTTTGTTTTTAGATCCCACATACAAGTGAGGTCATACAGTCTTTCTCTGTCTGATTTATTGCACTTAGCATAATGCCTTCAAGGTCTATCCGTGTTGTTGCAAATGGCAAAATTTCAGTTTTTTTATGGTTGAGTAATATAGCATCATATATTACTCAACCATAATTAATATGCTTTGACTTCTTTTATGTGCTTACTACAGGATTTTCCCATGGGGTTACCGTGAGGTTTACATAAAATATCTTAAACTTTTAATGCCCTGTTTTAAAATGATAACAACTTAACTTCAATAGAATTTGTACACTTTACACTTTTAGTTGGTTTCCTCTTCACATTTTAGGTTATTGCTGTTACAATTTACATTTTTTATTGTTTTTTAATTGTGTAACTAATAACAGGTTATTGTATTTATGGTTATTTTTGCCACACTCATTTTTTTTTTTAAATGACAGTTGTGAGTTATGCATCACAGGGTCTGTCCAGCTTACTGTTTCAGGACCTGAATCAGGCGTGAGGTTGCACTGAATTCCCTGGTCCAGTGAGGCCACCGGTTTTGCTCTGCAGATGGGGGAAGCCACAGGCTGTGTTCTCTTTCAAGCGCCACTGTATGTAGGGCTATCGAATGGGCTATATGGCTTCCCCGGTTGGACAGGCTGAAGGCTACATTCAGAGGTGAGTGGGGCTATGAATTAGACGCCCTGCTGAGGCACAGTTGGAGAAGCGTCTCTAAAACTGGCAATGCTCTTTGTTGTCTTAAGTCAAGCCAACCCACAACCCAAGTTCCCTGGCCAAATAGGGCCACTAGCGTTGTTCCGCAGACTGTCAGCTCTGTCTGCTCTTCTCTTGTCTTGAGCACTGCTGGGCTGCACAGCTTTCAGGTGTTTTCACCAGCCTTTCTCTCAGATGGGGCCAGAAGATACTCTCCACAGTGGGTGAGGCTGTTTCTTGGCCCCCTTGCCTGGGTAGGAGTGGGAGGGCCACTGCAGGCTACACAATTCCCTAAACAGTTTCTCCAGTTAAGAGGGGCCAGAGGCTACCCTCAGCTTTGGCTACGAATGAATCCCCCGCCTATGCGTACACTGAAAGCCTCCACGTCTAGCACTGCCTTTCCTTTTGGGGTGATTAGCTTTGTCCACCCACCTCTTGGCTTGAGTGCCGCTGGGCCACACAGCTTCCAGGAGTTGTCACCAGTCCTTCTGGTCAGATGGGACTGGGAGGCGCTCTCCACAGGGGATGGGATTGTGACTCAGCACCTTGCCAGGGGGTGGGCAAACCAGGTTCTGGGTCTGACAAAACTCCTTGTTTGAGGATCCAAATCAGGTAGATCTGCACCCCACTGAGTTCCTCCAGAGCATACCCCTGATTAGTTCTGCAGATGAGCAAAGCCACTGGTTAGAATTACTACTTGGGCACTGCAGGTATGAACTCAGTCTGGCAAGATCCACGTGATGGTTTTTGCAAGCCTTCTTTGTCACTGTCAGATTCCCAGCGACTGAGCCCTGCAAATTCTTAGTGTGAGGTCAGAGTAGGGGCTCCTGCAAAGTGACCCACAATGGGGAGGGGGAGCTGGTTGTACCTCCTGGATTCTCTTCTTCCATTGGATGAACCAGTGGCTCAGGGGAGACCTCTCTGTGTGATGCTGTGCTGTCCTGGGGGAGGGGAAATGCAGTCAACATGTAGCTGCTTCTGTTACCCTTCTAATGCAGTCTCTCTTGGTCTCTGGGGGTGGGGGGTTACTTCAGCCTCACTCTCTTACCCTAGGATTCTTTTTTTTTTTTTTTTTTTTAATTTTATTTATTTATTTATTTATTTTTGGCTGAGTCGGGTCTTTGTTGCTGGGCGCGGGCTTTCTCTAGTTGTGGCGAGCGGGGGCCACTCCTTGTTGCGGTGGGCAGGCTTCTCACTGCTGTGGCTTCTCTTGTTGTGGAGCACAGGCTCTAGGCACACAGGCTTCAATAGTTGTGGCACACGGGCTCAGTAGTTGTGGCTCACGGGCTCTAGAGTGCAGGCTCAGTAGTTGTGGCGCCCGGGCTTAGTTCCTCTGTGGCATGTGGGATCTTCCCGGACCAGGGCCCGAACCCGTGTCCCCTGCATTGGCAGGCGGATTCTTAACCACTGCGCCACCAGGGAAGCCCACCCTAGGATTCTTTCAGTGGTGTCTTGTTCTTGAATAGATGTTAGTTGTTCTTCTTGTGAGGGTAAGTGAAGTCAGGAATGACTTATGTTGCCATCTCAGTGTCATCATTCTCCTAAGTTAACTGTTTCTTATTGAGTAAATTTTGGTAATTCTTTTCTTTTAAATTATTCATTTTTCTAATTTTTTAGTGTGTTGCAATAAGTTTGTTAGTATTATTTTGAATTTAAAATTTTAGATTATACTTGTAGATATATGTACTTCTCCATAATATTGTCTATTTCAACCTTTTCTCTCTCTTTTCTAATCAGTTTTGCTAAACATTTGTCTGCTAGTCCTTTCAAAGAATCAACTTTTGATATTGTTGGCGATGTACTTTTTGCTTTTTTGTGAATTTTCTTTTCCCACATTATTTATATATTTCTTCTACTTGTCTTTTTCTAGCTTTTGGGTTTGAACAACTATGATTATATTTTAGTTTGTAAATTGCTTCAGGATTATAATTTACTCTATAAGTACAGCTGTAGTTGCAAACTACTAACAACCTCAGTCTCAAGCAATATAGCAGGTAGAGAGTCCCAAGCTCACAGGGGCTTTCCAAGAAGCCACTGCATTAGCTGTGTGACCTTCTGAGAGTTGTGACTTCCATTTTACTCTGTCTTCCAAATTACATACATGTCCCTCTTATTGGCAAACTCTAAGAATCTACAAGGAAGGAGATTCTTGGAAATGCAGTGCTCACCCTTACAAGGAAGCAGTCATGATAGCATATTGAAAACAGCCAATCCAGCACATAGCATTCCTATCCATAATTGAATTTTTTATGAGTTCCTTTGTGTATGTGTGATATTTTTGTTAGGTGTTATTATTATGGTTACACTGATTTTACAAAATGAATTGGGAAGATTTTATATTTTACTAAATTTTTGGCTAGTATGAATATATCTCCTTGGACATATCTCTTCTTTGAAAGATTGAAATGAATTAGCTTGTAAAGCCATCCAGGCCCAATAATCTTTCATAGGTAATTCTTTCACATTATTTCCAAGAGCTTTTAAAAATTCTTCCTATCTAGGTTTTCTTCTTCATCTTTATTTGCTTTGGAAAAAAATTTTTTTCAGAGACTATTTTTTATTTTAACCAAATTTTAAACCAGGGTTGTGCATACTAAAGCTGTATTTATAGAATACTTTAAAAATCTGTTTTCTAGCTATGCTTGTAATAAACAGTCTTGCTGCACAACTAACCATCCAATAATCTCAGTTGCTCACAACGGCCTTTATTTCTCACTCATATTACACTTCAGCAATTGCAGTTTGCTCCCGTCTACTTGACTCTGTTCGACTTTGTTCCATGTGTCTTCTCATTCTGGGACCTTGCCTGAAGGAGCAAACCTTATATGGAACACACCTATTCTCTTAGAAAAAGGGAAGACAGGAGGCCAACGCAATTGAAAATACAACTTCTGTTTAGATGTGATGTGTGTCACATCATTTACTTTTCATTGTCCAAAACAAATCAGACCCAGGTGTGGTTCTTCTTGATCTGAAGATCTGGAGGAGGAGAGGTGGGAACCCAACCTTCCACACATGCCCACAACACAAATCCAATGTATAATGGTGGAATAAGAACAAGACAACTATAATAAACAATGCCATTCAGAGCAGTCAGTCGTCCAAAGCACTTCTGAAATCTCACTGAGCTAACTTGTAATGTGTTCCTGTGCTCAGTGAGGAAATGTTAGAGGCCATAGTTCTCCTTAAAAGTAATGCCCTTGTCATTTGTTCTCCGTGGCTTCTGAGTCCCCCCACTCTTTAATTAATGTTTCCTTTTTCAATATCACCCTTGGCCACATATGAAATGGAAATTTTGGTGCCTAAAATAGTTTGTCAGTTTAATCAGACTGGTGGTACTTCTAGAATTACAACTCTCAAAACAGTTTAAAAAATTATTTGCTTCCAATCCACTCTATGTATTAATAGGCACATGCACAATTCTTTTCAAAACATGCCTTTCTCTTTAGATTTAATCATAGGTACTTTGAGCTTATCAGATACCTGTGAGATTATGCCTTTGGTCTCTTTCCCCAGAGATATGTTGTCCAACTTAAAGGATCTGATGGGGGACTGGCAAATTAATTAAATCTGAGTTTAAAACAAAAGATGTGGTGGCCATGCCCTCACTTTGTTCACTGAAGTTGCTCAAAACATTTTTTTGTTTTGTTTTGTTTTGTTGCTCCCATTTACCAATTAGAGAAGGGAAAACATTATATCTCTAAATCCTGCAAGTTCTGGAATTTCTGAGCTTTTTTTCTTTTCTTTTTTTTTTGTCTCTTCTTGAAAATGAGCCAGTTTTCTCCTAACTCATCTCCTCCTTGGCACACACCTTATAAAATGCAGCTAATACCAACAAACGCATACTAATAACATTCTGTTTAAAAAAACCCTCTCCCGGAACCACAGGTTCATTAGATTCATTTTCTGTTTTTTAAATGATTTCAGGTGACAGTTTTATCAAATATTTCACCACTGTATAATGTCGGTTGCCATTTTCCAGTCTCTACTAACGTTTTGCTGTTCATTCACTATCTGATCCCAAGCCAATGCCGTATGTGTTAGTTTTTCGTTGTTGTGTTGATGGTGGTTTTTTTTAAATGACAGAACCCACTTGTATCAATTTCCCTATTAGTTAGACTTGTGTCATAACAAGCATGTTTCATGTAGCTTCTCATTCCGGAAGCCAGACTGAAGGAACAGATCCTATGCAGAACATGCACATTTTCAAAGCAAAGGGAAAGGGCAAGAATATGAATCAAACTGAACAATCATATTTAAAACTGTTGTTCAGACATGGAGAATGGTTTACTTTGTGAAAGACCCAACTCTTAAACTTATTTATATATTCTACTGATTTTTTTCTGTTTCTTAATTTCTAAGTTTGGTTTCAACTCTGTTATAGTCTTCTGCATTTATCGATTTGCTTTGTTTTTCTGTTTCTAGCTTCTTAGATTAATGCTCAATTAGTATTTCCCCCTTTTTTGAATAAGAAAAGGACCTCACTCGTTACAAAGTGATGCTGTATTCAGCCTCTTTCCTACTGATGCTCTCAGTGTTAGAGATTTTCCCCAGTTGCTCCTCAGCTTTCTGGAAGTTGCTGTCTGTTTTCTGTATGAATTCCAGTCCAGCTGCTTTCAAATTTATACTGTTTCACAGTGTTAAAAAAAAAAAGAAAGAGTGATAAGCTCTATCCCTGTTCATTGAGGACTTTACTCCTTGCTCTACAAATTAGAGTGCATTTAAGATGTTCTAAAAAGGTATACCTTTATTATTTTGAAGTGATACAACATTTTCAAAGAATATTCTTTGTGTCTCCCTTCATTATACCTAGTTAAAATTCTTGAGTTTTTTTTTAAAAGCATCTTTCTTTAGTTTCAGTTCATATCCAGAAACTCCCTCTTTGAGATTCCCTTTGATAACTGCAGTGGGATTCAAAAAGGAGGAGTTAATTGCCTGTGTTCACATCATTATCTACCCAGGAATCTTCCCTTGAGGATACTATACATGTATAGTATATGGCAGGATTTGAGCTATGTGTAATACATTGATGTTTTGGGGAGGCAGAGTCTTCACTGGTTGGGTTGGGTGATACAAATATGCAGTGTTGGAAGTGAAAGAAGTTAAAAAATGTAAAGAGAACACCCTAATGTTGCAGTGAAATTGGAAGTATCAGAATTAGCTCATTTTTAAAATATATAATTTAAATATATGTACATATTAAATTCATGAAATTCTACTGAAAGGGCCTAGAAGCAAAGACACACAGAGCAATGAGCACATCTAGAAATAAGGTCTCAGTTTCTAAATATCATTCTGCACTGAAAAGAATCAGTGTTTCTGAAATGGCTAAACCTAGGTCTGAGACAAAGAAAATACACGATGAGCTTGGAAATATCTTGTGCCAGAAGTGATCAAAAAGAGATAGGGACATAGCAAAAGGAAATAGCTAGCTTGAAAGAATTCCAACTTGCTAAATATGGGGAATTTCAAACTTGAAAATTAAGAATGACAGTAAGGTAGTAATATAGTATAACAGTAAATAGAATAAGAATACATATGTCCATACTCATAATAAATAAAGCAATAAATATGAAAGAAGAAAAAGATCTTTCTTATAGTAAAAGACCAAATACTGAATGTAAATGGAATGGGGATTTATAAAATTACCATCTTGCAAATAGCAGAGTAGTAATTAATTTGAGTAAGATAATCTATGGTTTCTAAAACTGGTAGTTAAATTTTTTTCCAGTACTTGTTATGAAAAATTTCAAACATACAGAAAAGTTTCAGGAATTTTCTAGTGAATACTTATATACTCACCATTTAGATTCAACCATTAACATTTTACTACCCTTGTTTTATCACAGATCAACACCTTTCCACCATTCTACTTGTCATAAATCCATCTTATTTTATTGAAGCATTTCAAAACAAATTTTATACATCCGTGCATTTTCCCGCTAAACACTTCAGCATACGTATAATTCATTGGAATTCAATGTATATTTATAGTTCTTTTTTTTCTTTTGAGGTAAAATTTACATAAAATAAAATTAACAAGTCTTAGATATATCATTTGATGAGTTTTGAAACAATTGTGTAACCCAACCACCTGCCAAGATACAAAACATAACCAGAAAACATCACTCCAGAAAATTGCCTCTTCCCAGGTAATACCTATATCACCCCTCCAAGGCAACCATTGTTCTTATTTTCTCCAGCATACATCAATTTTTACTTCTCTAAAACTTTATACAAATTAAATCATACAGTAGTACTCTTTTATTAAGACTTCTTTCACTCAGAATAATACTTTTAAAATTCATCCATGTTAGAGGAGTAGTTCATTTCTTTTTATTACTGAAGAGTATTCTTTTGCATGAATATAAGTGTACAATCATTATCCATACTCCCACTGATAGATACTTAGGCTATTTCTAGTTTTGACTATTATGAATACATTTGCTATAAACATTCTTTCACACTTATTTTTATTGACATATCTTTTCATTTCTCTTGGGTAAATTTTTAGGAATAGAATTCCTGTACCACATAGTAGGCATATACTTAGTTTTATAGGAAACTGAATAACATTTTTCAAAGGGATCTGGTGTCAAAGTCTGTGCTCTTAACTACTGTGCTGTACAGTTGAAATGGGACTTGCAGGAAAAATAGGATTTTCCAAATAGAAAATTGAGGGAAAGATATTTCCGATAAAGAAAGCAAAGCGTACACTCGTGAATTTTATTCATGAGAGGGAATTGAGGCATGTGTTTGATGAGATTTCGAAGGTAATTAAGTTATGTCCTGGAGATCTGCTTGATCACAATGATAAAGATTTACGGCTTAATGCCATAAAAGATGGTAACTCATAGGAGTTTGGGGAGGGAGGAAGTAATCATTCATTCATTCATTGATTCATTCTCTACAGTAAACATTTGCTGAATACTAAGCATGTTCAAACACCTCAGTGGTCTTTGTGGTGTTTTAAGAAGATGTGCTAAAGTTTTGAGACAGCACGATGTCAGGAAAGGAAAGAACATCTTCGAGAAACACTGAAAAGACAATTCCAAAGGATTTTTTAGCTAATTGAATTTAGCTTCCAGAAAGAGAGTAAGAATTTAACAGTAGTCAAAGCCTGAATAATTGGGAAATTTTGATTGCTTTTAACCACAATAGGGAAGTTAAAAGACAATCAAGTTAGGGCTATGAAGCTGGAAGCAGAACGTTTTTGAAGGCACACCTTCTAGAGAACCCAGTACTTCTGTTATAATACCAAGTACAAAGTTCTAAATGTAACAGAATTTGTGTTCTTGGCTTTTACATAGAAAAGACCTTAAACTACTCTGTAACAAACATAGGGCTATTTTAATTCTAAGTTGGTATGCCACGTTTTACTTATATTTATAAGTTCTGTCAAATAATTTCTTAGAATAGTTTTGTTTGTTGTAGGAAATATAGCCAAGAAGTTCAGATTTCCTTTGAAAGTAACAATATTTAGGGATTTAAACATTGATTTCAGGGCTTTTGAAATTTAATAATGCATACATATTGGTGCTTTTTTGGATTTAAGCCAAACTAATTTGCAGAACTTAAAGTTAGAGGGAGATATAATAGTGTATCTTTCAAGGGAAAGCAGTGTACAATCATATTTAATAATATGTTACTATAATGTTATGCCAATAAAGCATTTAGAGATATGTGTAAAACACGAGAATTCAGAGTGAATCAGAAGAGAATCTAGTCTTAGAAAAGCCCTACCAGCAATCTTTCTCTTCCATTACTTTCATACAACCTTACCCTGAGTCTAATTGTCACATTGTAATCTCTTAGCTATTTGCACATGCTTCTCTTGTGAGTAATATTTGAGCATTATATTTCCAGCCCAGCTAAGTAGATTTTTATATTAAATTAAGTTCTGCTTTTTTTTTCATCATTTAGATTCTCTTTATATTTGATAACACTGGGGACCACCATTTAATGGTCCCTCTCCACCTCCCTGCACAGCTCTGTCAATTTCTGATTATAAAAGGTATGATAAAAGTCACAATGTGAAATAATAGCATGACAGGCATAAATTGGAGGTCCTAGGGAGATTCAATTGGAAGATAGTGCTAATTCAAGTATAAAGTGAGGGGCACTGAATAAGTCAGTTACTGTCACAAAAATGATGTAAAACCAAATCATTCCCAAGCTCAATGGCTTAAAACTATGATTACTATCCTCATCACATATCTATAGAGTGGTCAGGAATTACCTTATCTAAACTGGCCTGGCTCTATTGGTTCTAAGCTTCATTCAGGGCTGCTCCACATGTCTCTTACCTGCCTTGGACCATTAACTTCCAAGGCATGTTCTTTTCATGGCAAAAGGGCCAACAGAAACTTGATGCCTCTTAAGGACAGAATTATAACTGGCACATTATCACAACTGCCCACATTCTATCAGTCAAAGCAAGTCACTTGGCCAAGCCCCATATAACGAGGCAGGGATGTTTATTTCTCCCATAATGTTGGGGAAAGGACTAAATATCATCAACAATAATCTATAAAACCCAAGCACTTAAGCAATCTAAAATATTTTCTGTAACTAGACTTCTCTTTTTTGAGTTTCACACCTATACATTTCCATACCTAGCTGTCCCCCAGGTACCTCAACTTCTCAGTCTTTGACAATTCCAGTCTTGCCCAATGGCATGTTTTAAGTACCTTTTATGTGCAGGCACAGCCTCACCCAGTCCCTGAGTCATCAATAATGAAGAAGGCAATTTATTAGTCATTCCATTTATATTAAGTCTTGCTGTAGAAAGTGAATATCATTGTGCGTGGGCTGGGACTCTAGGCTTGCTGAGCATTGACCTTTTGTTCTCCAAAAAATGTTTGCAGGGAGGTGGGTAGCTTTTAAACTAGGATTCTGTATCAATTTTCCTAAGTTCCAGAAAAGAGGTAGCAATAAGTTATTATAAAGAATGCATTGTGTAGAATGGACATTTTAACAAGATTAATTTCAATCCATGAACATAGAATACCTTTTCATTTATTTATGCCTTCTTCAATTTCTTTCATCAGTGTCTCATAGTTTTCAGTGTACAGACCTTTCACTTCTTTGATTATGTTTATTCTTAAGTATTTTATTATTTTTGATGCTGTTGTAAATGGGATTTTTTTTTAAATTTCTTTTTTGGATAGTTTGTTAATAGTATGTATGAACGCAACTGATTTTTGTATATTAATTTTGTATCCTGCAATGTTACTAAATTCATTTATTAGTTCTAATATATTTTTGGTGGAATCTTTAGGGTTTTCTATATAAGATCATTTCATCTGAAAACAGAGACAGTTGAACTTCTTCCTTTCTCATTTGGATGCTTTTTATTTATTTTTCTTGCCTGATTGCTTTGACCTGAACTTCCAGTACCATTTTGAACAGGAGTGGTAAAAGAAGGCATCTTTGCCTTGTTTCTTACCTTAGATAAAAAGATTCCTCTTTTTACCATTAAATATGATGTTAGCTGTTGGTTTGTCATATATGGTCTTTATTATGTTGAGGTATATTTCTTCTGTACCTAATTTATTGAGAGTTTTTATTATGAATGATGTCAAATTTTGTCAAATGCTTTTTCTGCATATATTGAGATAATTGTATGATTTTTATTCTTCATTCTGTTAATGTAGTGTATCACATTTATTGATTTGGTATTTTGAAACATCCTTGCATCTCAGGGATAAATCAGTCTTAATTATGATGTATGATTTTTTAAAGGTACCGCTGGATTAAGTTTGCTAGTATTTTGTTGAGAATTTTTGCATCTATGTTCATCAGGGTCTCAAGAAAGCTGGAAATATATATAAATATATGTATACATATGTATAAATGTATATATATATATACACATATATATATACATTTCTATACAACCAAACAACATAAATGAAATTAAAGTCAGTGAAAAATAAAGAATACATTGTTAGTACAATGACAAGGAAAGAAACCATTCTCATTCTCATTCATTTAAGCAGTAAATATATATTGAGAATCTAGCTTGTGCTAGGCACTCTTCTAAATTCTGGACTTCAGAGGGCTGAGAAAGAAGCATTTAGACAAGAAGTGGACCTTGAATCTGGGAACAAAAGGAAAAACAAATGACAGTGTCAGCAGTAAAATAATTATTTGTTTTGATTTTTCAACTGTAACACATCTGCTCTGCAGCAAGCTATATATTATTCCATATCCAAGTCCACAACATCTAAGTGCAGATTAGAAAAAAATAATATCTATCGAAAATATCAAATTCATGCTCATCTTTGCATATTAAGGATTTATTTAATTATTTTAATTGATGGGAATAAAATGTTCCTATATAATTTAACTTAGAATATTGGTGTTTTATAATATGCTCAATGCATATTTGAAATGTCTATGTATTAAATCATAAGTAAATCTTGCTTTATCTTTCCATTTTTAAAGTCAAAAGTTATCTCTGATTGCTTTAGAAATAACTGAATTCAAAGGTACAACCAATTGTGTTTTACAGGAAAATGTATACTGTTCAGATAAAAAGTAAATATAATATACTTTACTCCCTGTTTTAAACCTTATGCTAAAGGTTGAGTACATTTTTCTCTTCATTCTTAAGGATGATTACTATACTCCAGGGCATAAAATTGGGAAAGTAGGTCCGTATACACATAAATATATAAACCAATAAACCCATCAGTAATAAGAATTACCCTTTGCTCTCAAAAGAACAGTCATTCATGGAATAAAAATAAAGTAACTTGCACTCTGTAAATAACTGGATACATTTAATAGTTGCTTAGTTTGTGATTTACAAAAGGTTGGCTTAGGCAATTAGAAAGAATAATTAGCTGAAGCATCAAAAGCGGCATGTTTATTTTGTGGTACTTTTTCTAAAGAAATGATTAAATATATTGCATTTAAAGTGGTAGTGCAAAAATATGCCAACCTCACTATATTTAACTAGTAAAAATGTATTATTTTATAATAATATTAGTTTAAAAAGTAAAATGTACCTTTCAATATAGCACGTAATTAAAAACTATCATTCTAGCAGAAAGCTTTTTCTGCTTCATAAAAATAGTTCTTAAATATAGTTCTTTAATATAATGGGAAGTGAGCTAAGTAAATAAATTTGATAAGGCATTTCACCATTTAAAAATAATTTACTCAAAAAATTTTAAATTTTAATTTTGTAGTTAAAAATTGATTAGGACGATCACTAATTTGCATTAAAACTGGCTCATTATCATACCAGCTGCTGAAAAATTTGTGAAACAAGTTTCATGTTGGCAAGCAGAACTACAGGCTGTCTTAGATGTAAAAATATCTGCAGGCATGAAAGATGTTCTGTGCAATTAGAGAAGTACAGACCCAGATTTCTGAGGATTTCTCTTGTGGATGATTTTCATTCTCAGTGAAGATGGGAAGTTATAAGGACAGGTTGCCTGGCAAAAGTGGACATCCTGCAACTAAACTGACGTATTCTCAAATAAAAGTATTATTATAGTTAAAGGTACAGGATCATATAAGCGTAATGAGTTGGCTTGCTCCCAGATGTAGATTTGCATTAAACACCTTTCATAATAAACTGGAATCGATGGGTGTTTCAGAATTTATTTCTAAATCTTTATATTATTTATTTCTGAGAGAGTCAAGAATTTTGAAAAATCTCCACATAGTTCCACTTGAATTATTTTCCACAAGACAGTGAAATAGTCAAAGATTAAAATATCTTAATCTACAAAACTTCTCAGTTTTTTTGTCTTTATTTTTAATTTTTTTAATTTTATAATTTTTTGCTTTCAAATTTTGGCAGGCCAAAAACAAACAAATAAGAAAAGCCACAAGGAAATAGTTTTGTGGTTGCACCTTATTGTCAATTTTATAGAGGCTACTAAAAGTGATCTTTTTAGAAGAAAAATACTATAAAATTATCCAACAAACTCAGATTTTGGAAGAGCAAATGCTTCAAAAGTATATTTAAACTGGACTACTTATGTTTCATGAAGTTCTACAAAAATTTATCACTAACCATTTTGCCCTATGTCCTAAATGTCTTCTATCTATCATGTATAGTTGCTAATGTGCTTATTTTTTTAGCTAGAAAAACTCTGGTTTCCATTACATTTAAATTTAAATATTAATGTAAAGGTGTCTGTAGTCTGAGCTTTATATAGGCAAAGTGTGGTTAACTCAATAATGCAAGCAAGATTCTTTGCTTCTCTATCAATTAGACATGTTATGTCAAAGTACTTTCTGCATAATTCCTTACCCATTTCAATTTCTTGGATTATGTACCTTCACTAATATTATGGACTTTAGATCAAAATAACAAAAGAGAAAAATTAAGCTTAACATAATTAAATGAATTTTCACTTTATAAATTTAAGTCATAATTTGTGTTGAATATTTTTTTTTTTACTTTAGGACAATGTGTATTCCCCCAGATCATTGTTGGAATGCATATTGCCCTCTATAGAAAATAAAAACAGGGTACATATTTTCAATTTGTTTTCAGATTTGGAAGCTATATTACTTGGTTTGTTTCACTATAGCTTAAATTATAGAGGTTATTGGATATTTCTATTTTATACTAAAGATTGACATAAACTTTAAGAGACCAAAGGTAATTGTATTTATTGTACTAATTTTCATGTCTTTATGAAAAAAACTGTATCAAAGCACACTGTGTTCACTGTTCCCAGGAATATCCCATTAACTTAAATTCTCATCTCTTTCGTGGGGCAGATTTAGGCTTAAACTAAATTTCACTCTTTCCTTCTTTTTTTCACTGGTAGTCTCTTTTGGTTTTTTGATTGCATATTTGCATCAAGAATGCAAAGAATATTAAATTCTCTTGCCACAATAATATAATTGATGAAAACATTAAGTGAATTAACATTTGTCATCATGCTATTTTATTAAAATAATAATCAGCATTTATTGTCATAAAACATGTTAGATCTCATAAGTTTTTAATCACAGAATACTTAATAAACAAGATAACTAAACAAAATTGGAAATTTTCAGAAAACTTTCTCAAATCTTCATTTAAGAAAACTAACCCAAGAATATTTACTAAGTACTTTGTACAGTTAAGGCAGAGTGATACATGAAATTTGCACCCTATACTTGAGCAATTCACCATCCATGTGCGAGATAATACAAATATACCTGAAAGGAACAGTAAATGCAATGTTTTGAGTAAGTGTTTTAGCATTACATGACTATTTTAACTGTCACCTCTAGTTGAGTTCTTATAAGAACAAATTAAATGAATTAAACCAAATTAAAACATTAAACCTTCAAAATACATCCAGAAACTGACTACTTCTATCTTCTCTCCTTCCACCTCCCTTATGTAAACCACCATCTATCCCTTGCCTATATTATTCCCATTGCCTCTTAGCTGGTTGACCTAATTCTGGCCTTGTCACTCTTCACTTCATTTCTAATAGTAGCCAAAATAATACTTTGAGAATGGAAGTCAGATCCTGTCACTCCCATGCTTAAAAACCTGAGATGGCTCCCCATTTCATTCACAGTAGAGTCAGAATCCATAAAATAGCCTACAAAGTCTTCCATGATCTGCTCTCCACCCCTTAACACCCTGCACAAGCTTATGTACAATTCTCCCTTGTCTATCCCCTTTGCTCATTCAGATCCTGCCATGCTGGCTTCCTTCTTGCCTCAAATACCCCAGACATGCTTTACCCTTATTAGTGACTTTGCAGTGGCTGTTGCCTCTGCCTAGAACACTGTTTCTCCAAATATCTGCAAGTCAAATGTTCTCATTTCCAACTCTGCTCAAGTATTCTTGACCATCCTCTCTTAAATTTCACCCTACTCCTCAGCCCTGGCATTCTCAAGTCTCTTTACCTTGCTCTAGTTATTGTTATTACATTCTGATAAACTATAATTATTTAATTATTTATTATGTTTATTCTTTTCTTTTTATGCCCATGAACCTAAGATTCCTTGTATTGCCCACTGATGTATCTCAATCATGAAAAGTGATACAGGACTCACAGTGGGCACTTAATAAAAATGTGTGATGTAAATAAATGACCATGTGAACAAATTGAAAATGCTAGAGTCTTATTTTTCTATTTCTATTAAAATGAAAGCTAGTTATATTGTGTTTAGATTTTTGTTTATTTTTTATTCTCTTATTTCCAACCATGAGCTTTTGCTAGAAAGACTGAAACACCACCACCAATGCATGTAGAAGAAGCAAGAAATAATAATAGAAAAATTATCAAGGAGCTTCTCTTTGTTATTATTGATCAAATATAGAAGTTCAAAGTTAATGTCTAATTATTTGGGGCACTTGCTATTCAAAAGGAAATATCTCTTGTCATGCTAAATTATTAGTCTGATCTTCTAACAGGCAGATCAAAGTCTGGGCTTTGGTCTACTTTCAGAGAGCGGGACACCTTTGCAGGTTTATAGAAAAAGAACAGACTAAATATCTTCTCCTCTCTGATGAAATCAGACCTCTGCACACCTGCTTTGTTCCCATTCCCCTTTCCTTGGTGCTGACACTCATTTCCCTGCCAGGACATACACCATGGATATATGCTTAAGGCTATAAGCAGAATTATGTGAAATTTCATCTGTATGTTAACTAAAGCACTACTTCTCTTCTATGAAAAAAAGAGCATATTGGAATGCTAATGTAATGGATAATTTTATATCTAATCTCATTTGTTTTCATACAGATATTTAAAAATTCACAAACACTGTTTCTTTGCCTACCTGTAACTACAAGGTAATAATATAAGATAGATGAAAAAGCAGCACTCGGTTTTGACACTGAGTAAAGATTTACTAATTGGTCAAATTCTAAGCATGTTTTTAGAAGAACATATGAAGGTGTTGGATTCAACTACTACATACTGGCAGCTGGCTTGAACTTTTATTGATTCATTCATTCATTCACTTGTTCAACAGTTATTGAACCCCATGACTCAGACAGTATATTGATCACATAAGAGAGTTCAAAGATAAGACATGGTGCTTGCTTAAAAATGGAACAAAATCATCAACTAGTAAGAGAGGGAGAGATAAAAAAACAATTAGAGTACAATATACTAATTTCCCTAGACAGCCAAGTGTAAGCAAAACTTCCATAGAATAAATAGATTGAAATTTTCTCCCCTCTGAAACTAAAGAGCCAATATTCACTAAAATTTAGCTTAATCAGTTCCATATTTTGAGCATTCTATGATTTTGATTGTGTGATAATTTTTTTGCCTTAAAATTACACAAGAATGTGCATTTATAAATGAAATCCCCCATGCTGATATCAACATGGCATTTCTGGAATATACGTCTAATTATGTGTCTCTATGCTTAAAGCCCTCCATTACCCTCTCCCCCTGCCACTGACTACAAAGACTTTCATAACTCAAGCCCCAGCCTTTACCTTTCATGTTCTGCCTCCACATTTGCTTTTCTAAAATCAGCCTTCTCACTTTTCCTCGCACTGCACTACTTCTTGATTCAACAATGTGGAACCTCTTATATCTTCCTCAAAAACAAGCCATGATTTTTCATGCTTCTGAATCTTTTTTCATGCTGTTTTCCACGTCTAGAATACCATCACAACTTTCCTCCCTAGTAAACTCTACCTGTCCTTTAGAACTTTCTTATATCCACATTCTGTGAAGCCTTCCCTGAGGCCACAGTTAGTGACTCCTAATTGTACCCTCGGAATTGCATTTAAGTTTTCCTTTTATATGTATATATATATTTTTTTGGTGGTGAGCACACTAGGGCATAGAGAAGTAGGAATAGAATGTTGCACATGAAACTTACATAATGTCACAAAGCAATGTTACCTCAATACAAATAAGATTTTTTAAAGTTTTCCTTTTGTATTACATTTTATTTTTTATTTTTTTAAACTTATTCATTTTATTTTATTTTTGGCTGCGTTGGGTCTTCGTTGCTGCACACGGGCTTTCTCTAGTTGTGGCGAGCGGGGGCCACTCCTTGTTGCGGTGGGCGGGCTTCTCATTGCAGTGGCTTCTCTTGTGGCCGAGCACAGGCTCTAGGCACGCAGGCTTCAGTAGTTGTGGCACGCAGGCTCAGTAGTTGTGGTTCGTGGGCTCTAGAGCACAGGCTCAGAAGTTGTGGCGCACGAGATTAGTTGCTCCGCGGCATGTGGGATCTTCCTGGACCAGGGCTCGAACCCGTGTCCCCTGCATCAGCAGGCGGATTCTTAACCACTGCACCACCAGGGAAGCCCGTGTATTACATTTTAAATGTTTGCTGATTTCCTTCTGTCTCTACCTGGCTGGAGCACTTTGAGAATAAGAGACTTAACATTCATTTATATTTCCATTATCTCTCACAGTATTGGTATTCAGTAGTTGTTCAGTAAATATTAACTAATTAATTAAAATGAGTTTAATTTGACCATTTTATGTTACTGTTGTTTTTTGTTTGTGCCAATGGAAATGTTTTTAAAGCATCTACTTTACCATTTGCCTCTCAATAAGAACTAATTTTTCAGATTCTTCTAGCCTAAACTAATCCATGATTTTATATTGGACTTATATTAAAAACTACATTCATACATTAAGGTTACTCTCCAAAACAGGAAGTGCACCTCAGAGAATGTGATCTCAGTATAGCTAACTTATTTTTTAAGCTCACAACCTTGAAATATGTTATAGACAGCTGACTCTCTTTTACTATATCTTCATTTAGAACCACTTTTTAAAACTATCAACATATATCTAACTTTCATTCACAACTCCAAGTCAGGGAACTATGTATCTTTGTTTCCCAGTAAAGTAACTACTAGGTACTCCATGAAACATATACATTTTTCAAATGGTGGAGACTCAATCTGACAAAGAAAATCTGTTACTCTAAAAGGGAAATATTAATATTTCTATTTATTAGAAAGTGATACTGATACCTGAAATGTCATTTCAGGTCAGGTATCAGTTATTTCAGTTGGGAGGGGAAACAAAGAATTCAGTAATATTACAATGAAAGTTCATCCTAGTACTCCCTGTGTATTGGCTTATCTCAGTGTATCACAATTCTGTCTCACTGAATTAACACATTGGTCCAGATTTGTGTATCGTGAATTTTTGAGAAATGATCCTATATTGGTTGCCGGATATTATTTGAACCATTTCTCAATATTAGGGTAATTTACCTGTCATTGAGAAATATTTTTATTCTCATCAGATCATACTGGCAAATAACATAATTAAATTAGAGTGTTTATTTCTATGCCAGAAGGTTTCTGTAGTCATTGCAGTGATTTGTCTGGGTGGGAATGGGGAAGATAAATTTTAAGGAAGAATTATGTCCTTAATGTCCACATATTTTAAAATTTGGAAAAAATCCTAATGTTCCTAAATCCTAGGCTAATTTTAATTCAAATAAATAAAATTAGGATACTAATAAGTAACATACAAAATCTATAGCTGAATAATAATGTCACCAGCACCAAAACATAAAGACAGAGGAGTTAGCTCTAGAATAAACTTTGAGGTGATGTATTCTACACTAGTTTAGTTTGGAAACTAATTTATAAAGCGGATAGTAATTATGACTTTTAACCTACTTTTAATTCACTAAAGGACACGTATGTATCTGTGATAAAGGAACAGCAAACATTAGGACATCTTTTACCCTTAAAAGTATTCACCTTGGTTCTTGGAACTGAAAGCAATGTTTTATGATGGTGGACTTGTGGCTGGAAATGAAAGCGCAGGACTGTGTTAAAAAGCCAGTTTCACTGATCAACATAATAGTACTAACTAGCATCTGGATCCTGTGATCCTTGTACTATGTTAATACCACGATCTCTAAAGTTTCCTTCATTTGCATCTGTAATTCTCAACCTTTGCTGCCCAATTCCAAAAGGATTCTCTGCATACTCTGTGTTCCTAACCTCATGTTCTAGGCCCAGAGGCTAGAGTGATTTTATGATCTCATTCCCAACACTGTTACTGCCTAAAACTGGACACTGAACAATTTTATACACAGATGTTTGTAGATAGTACAACATGGAGATATTATTTATCTGGACAATACAGTAGTAAAAGATTGATATTATAAAATCCAGCTTTGTTACCAGCTTTTAAGTCAGAGTTAGAAAATAAACATGTCTTCTCATATACCCAACACAAGTCTCCATATCCATTGCTGGAAATACATAGAAGTCTCTCTGGTAGGAATACATATTGTCCGTTAGAAATAAAACCTTGTAAATGATATTTTATGAAAACAAATTAGGTGATTAATAATCACCCAGGGATAGGAGTGGGGGGGGGGGATATTGTTATAAATTTGTTGCCAAGTCCTGTATCCCTCTGAAGGATAGATTTATTAACAATACCACCTAGTGCTTTTGCAATGGTTATTTGTAGCCAAGATCTCCAAACATATTTAAATGACCTACTGTAGGCACCTTAACCCAGTGTTGTACTAAAGCAGCCAAATGTGTTCTGTCTATACACAGATGCTGGAAGTACAGAAGGCATGGAAACATGGTGAAAGTATAATACCCTTCCTGAAACAACATCAAAAAATTGACAAGTACAGTTGTAATTTTCATTTTGAAAATCAGGCCACTCTTTAATAATGTTAGTTAAAATCCATTGCTAAGAATGTTAGGGTTTATAGAATACTTTGTATAATCAAAAAATGCAAATTGATCAAATGAGCACACATAAAACCAAATAAAGCAATCTATCCATACAGTAACTTTCCATGTTTATACCATTTATATATATTTTTTTAATAGTTCTTTATTGGAGTATAATTACTTCACAATACTATGTTAGTTTATGTTGCAGAACAAAGCAAATCAGCCATATGCATACACATGTCCCCATATCCCCTCCCTCTTGAGCTTCCCTCCCATCCTCCCTATCCACCCCCTCTAGGTCATTGCAAAGCACCGAGCAGATCTCCCTGTGCTATGCTGCTGCTTCCCACCAGCCAACTATTTCACATTCGGTGGTGTATGTATGTCGATGCTACTCTCACTTCACCCCAGCTTCGCCATCCCACCCCATGTCCTCAAGTCCATTTTCTATGTCTATCTCTTTATTACTGCCCTGCAACTAGGTTCATCAGTACCTTTTTTTTTTCTTTTAGATTCCATAAATATGTGTTAGCATACAGTATTTGTTTTCCTCTTTCTGACTTACTTCACTCTGTATGACAGACTCTAGGTCCATCCATCTCACTACAAATAACTCAATTTCATTTCTTCCTATGACTGAGTAATATTCCATTGTATATATGTGCCACATCTTCTTTATCCATTCATCTGTCGATGGGTATTTAGGTTGGTTCCATGTCCTGGCTATTGTAAATAGTGCTGCAGTGAACATTGTGGTACATGTCTCTTTTTGAATTACGGTTTTCTCAGGGTATATGCCCAGTAGTGAGATGGCTGGGTCATATAGTAGTTCCATTTTTAGTTTTTTAAGGAACCTCCATACTTTTTCCATAGTGGTTGTATCAATTTACATTCCCACCAACAGTGCAGGAGGGTTCCCTTTTCACCACACCCTTTCCAGGATTTATTGTTTCTAGATTTTTTGATAATGGCCATTCTGACCTGTGTGAGGTGATACCTCATTGTAGTTTTGATTTGCATTTCTCTAATAATTAGTGATGTTGAGCATCTTTTCATGTGCCTCTTGGCCATCTGTATGTCTTCCTTGGTGAAATGTCTATTTAGGTCTTCCATCCATTTTTTAACTGGATTATTTGTTTTTTTAATATTGAGCTGCATGAGCTGCTTGTATATTTTGGAGATTAATCCTTTGTCTGTTGTTTCATTTGCAAATATTTTCTCCCATTCTGAGGGTTGTCTTTTTGTCTGGTTTATGGTTTCCCAGCACCACTTATTGAAGAGGCTGTCTTTTCTGCATTGTATGTTCTTGCCTCCTTTGTCGTAAATTAGGTGATAATATGTGCGTGGGTTTATCTCTGGGCATTCTATCTTGTAAAATTGATCTGTATTTCTGCTTTTGTGCCAGCACAATCCCGTCTTGATTACTGTAGCTTTGTGGTATAGTTTGAAGTTGGGTAGCCTGATTCCTCCAACTTCATTTTTCTGTCTCAAGATTGCTTTGGATATTCGGGGTCTTTTGTGTTTCCATACGAATTGTAAAATATTTTATTCTAATTCTGTGAAGAATGCCATTTGTAGTTTGATAGGGCTTGCACTGAATCTGTAGATTGCTTTGGGTAGTATAGTCATTTTCACAATATTGACTCTTCCAATCCAAGAACATGGTATATTTCTCCATCTGTTTATGTCATCTTTGATTTCTTTCATCAGTGTTTTATAGTTTTCTGAGTACAAGTCTTTCACCTCCTTAGGCAGGTTTATTCCTTGGTATTTTATTCTTTTTGTTGCAGTGGTAAATGGGAGTGTTTCCTTAATTTCTCTTTCTGATTTTTCCTTGTTGGTGTGTAGGAATGCCAGAGATTTCTGTGCATTAATTTTGTATCCTGCAGCCTTACGCAATTCATTGATTAGTTCTAGTAGTTTTCTGGGTGGCATCTTTAGGATTTTCTACGTATAGTATCATGTCGTCTGCAAACAGTGACAGTTTTACATCCTCTTTTCCAATTTGTATTCCTTTTATTCCTTTTTCTTCTCTGATTGCTGTGGCTAGGACTTCCAAAACTATGTTGAATAGGACTGGCAAGAGTAGACATCCTTGTCCTGTTGCTGATCTTAGAGGAAATGCTTTCAGTTTTTCACCTTTGAGTATGATGCTTGCTGTGGGTCTGTCATATATGGCCTTTATTATGTCGAGGTAGGTTCCCTCTATGTCCATTTTCTGGAGAGTTTTTATCATAAATCGGTGTTGAATTTTGACAAAAGCTTTTTCTGCATCTATTGAGATGATTATATGGTTTTTATTCCTTAATTTGTTAACATGGTGTATCACATTGATTGATTTGTGTATATTGAAGAATCCTTGCATCCCTGGGATAAATCCCACTTGATCATGATGTATGATCCTTTTAATGTGCTGTTGGATTCTGTTTGCTAGTATTTTGTTCAGGACTTTTGCATCTATGTTCATCAGTTATACCATTTATATTAAACGTTGCATTTGAAATGATTTACCACATGAGGAAGTAAAAAATATCACTGCAGTAGACTTAATGTAAACTTAAAATGGAGCGATATTGTGTTTGTCAGATTGTGCTGATACTTTTTTTTTTCATTTTATAAATATGTTAAAACATTTTTTAAATTAAGGCATAAACCCAACCCAACAAATCTAGCACACATTTATTTTAAAATGCAAATCATGTTTCCAGGCAAATTTGTACAAGTTCAAAAAGTTCAACCAAATGTTAGAAAGGATTAAGAAAGCCATAGTTGAGTAAAATTAGTTTAATATCCATATCCTATTATAAGGCATTTATGGGAAACAAAATTAAGATTTCTAAATGGGTTGAAATGTTCAAACATTCTTACGATATGGTGTACTTTCTTCTAAGATATGCGTCCTTTTCAGCTTAATGTATGCTCAATATTGTGAAACTTATTTATAGTAATAGAAATGCATTCCTTTATTTATTCATTTTTAAGATCATATTTATTCATTGCCTTCTTATACCCTATATTGAATTGTTTTTAGGAATGCAATATATAGTGGGTATCTGACTTTTTTTCTCTAGACAGTATAAATTTCTTTGAGAGAAATGAGCATTTCTTATACCATGTGATTCTGGTATCACAGAGTTTGAGTGCAGAATCCGGGTCAACAACAACAAAAAGACTTCATTCCTCTAGCTAGCTGATTTCGTTTTTTTTAGGGTTTGATAGATGCCGAGACAGAGTGCATCTCTTTCTCTCTCTCTCTGTTTCTCTCACACACACACACACACCTAGGAATAAAAGCTTCATGGGTGTTGTAAACTTGAAGTTGCTGTTATCTGAGAGATGCTACTTTGGAATGAAGTCTACCTACACAGGGGTAAGCTTAAACAAGCTGTGCAAAAAGCAATTACATCCACTTGTAATCAGACGACATAGAATTTAGTCAAATTTGAACCTGATCTTGAGCAATGAATGGGATACCAATAGTTGTAGATGGATGGGAATGATAAATCATGCCTGGAGAAACATAGATACATGTGGAGAGATAATTAAGTGACCGACCTCCTTCCTTCCTTCTTTCCTTCCCTCTCTCTCTTTTTCTCCTTTCCTTTCTCCATTCCCTCCCTCTCTCTCTCCTTTTCTTCCTACCTTGAGCATTTTGGGAACAACAACTATAAATCATTATGGATACTGAGAATAGAAATAAAGAGTCCCTGTCCTATCTAGGACCATAGAGTCAAAATGTAATACCTTTACATTTGTTTGATGGAAGTGAAAATGATCTATACAAGAAAAAATTATTGTGTCCCTCTGAGAATTCAGATAATAGAGCAATTCTAGAAATATGTGTTTTTAAAAGAATACATTTTATGTAAGGTGGTTTTAAATCCTTGAGATATGTCGACAGCATAAATTATAAATTACCCTAAATCTATTGAGAACATGATACCTTAGATAAGAAGTAGAAGATAAATAAGTTGCTTTTTACAGGAAATATGTAAATTTGTTTTTAACTATATGATACAATTAATAAATACTAAGTCTTTCTGACTCTACTGCTATGCTACATCATATGCATCTTGAAAATAATGGTTTTAGAACTTTATTAAAAAACTGTGTTGCTGATTATTTTTCGTATGGCTTAATAATTATCAAATGAAACTTGTGAGTACAAAATCAAATAGAAAGACAAAAAAAGACATTTTTGTTTCCAAAAATTGAATAATTTGATGAATAAAGGACAGAGAGATAATGTATGAATAAATTTTAAAATTACACACACACATACAAAAACACACAGGGAAAGTGTTCTTACATTGTTCAGAGGACAATCTCACCTTAATGTGATTAAATTTCAATTAACTTAATGATTCTGAGAAATTAAATTTATTCTTTGAAACAAGACTTCTTCAAAACAGTGGAATAATTTCTTTTTATATTGCCAACTATGAAACTGCTTACATTTTATAGCCAGAAAATACTGCTGACAGATAATTTAAATGTTAATTTCATAACTCTTTAAGACAAAATGGAGACTGGCATTAAGATTTGAGATATCCAAAGTTATTTCTGTTCAATACGCTTTACTTTGTTGTTTTCCCAATTTGATGTTGGGCTATGGCCAAAAGTATTTTTTTCTATTATAAACTGTACTCTTAAAATCAGCATTTTATAATTTTTGCCTCTATTAAAATTGAAAAAAAAAGTTTCTACATGTATTACTCTAATTACTTAAATTACCTAAATTAAATTAGGATAATAAAATGAAAACTTTGCAATTATCCATTTTATTTAGCATAGAATTTGCACAATATTGTAATGGATGTTTTATTCCACTTTACATTGTCTGTTTAGACATAACAGTAAAGCAAATTTTTTCAAGTTTGAACTGGGGTATTTTTTCTAAAGACTTAAGATAAAAATGGTATTGATTACAGTAGAAATAGGATTATTTATTACAGTGGAAATAGAATTATTCTATTATTTAATGGAGTGGGAGAGGGCAAGTTATAAAACTTACTGTCTTTTTTTTTTGAAGTTGAGTATGATGTTAGCTGTGGTTATCATATATGACCTTTATTATGTTGAGGTAGGTTCCTGCTATGCCCACTTTCTGGAGAATTTTTATCATAAATGGATGCTGAATTTTGCCAAATGCTTTTTCTGCATCTATTGGCATGATCATATTGTTTTTACTCTTCAATTTGTTAATGTGGTGTTGTATCAAAACTTACCATCTTTAATCAAGATTCTGCCATTTTTCCTGAAGTCTTGAAATTCTTTGGTTAATTTCCACATTTCTAAAGAGGTGATTTTTAACTATCATTGATATTTTTCTCACATCTCTTTTGGAGAAATGGATTTTTATTATCCTTACTGCATCATTCCAGAAATACTATGTTCCACCCACTTTGAAGGGCTGGTTTCTATTCTTTTTATCAACTATACCTCCAGTGGAAATTTGATGTTAACACAGATGCTATCCCCTTATTCTAGATGGTTAGAGCCTTTCCTCTGGTCATAACTAGGTCAAGATGGAAGATCTTTGTGTAGCTGCTGGGATCAATTACAAAGAACATTTTTAAGATTATGGCATTAAATGTGCTAGACTATATATTATTTAAGATTGCATTGGCAAAGAAGAATTCATTTCTTGTCTCGATATTTTGGGGAAAGAAGGAACTGAGATAAATGGGGAATGCTATTTGTCAGAGCACATACATAAATCAAGAATTCTAAATGACAGGAGATGCTGAACTCAAAAGCTAAAGAGTAAAATAATACCCCATATGATGTCATCAGAGCTCCATTTCTTCCAATCTTATGAGGATGAGCAGAAAAAATTTGTGAGTGGAGAGAGCCACTCTGTATCCATCATCTAGAATAGAGTCTACCTACTGATTAACACAAACAATATAAAGAAATCGTACAGCTGTAGTAACATACAGGCAAGGAAGGCAGTTATAATCAGAAAGGAATAAAAGCTTTCCCCAGGGAAATCCTGAGATTCAGATTAAAATAAATGATAGTAGCCCTATATATTAACCAAGGCAATTAATGCCAGCTTCTGCAACAGAAAACCCCCCAATTTTAGAGGCTTACTGCAAAAGGTGTATTTCTCCTTCACATCACATCCAGTGTGACTCAGGTGGCTCATCTACAAGAACTCTGTAGGTTCTTGATGACTGAAGAGCCCAGGTTGTTTCCATCTTGCTTTCCAGCTCAAAGAGGAGAAAAGAAAATGAAGTGGAGAGACCCACACACCCTTGGTTGCCTTAAACCAGAGTGACTCATCACTTCACTTCCCCTTCCAATAAACTGGTGATAAATCACCACCTTTACCCAGTTAGACATGTGAGGTCTCTGAAGTATAAGGGAACACCTGGATATTTGATGAACGCTGGTAATCTCTGCCAGACTCTCACAACCTAAAAACCAAAGAACAACCAACAATGAAAGGAATTCTTCTATTGTGTTCCTGATCTAATTTGATAGTTCCAACGTCCACCTTGTCATTTCTGGGATTTAGGGTCAGTTTCTGGCAGCTTTCTCTTCTCAGTTAGGAACTGCTGAAACTTTTAAAATATTCACTTAATATAGCTTGATTTTTTTCTATATAAACGATGGAAATGATCATAAATATATGTCCAATTTTACTCTAGTAGAAAAGTTATAGGAAATTAGATGTCATTTTAAAGGATGAAAGTAAAATAACACTCTAGGCATTTGGTAATCTTTTTATCTTACTATATTTAATGTTTATCTTATTATCAATTGCTATTTGACTAAATCAACACTTTGCACATGCATTTCACTCTTCCTTACTCACCTGAATCTGTTGGGTGATTTATATTCAGGTAAATTCATGCCACATTCACTGAAATTAAGGCTTATTCAGCAGATAGTTTCTCTTTAGATAATACTGCAGTAATAAATAGTTTCAATAGACATTTAACTCTTTATGCTGAACAGATGGTAGAGACTCCAATGAATCTCGACTTGATAGCTGCACTAAGAAAAGTTTTTTTCATTGAGCTTAATTTTCTTATTAATACAAAACTGGATTGTCAGTCTTAAAAGGGCAGGGATAGTATCTCTTTTTAAGTTTTTATTTTTTAACTGTGGTAAGAACACTTAACATGAGATCTATGCTCTTAACAAATATGGGTACGCGATATGGTATTGTTAGCCATGTACAACAATGTTATTCATCTTGTATAAATGAAAATTTGAATAACTCTCTGCTTCCCCCCTCCCCCAACCCCTGGCAGCCACCATTCTACCTTTTGCTTCTATGAGTTCGACTATTCTAGATACCTTCCATAAGTGGAATCATGCAGGATTTATCCTTCTGTGTCTGGCTTATTTCACTCAGCATAATGTCCTCCAGGTTCACTCATATTGTTGCATATGGCAGGATTTTCTTGTTTTTTAGGGATCATTCATCTTTCCCTCACCCTAAAGTTTCTTACATCTAACATAGTGCCTGGCATGCAAAACTCATTCTGTAAATGCTTATTGAATAAATTAACTTTTGCTAGATTAAATATGAATACCACAATCAGCTTTCTCTATTATTTTTCTGAGTCATTGTTCATTCTTCATCTCGTTAATTAGCTGAATGTACATATTTTCTTTTTTCCAACTGCAAATTTCCTTCACCATTTTTCCTAATCTGAGTGATGCTTGCTGTCTCTATCTACAATGTCATATCATGAACCACGAATGTCCTGTGTGATAGAACAGTAGCTCGTGTGCACACCCCCACTTACTATCTGGAGGCACTGAACTTGACAGGCATGAACTCATTTAATCCTCCCTATCTCTGTGAGATTGGTATTATTAATATGTCCATTTCACAGATATTGAAACTGAGGCACCTGGACACTGGTAATGTGCCCAACGTCACACAGTTAGTTATCAGTAAGGCTGGGATTTTAATTTAGCCTGTCAGACTCCAAAATGTATATGCTAACACAGCATCTAGCCACTGTTATGTTATGCTGCCTCGCTGCTGCGCAGTGACTAAAAATGATTTATTTACTTTCACAGTCAATGTAACTCCCATTGGTGTAATAAGGGCCTTTCCTTAAAGAAATACCTTTGATATTTATATTTCCAATTAATTGCCTTAGAAGTTAATGCCTATATATTAAAGTTATATTTTCCTTCTATGAAATTTGAAATCAGGCAAATTTTAGATTCGCCTCATATCAAATATGCCCTTTTCAGTAAGTTACTTATTTTTACCTCTTATAGCACAGTTTTTAAATCTGTGACATAGCTAGTGTGTAGGGCTTCCGTGATGTTAAATAAGACAAACAAAAATGTTTTAAAGTATTAGCAGAGTGCACAAAATATAGCAGCCTTTCAATAAAGGTAAGTATTAATAATAGTTCTTTAGGACTTCATCAACAGGTTTTGGTTTTACAATATTAGGTAGGGGAAGTGTTCCCCAGAATGACATAATATCCATTCCCATAAGGTTTGTAACATCATAATTCTTTCTGTAGTTATCTTCCCATATTTAGCTAAGTTTTATGGTTCAGTATCCTAAGTAGCCTATTGTTAAATCTCATGGTTAAATAAATGGTAGCATAAAAAGGTTACCTATTGCTTTATTAATTAATTGCAGTGATACACTTTTATTTCAAGGAAGATGAATAAAAGACCTCCAAGTAAGTTTGTCTTTAGATATGAAACATTTACATGAATGCATAATATTGAGTATACTAGATCATTGTATTGGCTCCTTAAAAGTACGTATGCATCAACAGTGCACTTCTGGTTTTATTTCCACTGATAATCTTATTTAATGTCAGATTTCTTCATATTTTTAAATTAAGAAAAAGGGCATAGAAACGGCCTTCATTCCATTTTATACTCCAAAAAGTGTCAACAAAAAAGCTGTGTTGTACAGAAAATAATACATATTTAAATAATGAATGCCACAGGATTTATTTCAAAATTGTAGACTAATGTTCAGTTATGAATGTACACTTTGAGGATTAGCCTGTGGGTACAGGAAACAACATGTTCAAGAGATCTCCTTTTCAGAACAATAAAATACCTAGAGCATTATGAGGCTTAATTGACTAAAATATTACCATATACACACATTTATAAGCTTACAACTCTTAACAAGTTAAAACTTCATCAAGAATTCAACATCAAATAAAAATTAATTTCTACCAGCAATGTTGCGTGAAACCCTAATCCAGATAGGATGATATTACTAACACCTACATTATTTTTCCAAGTCACAGTTGCCTCTAAGCTAATTTAAAAATGTGTTTCTGTTTTCTTCATTCTCCCTGAAGGAAGTATCATAAATAACTGGCATGACATTCTCAAGAGATTGTTTTCCAAAGAATAAAACTTTTAAAATTATATTTTCCTGGAAGGGAACTTAATCATCCAAGAGTGTAAAACATATACGTACGTTAACTACAAAATATTCTTAGCTTTTCATAAATTAACAGTAGTAATGTAAGAATAAATATACTAGCAATATTAAAAATATTTTTATTTATGTAAATTTAGTGCCTATACAAAATCTTCTTGAACAAAGCATGGCTTATGGCTTAGACAGTCATTAAACATCAGTTGTGTACCTAGTATGTGAAGTGCATATTACTTTCTTATTCATCAAAAATAAGGAGAGGATGGATTAAAGCAGAACCTAGTGAGTTTATTTGTTATAGATTGTGATTTTGTAGATTAAGGTTTTAAAGACTAAGGTATTTTACTCAATTATATGATTAATTTTTAAAAAGTATAATAACTATTTTAAGATGGATATTTATGAACTAAAACTAATGATGTCAGTATGGTTTTAGTAAGTGCGTACTGTGTCACCCTGATTATCCATGAGACAGGTGATTTTAAATATATTCAGCTGTTTGTACCAAAGTGTTTTTCCCGCTTCTGTTTCTATTCTGTTTTGATTGTGTATTCAGCTTAAGATTATACATGCTGAGAGAATAGAGTTATTGTGACTTTACTTGTCTTATTTGTCAAATGATTTGAAGCTCACTTTAGGTCAACAGCATTTAAAATTCCAATTGAATTGTGAATAGCTGAAGGAATTTTCCAAGGAGGATGGAAAGAAATGAGTATACTCATCATAAATCCAAGCATGGAAAAAGCAGGCTGTGAAAAAGGCCCTATCTTCCTCATACCTTTTTCTTTATTTTTCCATTTTAGAACCTATTCAAAAATCCCACTCTTGCTTTGCTCCTTTGGTTTTTAGAAAGAGCAAGTCACTTAACCTCTCCGTGCCTCAGGTTTTTCATCTGCAAAATAAAGGGACAGGATTAGAACATGTGATTCACAAAGTTCAGAGTAAGTGAGAACCAATACGGGGAGCATCTGAAAAGAGTCCCAAGACCTGCCTCAAAAATTCTCATTCACTAGGACTGGGTAAACCTTTGACTTTGCTTTTTTAAAACAAGCCCTTTGAGATTTTTGAAGCAGGTAGTCTGCAGACCCCACTGTGAAACCCTGAACATATGACAAATTCTCTCCAAGCCTCCTCCCACCTCTCATAAATCCCCAAGATACTGTTTCCTGTAGATTCCATAAAAAGAATGAAAACTGATTTTCTGGCTTACAAAAGTGAAGTAGCAGAATTTTGACATTATTTAAGTATTCCAATTCATTGTTCAATTTTTTAACACCCATGTGGAGGTGTTAAACCTATGGAGAGGCCGTTCAACAAGTCAACAGAGTATTGCAAGCAAAAAATACCTCTGCACAGTGATTATATTGTAGCTTATGGAGTATTTCATTGAACATTGCAAAACTATACAGGGATGCTGTTACACTATCAAAGCAAGCAGTCGTTTTTGAAAGTGTGCTGATCTCTTAATAACTTCAAGGTTATGACAGAAATAAAATCAATATGCAGCTTGCCTTTTTCATTTTGTATTTCAGTTTGTGTTGGAACATCAAGAGGAATCAAAATTACAAAGTTTTAGAGTAGATTCCAGAGATTATTGCTCACATTTCTGTTCCCTATATGGTGTTATAAGTCCTATTATACCAATAATCAGGATGT